>NW_017732985.1:22063-39870 GCF_001890085.2 Hipposideros armiger | reverse complement strand
CTATAGTATCTCCTAAGGAACTGGCCATCCTCACCACATACCTCAACAACTTGTAAGCACTCTCCAGGTGCAGGCAGAGACAATGCCTTAGGAGCAGAAACAGGGTAACCATTACCTGAGCCAGTCTGTAAGGCTCTGAATTACCTGTAACCATGGCTCCCCACACTGTACCAATTTACAATCCCACAAACAGTGCATGAAGATTCCCTTTTCTCCACTTTCTCGCCAACATTTGTTATTTCTTGCCATTTTGATGATAGCCATCTGACAGGTGTGAGGTAGTATCTCACTGTTTGGGAATTTCCCCAATGGTTAGTGAAGTTGAGCTATGTGTTTCTTTAATTAGGAACAAAACTGAGGGGCTGCAGTAGACCCCCGGTAACATTTACAGGTTGGGATACATCACATGCTCGTTCCTGCACCAGTTAGTGGTAAACCAGTCACTGTGATGAGCTTAGTAGAATTGTTTTTCTTTCTGGAGCTGGGGAGAGGCCATCTTCTTTGTGTATTGGGACAGTCGATATCCACACAGAGTCATGGTTCTCCACCAAGAATGAAGACTAAGGAATGGCTAGTGGGCAGGGTGCAGCAATGTTTACTGCAGTGGGTCCAGGCAGACTCTTTAGCAATGGAAGGAAACAGTGTTAAGGGGTTGTACTTGACAACACTGGAATCACAAAGTCTTTTATACTTATCTTGCAATTGGAGATATGGCAGAAAAAGTCTGGTTCCTGTGTTTTGCAGAGCTGCAGAGTATAGTGCCTATCAACCAAGCTTCCTTATGACAGGGTGTTTCATCCTAAAGTGAACAATCTTGACTGAAGAGCTGGACGAGTCATACTGTGTAATAACAAAATAAGTGTACACTGTTATAACTGGGCTTCATGATAGAAGTCATGAATATCATGCAACTTACATTTGGCATTGTCAGTTTATGATACTGATTCTACTAGTGGTATCATTTTTCTCTCAGTCTCATGGGTTTTGGTTAGGTTTATAATATTGTAAATAGGAGTTGACTTGTAGGTATAAAAGTTTGATATATCCCAATCATTTTTAGTTTCCTTTGATTTTACATATGCGTGTGTGTGTGTGTGTATAATGTATATGTATGAGAAGAAGTAAAAGTTCATAATATATTAATTGCCTACCAATAGTATCATTAGTATTCACTCTACTGTAGTCGCTAGAAATACTTTTTAACACAATATCAGTATGATACTTTAAAGTTCTGCATTTTTCTATTGTGGGTTTAAAATGTATTTTAATTTTTTTCCTTAATAGCAGATGAGTGTTATAAGAAAGATGCTGCAAGCAGGTAGGATTTTATGGTTTTTAAAAATTGTATGTTAACTAAGGGACTGCAGAAAAAGCAACTTAACACTTATTGAGGGTTCTACTCTGGGCCAGGCCCTATTATCATTAGTTTCAAGTGTACAAAACAATGTATATTATGTGTTTAACATTTGTTATCTCATATAGTTGTCACAATAGCTTTGCAAAGGAGCTGTTCTGTTATAGCCTACTTTTTATTAATTAGACAAGTGTGGTTCAGGGAGATTGATTAATGGACCCATGGTTCCATAGTTAACAGTGGCTGACCTATGATTTGACCTTCAACCTGCTTGGCCTCAGAAAGCCATTCTTTTGTCCCTCAGCCTATACTGAGACGTTCCCAGGCAGCTCTGGAGTCAAGATTCAGATGCTGGTCAGATGAGCTCAGAGAGTCCAACTTAGTTATGTGTTAACTCTGATTTAGAGTTTCCCTTAGAAGACCGGCTAGTCCAAGCATTTGTCTTAATATACTTGACAGTTGCAGCAGTAACAAGAACCTTGTTTTCAGGATCAGAATTTAGAGCAGATGTGTCAGTTCTGTAGCTGTGGCTACAGAACCACAGGCTATACATAAGCAAGACCTGATCAAGCAGGTGGCTGTAGTCATAATGCTTTCTACTCTTCTGGAGATGAATTATTTTTCTGTAAGTGAAGAATACCTATGTATAAACCATGTTGTGTTAATTAAATTCAGCATCAATTCAGAGGATACTTTTAATTGATTTCTCTACTTACTGACTCCCCAGTCTGGGTTTCCATTTAGGCTGCTGCCTTTATCTAATTTTATGAAGTTTTTCTTCTTTTTCCTAGAGTCTTCTGTTCTCCTCCCATGAGTTTTCTTGAATTTGTACTTTCTTCTCTGCTTTTCTTGGTGTTTCTTTCATTTTGTTATTTTTTCCACTTCTACCATCCATGTGGTTCCATTTTTCTATAGAAAGAATCAAAAGCACATAGAATTTCATGGGTTTAAGGAATCTTAGCAATTAATGATTCAAACACCCTCGAGTAATTCATGCTGTGATTAACATTTAATTGAAGTGGTTGTTCACATGGAGAGTTTGATACTCAAAGAAATTAAAGTGACTCATTTTTGGTATAGTGAGTTGATAGAAATGAGATTTAAATTCAAGTTTCTAAGCCCGTACACTTCCTACTTTATTATCTTGTCAGTGAGTGTTTTAATAATAGAAAGGTCTAGTGAAGGCAGTGGAAGACAATCAGAATGGAAATAGCAGGGGAATCCAAGTTTGCAGAGGAACACCACTGAGTTAGGATAGCAATAGGGATTTTAGAAAAGAGATCAGAGGTCAGATAAGGGAAAAGAGATCAGAATAGTGGGGTGACAAGTTAAAGATAAATTGCAACAAGGGAGGACACAGGATGTTGGCAGTTGCCTAGGAAGGCAGATTAAAAGAAGGGGTTGAAGTGTGTTCTGGACAGGTTGCTGCTTTTGTGTGTGTGTGTGTTGAATTGGAGGAACTAGCAAGTTCAAGGTTTTTATCCAAAAATATGAAAATAATTTGAGCCACTGGAAAGATTGTTTTAATAGCAAGTAGGAATATGGTATCATCTACTTGCACCCCAGCTAACAGAAGGGGCTTAGATCCCTTTGAGTCCTAGGGCACTAGAGATTGCTGAACTATATAGATCTGTGGCCCAAGGCAGGGGTCTCGTCACCTCCACCTCTTTCCCCATCTAGCTGATGTCCTTCCCATGTACATGGAGGGTTGGACAGAGGCAGGACTGACTGCTAAATCAGTAATGGAGTTGGGTAATTGGTGACATGCCTGCATTGAGAGCGGACAGTTGAGACTCCATTTAGGTTGCTTTCCAGGAGCAGGGAAATAGAGAGCTCCTATTGCGGGTCATTTGAGCCTGTCCTTGTTGCAGGAGTCTGAGCCTTCATAGGCTGAAGATTTCAAGGTTGGAGATTGCCAGGGCTCCATGAGGATGAGTGATCAGGAAGCGGGAAGGCTAACAATATGTACATTTGTTCTTTGACTTTTGTGCATGTAACTTGCAAACATTTCTAACATTTCAGGAAACTCAATGTACTGTTTTAGGGTAAAAGGAAAGAATGGGGCTGCCTTAGTAAGTGCTTTCCATACTAAAGAACCAAGACTGTCATTTTTGACTGGCACAGATTAGTCTTTGAAGCAGGGGCAGACCATGGAGAAGGGCCAGTGTATCTTTCTACCATGATTTAGGTCATGAGATTCGTCCCAGTTCAGGTTATAAAAAGTTATGTCAGTCATTAATTGGATTTTCAGTTCAGCCTTCAGGACTTCTGGTGAAAACAAAGTAATATTGGCTTTGCCAGTATATTGGCAGTAGCTGTTTGTTATGGTAACTTAGAGTGTATCTTCATTGAATATTTCATCGGTTGAGGTGGAAGCAGAAATAGA
The DNA here is from genome assembly GCF_001890085.2 of Hipposideros armiger. Lineage (NCBI taxonomy): Eukaryota > Metazoa > Chordata > Mammalia > Chiroptera > Hipposideridae > Hipposideros > Hipposideros armiger. The sequence goes on along the minus strand of NW_017732985.1, from coordinate 36,130 downwards.
TAATGGAAAACTTTCTTAAAACAGGCCAAATTTTAATTATATCAAGATACTTCACTTTATATGCAGATAGCTGAACTACCACTCCATTTTTTTGTTGCTCCTTTTGTAAAAAAATGAACTCACTTATTTTTGTTGTATATCTGTACCCTAAAGTCTCTCCCTCTCCTGCAAACCTGGCATTGATCGTTCGTGGTCTACATCAGAGGATAAAGTCTTCAATGTTGATACCAAAGTAAAGTGCACCTTTGTAAAATTAACTTCTCTGCTCTGAATTTAGTTTTGTGTAGTACTTACTCCCACAATTTAGTAGTGGTCTACCATCATTGTTTTATGTTTGTAATGGAAAATTGAGCAGAGTAAAACATTTTATAAAATATGACGCATTGAGTTTTTTGTTTTTGTTTTTTTAACTTTAGTAAGTACTGAAGATGGGTGCTGAAAAACAGAATGGGCTGGATAATATACAGTGATAGGACAATTATATTGGGAAGTTTCCCACAGTAGAGGAGATATGAAATTTGATCAAGGGTAAAGATTCTTAATGTGACTTTTAAATTACACCAACATGAATTTCATACACTTGCCTAAATGTAATCTTTAATGGATCCAGTTATTTATTGAAATAATCATAAAATCTTCCTGGTGCCTTTCAGTTTTAAAATTATAGCATATAATAGATAGATTTTTTTTTATACTTTGTATTTTGGTATCATATAGTTGTTAGGAGGAAATGTTTTCTCTATTTTTTGTTACCTTTTTCTTCAGTTATATTCAGTTGACATTTAATATCATTTTATATTAGTTGCAAGTGTACTGGGTTCCTCATTTAGACTAAAATAATAGTAGAAATTGTGGAAATTAGGATTTAAGTTCTCTTTTTCAAAGCTCATATTATAGAAGGATTCCATTGTCTTCTAAATCATTGCATTATGAATATATTTAAATGTCTTCATCTAATGGAAGAGTACATGTTCACCTAAAATAATCATTCTAGAAGCAGATATTATTATTATTATTATTTTTTAGCTGAGCCATCCTGCCACCTGTTGGCAGCTCAGCTCGGGCCGGGCAGTGAACCACTGTTGCTCACAGCTCAAACTCTTGAGCGAGCTCTTAACCAACTGAGTCACTCGGCCGGGCCTAGAAGCAGATATTCTTAATAATTATATAGTAAAATGCCAAATTTCAGAAATTTTTTGTTTTCAAATTAAAAATGTTTATTTCAGTTACAGTTGACATTCAGTATTATGTTAGCCTCAGGTGTACACCATAGTGGTCAGTCATTTATATAACTTACAAAGTGATCCCCCAATAAGTCTAGGACCCACTGACACCATGCATATTTATTACAATATTATTAACTATATTATTTGTGCAGTGCTTACATCCTTGTGACTGTTTTGTAACTGCCAATTTGTACTTCTGAATCCTTTTACTTCTTTCACCCGGCCCCCCAATACCCCTTGCATCTGGCCTAGATCAGTTTGTTCTCTGTATCTATGAATATGTTTCTCTTTCCTTTGTTCATTTATTGTTTTTTAGATTCCACAAATAAGTGAAATCATATGGTATTTGATCTTTCTCTATCTGACTTATTTCACTTAGAATAATACCATCTATGTCCAACCATGTTGTTGCCAATGGTAAGATCTCATTCTTTTTTATGGCCAAGTAATATTTTAGTGTATATGAGGCTTGACATTTAAGTTCGTGAACTCATTCTAGAAAAAGTGCTATATACCTCATTGCTAATATCACTATGGTCACCTTTGAAGTACTTCCTTTGGGAAAATATGCACTGATGCCTGTGCCTAGTCCACCCTTCAAAGCAATTTTGGAACTCTTTTTCTGGAATGGCCATAGAGCTGTCGTTATTACCCTTTATGTCCTGAATGTCATCAAAATATCTTCTTTCAATATTTCCTTTATCCTTGGGTAAAGAAAGAAGACATTGGGGGCCAGATCAGGTGAGTAGGGAGGGTGTTCCAATACATTTATTTGTTTACTGGCTAAAAACTCCCTCACAGACAGTGCTTAGGTGAGCTGGTGCATTGTTGTGATGCAAGCCATGAATTGTTGGAGAAAAGTTCAGGTCGTTTTTGTCTTAACTTTTTATGCAACCTTTTCAGCACTTCCAAATAGTAAACTTGGTTAACTGTTTGTCCAGCTGGTACAAATTCATAATGAATGATTTCTCTGATATCAAAAAAGTTTAGCAACATCATTTTGACTATTGATTTGGACTGACAGAACACTTTTGTCATGTTTCATCACCAGTGATAACATAGCCCACAACATCATCTTGCCTCTCCAAAATGTCTTGGCAAACTTCAACTCTCCTTTGCTTTTGCTCATATGTGAGCTCCTTTGGGACTATTTTTGCACACATCTTTCTCATGACAAGATTTTCAGTTCAGATTCCTAACTCTGTCTATGTTTACTTCGATAGAGAAGTAAACATTACAATCAACCAACGATTTTGATACACAATTTGATTAAATTTTTGCAATGTTTTTATCAGTTTTGCTCATTACTGGCCACCCTGACCTGTCTTCATCAGTGACTCATTCCCCTCACAAAAATGTTTAATCAATTTGTACACTGCTATTTTCTTCATGGCATTATCCCTATAAACTTGGACTAGTATGTTCCTGTTTTCACTTCCAATCTTGCCAAGTTTAACAAGAAATTTAATGTTTGTTTGTTGCTCTAATTCAAGCTCTGACATTCTTGAGACAGCACACAAAAACACGCAACAACAATGATGAATGCCACTCAGCAAGATACCTCAAGTCGACACAAACACAGCTGTGAGACACTGATATACCAAGGTTACAAAACCTTACCTAGCTGTATGTACAGTGCTGCCAATGTAAGCATATGGTGGCAAGTTCACGAACTTAATTGTAAGACCTTGTATAGGTACCACTCTTCCATAGCCAGTCGTTTCTAATGGACATTTAGCTCACTTCCTTATCTTGATTATTGCAAATAATGCTGCAACAAACTTACGGATTTACTTATCTTTTTGAATTACTGTTAGGATTTCTTTGGATAAACACCTGGGAGTGGGTTTGCTGGGTCATGTGGCAATTCTTTTTGTCCATTTTTGAGGAACCTCCATATTGTTTTCCATTGCAGCTGCACCAATTTGCAGTCTCATCAACAGTACACGAGGGTTCCCTTTTCTTCACATCTTCCCCAACACTTGTTTGTTGACTCAGTGATAATGGCCATTCTGACAGGTTTGAGATGATAGCTCATTGTGTTTTTCATTTGCATTGCTCTGATGATGAGTGTCATTGAGCATCTTTTCCTATGTCTCTTGACCACCTGTATGACCTCTTTGGAGAAAAGTCTATTCAGGTGCTCATCCCATTTTTTCATCTATTGTTCCTTATGTATTTTGGATACCAACCGTTTATCAGATATATCATTGGCAAATATCTTCTCCCATTCATTTGGTTGTGTTTTCATTTTGTTGATGGTTTCCTTTAGTGTGCCAAAACTTTTTAGTTTGATGTCATATATGTGGGTCTTGTTTTCTTATCCATTCAGCCTCCTTTTGTCTTGATTGGAGCATTTAATCTATTTACATTTAAAGCTAAGTAATTATTTAAGATATGTAGTTATTGCCCTTTATTATTCATTCATTCATTCATTTTTTCATCCTTCTTCTCCTTCTCTTTCTTCTTTTTTTTTAAAATTGGGAATTGGGGAAGGGGACAGCCAAGTTGTTGTCTTTCAATCTTAGTTGTAGAGGGGGCAGCTAACTCAGCTCCAAGTCCAGTTGCCATCTGGCCACCTGTTGGCAGCTCATGGCCACTCAGCTGAAGGTGCTGTATTCAATCTTAGTTGTGGGGGCACAGCCCACCATCCCATGTGGGAGTCAAACTGGAAACCTTGTTGCTAAAAGTGCATGCTCTAATGACTAAGCCATCTAGCTGCCTGTCAGCAGCTCAGGGCAGTTCAGCTCAAAGTGCCCTGTTCAATCTTAGTTGTGGGTGGGCGTAGCTCACCATCCCATATGGGAGTTGAGTCGGCAACCTTGTTGTCAGGAGCACGTGCTTTCACCAGCTGAGCCATCTGGCCACCTGTTGGCAGCTCAGCAGCTGCTTAGCTCGGGTACAGATCCCTGGCACATGTGGGAATTGAACCTGCAATGCTGTTGCTCAGAACTCATGCTCTTAACCAACTGAGCCAGTTGGCCAGCTCCTCCTTTTTTTTCTTCTTTTTTTTTCTTCTTCTTCTCAATGTACCTTTTACATTCCTTGTAATACTGGTTTGCTGGTATGAACTCTTTCAGCTTTTTTATTTCTGGTAAGCTCTTCACCTCTTCTTCAATTCTAAATGATAGCCTTACTGGATACAGTAATCTTGGTTGTAGGTTAATGCTCTCCATACTTTGAATATATCTGCCAAGGTTTAATAAGAATCAAGATGAGATTATTATAAAGACCCAACATAAATAGGTGGGGTAAATGAGAGCAGGAACTCACTATATTATAAAATATGAGAAAATTGTTTTAGTTCAAATTAAGGAAAAAATGCTCAGACTCAGCTGAAATATTTATAGCTGATTTTATGGAAAACTGAAGGAAAGTTTAATTCTCATTTATTTGGTTATTGAATTTTTTATTAAAGTTTTTTTGTTTTGGGGGGTTTTTTTTGGTAATTTTAACTTTTAAACTTAATACAGTCACACCTTGTATTTAATTGAGCAAAACTTGTATTAATTTATAATTCTATTTTAGGCCTTATCAGATTTATTATGAATTTTTGGCCATTCTTTATCTTGTGGTTTCTAAATTATCTTACTGTTTGGCATACACTGAGCTTGCTTAATTAACTTATCTTGGTGACTGGTATAAATTTGGTAGGAGTTTTAGATTATTTTGAAGATAAAGACAGCAGACATAAATAAGAATCCTATTTAGTGTTTCATAAATTGAAATTTCTGATTATGTAAATGAGGTTCTTAATCTCTATTCATAGAATGAGAAAATTACTTAAAACTGCAATACTCTAAAAGAAAAAATACAAAAATTACTTTTATCGGTAGAATTCGTTTTTAAATTTTTTATATGATTCCTTTTATATGAAATATGCAGCATAAGTTAACTCATATCAACAATAAGCAGATTAGTAGTAGCCTGGGTCTTGTGGTACATAAAGTGGGGAGTGACTGTTTAATTGGAATGGGTTTTTTTGTGTGTGTGATGATGAGAAATGTTTTGCAACTAGAGGTGAGGTTGCACAACATTGTGAATGAACAAAACATTACTGAATTTTTTACTTTAAAATGGTCAATTTTATGTTTTGTGCATTTTGACCTCACTAAAAAACAAATACTTTCACAACAATAATCAATCAGTCAATGAAATTAAGATCATGGACTACATTTGAAAACAATCACATGTGCTCATTTAAAACATGTCTGCTGTTCTTGCTTTCCTCACGTAACAATGTGTCTAGATATTGCTCTCAAAGGGGCTACTTTGCTCTTTGCAGTGGCTGCAGAGATTTCCACTGTGCAGAAGTCACATGAGTTGTTTATTCAGTCCCCTGTGGATGGACAGCCAGCTATTTTGTCACTATCAACAATGATGCAGGGAACCTCTCTCAGCTGAAGTCCGCAGTGACCTCCACGCCAGGATCAGACTGAGCAGGGCTGCAAGGGCACACAGACTTCAACAGGCCCCCTCTCTCTGTTCTCTGTGTGCCTAGCATGTTGCTTCCCTTCAGGCCTTGTTCAAGAAGGGGAGACAAAAGGAAGGAACAAAGCAGAGGAAGGCGTGGCATGGGAGCTGGGTGGGGAGAGGAAGGCTGAGCAGAATGTGGTCTTAGGGGCTTGGGAGATAGGCGGCCAGGGCTTGAACCCACTCTGTACCATTTCCTAGCTGTGAGACAAAGGGCAACTCACCTTGCTTCAGGGAGCTAGAGATTCTGAGTGATCTTTTCCTAATAATATCTGCAATTAGTGGATAAATATGCACATATCAAAGAATGAAATCACGTTATAATTTTTTCTGATATAAAATACTTGTTATTGTAAAGTCATGAGGAAGAAAACATTACCAACAGACTGTACAACATTTTCTCTGAAAGATGAGTATTTTACTTTTAAAAATCTCTCCAGCAATGGGTTCATTTCATACTATTCTTAAGAAACTTTATTAACTTTGGTATTCATACTTGTGAAACCTAAATTGAAAATTCTTTCATATCTAAAACTCACACACCCTGGTGACTTGATTTGTTAGTCCCTTTCTTCATTCAGTCCTGCTTGATAATTGTAGCTGTATTGGAACACTTTTAAATCTTTAACTGTGATTATCATAGTTTTATTAGTGTCTTTATACTAGGTTTTCCCTGCACTTTTTAACTACCATGCTATATGGATTAGATAGGAAATTAAACCTTTATTGTGCTTTTCTCAGGGGAATAAGGAAACCATGTGAATTTTAAAATAAGGTTTTATGTTTCTTTCATTATTCAAAGAAGTACTTCAAAATTCCTCATGGTTCTGTAATCACATAAACATTGCTCTTCTACAATTTAAGATTTGTCTTAAAAAGTAATTTTTAAGTAGTTGTCTCCTTGTAATGTTGTGAATTTTTTGACAATTAAATTTTTTCAATAAACTTAAAGTGCTTATTATGATGATATCCCCAAAATACATAGTTGTGTGTGTGTGTGTGTGTGTATAGGTATTTTTTATTGTTGAAACAGATTTTCAAGTATGTAATTGAAAAATTGAATCCCATGTTTTTATACCTCTGCTCGTGTTTTATTTTTAAAGTTTCACAAGTTCCGTGTAGGCTTTATATTATTGAATGATGTCAGTTTAGTATGATTTACAAATATCTGTATTCTTAACACCATAAGCTTTTCTTGAGTCAAGTCAGCTATTTCTACTCCAAATGTATTTATCCAGATATTCCTTCTAAGTCCCATGGGTGTCTCAAATTTGATATATCCCAGAGAGAAGACATTGCCCCGACCCTTTCCTTTTTCTTGACTCTGTCTAATCTACTCTGTCACCTGTTTTTTCCATCCTAGCAAATAGCACCACTGGAATACTGAAGCATGAAAAATTCTGGACTCCAACTCTCCCTGGAATCACCACATCCAGTCGCTCACCAAGTTTTATATTTTCTATCTACTTACGATTTTTTAGATCTTATTATTGTAATTCACTTTCTCACATCTAATTTTCAAGTACTCTTTTCAAGTTTGGCTTCCCTTATGTTCCTGTTTAAATTGCAACTGGAAACACTGTTCTAAATTATACTTGCAACAATGCAACACCTCTGCTTACTGAGTGGCTCCCCATTATGTGAGGGTAAAATTTATGTGCCAGCATGACACCGGCCTTCTTTGGCTTGGTTCTGATCCTGCAGTTTTATTTCTCCATTCCATTCTCAGTGTTCCAGGTTTACCTCATTCCTTTGCTACCCTCCCATCTTATGTTGTTTCATACCTCATACTTTTGCTCCCGCTGCCCTTTCTCGAATACCCTTTTCGCCTTCCCTCTGAGCTTCATGTGTCTTTCAAGATGCAGCCCTATCTTTGCAGCATCTCCTGAGTTTCCCAAGTACAGCTGACTGTTAACTCCTCTGTGCCCTTACTGTACTGCCTGGTGCCCACCTGCTCACACAGGACATTCCTGCTGCATTAGTGAGGCAAGTGGGGGCCACCACCTCAGGTGAACAATGCTTTGCCTTTGGGACCCTGGCTCCAGGGTGAGAGTTCCCCTCCAACAGCCCCCACTTTGGCTTTCTGGAGTGAGGAATGGAAAAGAGAGAGGCTGTCCCAGGTCCCTGCCCCCAGATCCTTGCCACACACTGGACATGTGGTGCCATGCTGACCAGGCCGAGGGCTGAGTGGTTCCTTGACACACCACCCACAGGTGACCGGTGGAATATTTGTTCTCCACTGCATTGTTCACATCATAACAATGTCAGTAGATCCAGCTGAAGCCAGCATCTGTCTTAAAATCCACATCTGTCTTAGAGCACCACAGCCTTATTTCGACTGCTCCCACCAGGAACATGTCATTCAGTACCAGTACTGCTGCCTGTGTGATGCCATCTGTGAGTGCTGGGGGTGGGGCCGGGCAAAACCAATGGCCCCCACCAATTTGGGAGGGTCATTGTGATGCTGTGCCCCACAGAGGTAGGGGCTGGGCTCAAAGGGGGAGTGGCTGTCTAGGGCCTGCATGTGTTTTGTGCACTGGCTGGTGCTGTGGCCTTGGACACATTCCTCCCCACCCCATCTTAGGGGCCGGAGAGCACTGTCTTCGATGGGGTTTCTCAGATAAGCCCCTGCCCCACCAGATCACAGGGTGGGTAGGACCCAGGGGTCTCTAGCAATCCTGGTGACCTCGGTGGGTGGCCTGGGAGGGCGGTCAGGTGGTCATGGTAGGATCCGAGCCCGGCCTCCAGACTTCCCTCAAACCCTGGCTCCACATGGCAGGCCTGGCTGAGGAAAGGCACACCATTGCTGAGGCACAGGTCCTCTCTGACTCTGATTCAGACTGCTACTGCCCTTTTGTCCCCCTACAGGCAGATAGGGGCTCAGACTCTGTCCCTCTCCTGCACAGGTTGCTGATAGGCTTCCCCTCCCCAATTTTTTCTTCTGGAAGCATGAAAGCAAAACATTGTCATGTGTACAACAAATGCATGTCTGGCTTTGACTGTCACTGCAAGTGGATAAACAACTGTGTGAGGAGCAGGAATTACTGATGAGGGGATGGGGGAGGGGCCTCTTGGGTGAGAGCTATGTCCCATCCCCTAGCTCAGTTGCACTAGATGTCCCTCTGGTGTCCTGGTCTGGTTCTGAGACATGTTTGTTTGGGACCATCCCTGGATAGGCCATGTCAAGCCTGTCCTCACAAAGTAAATTGCTGGAGACCCCCATTAGGATTGACGAGGAGCCAGCCCCTGTCCATGGGCCATGGGCTGGGCTAACAAGTCCTTACTTCTGTTTCCCTCTGCCTTCTGCCCACCAGGGCCCTCAGGCCAGAGCACAGAGGATGTAGCCCAAGGGCTGTGCCAGGAGCAAGTGTTCAGCGATGAATGGGAGGCATTTTTTCTGCCAGCTCATGGTGCAGGGCTTGTGGTTCTCCAGATTATCAGTCAGCTCTGCTGGCCATAAAGAACTGTATGTCACCAGGAGAGACACAAACACCTCCACGGTAATCTGCACTGCACTTGGAAAGAGGAGGCCTTTGCTGGCAGGTCGCATGGCCTGCCAACTGCTGTCCAGGTGGAGAGCAGATGGGGCTCCATGGATCATGCCCTGGTTGGCAGCAAATGTGCAAAATGCCCTCCCAGCCACCAAGCAAGGGACACGGTGTAGGAAATGCCCCAGCCGTGCCTGCATGGAAAGAAGCTTCGCTGCTTTGAGCAGAAGGAAATCCAAAGATCCCATAATTAGAAAAACCTAATCAGAATTGTGTGACTGCAAGGGACCTGGGAACCCTTGTCCTGCCTCTGCCCCTAAAGAAGAGGGGCCCCAAGAGGTCAGGGGGCAGGGCAGAACCCCAGTTCTCACAATGGCATGGTCCCTGTCTTGCATGCAGCTCTTTAGGGCTGGCTGGTCACCTCGAGGTCTGATCAGTTGTTGGGGGAATAGGTGAGGGCTATGGCCCTGCCCATGAGGAGGACAGGATCTGCTGACCACAGCTCCAGACACAGAGCATGCTGAGCTGGGGGTTCCCTGCAGGACCCTGAGTCCCAGGAGCCATACCCAAAACCACGGGTAGGGTTGGAAGGACAGAGCACATGCCTGGCACACAGCAAGGAGAGGCCTGCTTTCTTTGACAGAAGCACATGGACAGGGAGGGGCACTATGTGCTGAAGAACTGGGGGACTGGGGGTCTGGGTGAGAACCAGAGCGACCTCCAGCATCTGCCCCAGTTACCTCCTGTCCCTTCATCCATCGGGTGGAGAAAGCAAAGAGAGTAAGCATATTTAGGAGATAATTTGGTCAAAAGAGGTGAGAAAGTATAAACAGAGGCCCTAAGATGGGTCTTGACAAGAGAATGAGGAATTGAGCCAGTTTAAAAGCTGGTGAGGGCCGTGGTACAAACTAAGACATGAATCAAGGAAGGAAATGATTCTTTGCAGACATTTGAGGGGAGAGGACCACGACAGGCATGCCCTTTTGGGTGGACTCTCTTTCTACCCATCCTGGGAGTCCATCGCTTGAACCAGGTGAGAGGGCAGTTCTGCCCGGACAGCAAGACCAAGATGACCCTGAGGATTCGAGGGTGGGGCCCACCATCTGGAGGGAGCTGCTCCCAATACTACTTGGCTCCTGGAGTCCAGAGCCAGGTGTCAGGGTTATGGTCTGTGTCTCCTGTATCTGTGGCATCATGGACCCAGGCCCTGGATGACCTGCACTCACAGGAGACTCAGCCTATGAAGGGTCACCCAGAAGACACACCTCAGAGGAACAACGGAGGGGCCCTCAGGGCCGTGTCTTACCCAGGACCAAGTTCCAGACCTACTTCACTCTCTGAGAACACTCATATTTTAGCCTTCTGCCTAAAGATTTGTGTAAAGAAACTTCAAGAAGTTGTAGACACTGGCCTAGAGTCATAGGCCACCGTGCTTCTTTCACTGTCCTCTTCTTGTATCCCTGCTGCCAACGCTGGGGCTGTGCAGGTGTCTAGTGGGACATGGTGACCTTGGCTGTGAGGACATGCAGGGCCAGGAGGGGGATATTTTTCTGACTTGGCCTAGGGCAGCAACCTGCCAAGCGAGCAGATTCAATCTGAAAACCTGCTTGGCCCACCTGCAGGATTTTAAGCTTAACTTTGTCAATTCCCAAGGCAAAGCAAATGAGACTTGGCATGGGGGCATGGCCACCATTTTTCAAAGTCCTGGCGATGAAAGATGGCGAGCAGTATGGAAAAAAAACAAAAGCAATGTACTTTCTCTGGATAAGCAAGAAGGGGTCAGTAGTGGAACATATGTCCCAATAGAAATTACTGTTTACACTCAAGGAGAAGAAATGACTTATTGAAGTTATCAGATGAAAAATTATGAGCGCTCCCCCTTCACCCCAGTATTATATAAAAAGGCCATTTGTATCAGTGCAAAAGAGAATGGTTTGGCACTGGAGTCTCATGAGGAGTGAAATGCAGTAGAACCAAATGACTACAAAGGAAGGGTCTCAGAAGAGGCTGAAGACATCAAAAAGGGAAGCAAAACTCATTAGAACATAATAAAATATTATGACAATTAAGTTTGGGAACTCGTCCAAGAAAAAGTGCTACATATGTCATTGCTGAATATCACTATGGCCATCTTCTAAGTACTCCCCTTGGGAAGCTATGCACCGATGCCAGTGCCTAGTTCACCCTTCAAAGCAATTTTGGAACTCTTTTTCTGGAATGGCCATCAGAGCTGCCATCTTACTACACTTGATGTAATGAATGTCATCAAAATGTCTTCCTTTCAATATTTCCTTTATCTTCAGGTTAAAAAAGAAGTCATTGGGGGCCAGATCAGGTGTGTAGGGAGGGTGTTCCAATACAGTTATTTGTTTACTGGCTAAAAACTCCCTCACAGACAGTGCTGTGTGACCTAATGCATTGTTGTGATGCAAGAGTTCAGGTTATCTAACTTTTTCACACAGTCTTTTCAGCACTTCCAAATAATAACCTTAGTTAACTGTTTGTCCCATTGGTACAAATTCATAATGAATAATCCCTCTGATAAAAATGTTAGCTACATCATTTTGACTCTTGATTTGGACTGATGGAACTTTGTTAGTTGTGTAGAATTGGCTCATTTTCATTGTGCATTTTGAAGCTTTGTTTCAGGGTTGTATTGGTACACCCATATTTCATCACTAGTGATAACATGACCCAAAACATTGTCTCATCTCTCCAAAAGGTCTTGGTAAACTTCAACTTTCCTTTGCTTTTGTTTATCAGTGAGCTCTTTTGAGACCATTTTGGCACACACCTTTCTCAGTTCAGATTTCCCTGTTTCTTTATTGATGTTTACTTGATCTACTATGCTTCTCACAGTCAGCCTACAATTTCAACTTACAATTCAATGAATTTTTGCATTTTTTTTCATCAGTTCTGCTCGTTACTGGCAGCTCTGAGCTCTCTCCCCTCAGAAAAATATTTAATCCATTTTATACACTGTCATTTTCTTCATGGCATTCTCACATCATCACACACAGTGGGCCTGCTGTTGACCATACCCAGTTTGTGCTAGAGGATTGTTGCACAGACTCTGGAACCAGCCAGCTGAGGATCAATGGTCAGCTCCAGCACTTTCTAGCTGGGCAGGTTTGGGTTATTTGACTCTGTGCCTCAGTTTCTTCTCTTGTAGCATGAGGACGCCAAAACACCTATGTCTTAGGATTGTTCTGAGGAGTAAATGTATGTAATGATCTTAGAACAGAGCCCAGCATATAATAAGTATTAGCAATCATTGTTCTTATTGAAGAATTAAGTTTTAAGGGCCAACCCTGCAATGGGATTTTAAAGTAGAGGAGTCAAGTTTATGAGGGGAAAAAATTTCTGTAAGCTATAATTTGATTCTTGGCTTTTCAAGATATAGTCACCTTCTTCAATTTATTTACTGAATAAATGGAGGAAAAAAGGGAAAAAAAGAAGTTGTATAAAAGAATAATGTAATCAACTAACTTTCAGATGAACAAAAGACATTAACATTGAAAATGCAAAGGGAAGATGGTGGAATAGACAGACGCTGTGCCGACTGCCTCGCAGGATCACACCAAAATTACAAATAATTTATGAGATATTCAACCTCGGAAGTTCCCTGAACACTAGATGAACAGAACCTCTAACTGAAGGACTTAAAGAGGAGGCCACATCGAGTCTGGTAGGAGGGGCAGAGACGAGAGAGGGCAAACCCCGTGAGGGACACCTCAGCAGAGGGGAGGCTTCTCCGGTTAGGGGAGAGATCCTCTAGGCCCACACCACACTCACCAGCCCAGAGTTACTTTGCTGGGAAGAGGAGTTCTACAATAGCTGGAAGTAGAAATTAATGAGACTCTCTTTGCTCAATTCGGTGAGGCTGATGGCAGCTGGAGAACCGGTGGAGCCGGCAAACTGACTCGCTCACTGATGAGCACTCACCCGGTTCCTGGTGGAGTGAGTAGCTATGTGAGCAGGGCCCTGGAGCCTGTGGGAATAACTGAACTGAATGCTATTGATGCAGGAGCTGGAGGTTTTGGGACCATTGTTCCCCTGGTGTGGAGCTTGCACATGAATAGTACACAGGAGGGCACCATTTTTTCAGGGCTGGGCCCTCCCACAGTGGCTCAGGTCTGGGAATGCATTGGTCTGCTGGAATTGGAACAGGAGTGCATGTGTGTGCATACATGTGTGTGTGTGTCCACATGCGGCCTTGGATCCCCACCCTCCACACTGCTTGTGCTGCATAACCAGGGAAATGCCTGGGAGGCATGCTCCTACTCCAACAGACTGCTTATTGAGACCCTGGAGTGCACGACCCGCCTTAGGTCCCTGATTTCGCACTGCGCATGCAGAGTTGCCTGGGTGGCGATTGGCTGTGGGCTGTTCAGCCTGATCTGGAAGCAGCTGATTGAAACAGGCTGAGACTGGAAGTTTTCCTGGGAGTGTAGGGCCATGAGCTGTGCGCCTGCTTGATTCAGCCGGGGCTTTCCTGGCAAGTTTGTGTGGACTGGTTGACGATGCAGGAGTGGATGCTGCTCTGACTTGGTGGGGGCCACTACCCCACGCTGTGGTGCCTTGGGGGTCTGCACCTCCCACCTACAGCTGTGTTGCAAGGGGCACCCTAAGCCCCTGGTCCTTAGTTCCTACCTCTGCAGGCCACAGAGGGTTTTTTTGCAGCAGCACACAGCCCACAACAACCTGTGAGGATTTTTGGTGGTGAGCACGGTTCCAGAGCACAGAGCAACTAATTGTGGGAAGCTGACTTCAAGTCTAGAGGGAGGTCAGCGCATGACACACTGAGCCCTCCCTGCCAACAGCTGGTGCTGAGTCGCCCAGAATCTCTCTATTGCTGAGCAAGTGGTCTGCAGATTAAA
>NW_017732985.1:18759-20203 GCF_001890085.2 Hipposideros armiger | reverse complement strand
CACAAATACATGGAGGCTGAATAACATGCTACTAAATTGCGAGTGGGTCAAAACTGAGATCAAGGAAGAAATCAAAAGCTATCTCAAGACAAATGACAATGAAAACACAACAACCCAAAATCTATGGAATGCAGCGAAAGCAGTCCTAAGAGGAAAATTCATAGCATTGCAGGCCTATCTAAAGAAACAAGAACATACTTTGTGAGGGTGTAAAGGGTAACTATTGCATTGTTCTGTACACCTGAAACTAACAATAAAAAAAAAACAAGAACAATCTCATATCAACAGACTATTTTTACACCTAAGGAAACTGGAGAAATAACAGCAAAACAAACCCAAAGGGAGTTCAAGGAAGGAAATAATAAAGACCAGAGCAGAAATAAATGAAATAGAGACCAAAAAAAATACAAAAGATCAGTGAAACCAAGAGCTGGTTTTTTTAAAAGATAAAATCGACAAACCCTTAGCCAGACTCACCAAGAAAAAGACAGACGACCCAAATTAATAAAATCAGAAGTGAAAGAGGGGAAGTGACAACAGATCCCACAGAAATACAGGAAATTGTAAGAAAATACTATGAGCAGCTATATGCCAACAAATTTGACAATCTGGAAGAAATGGATAAATTTCTAGAAGCTTGCAATCTACCAAGTCTGAACCAAACAGAAACAGAAACGCTGAACAGACTGATTACTACCAAAGAAACTGAGTCAGTCATCAACAAGCTTCCAACAAACAAAAGTCCTGGACCACATGGCTTCACAGGTGAATTTTACAAAACATTCAAAAAAGAATTAATACCTATTCTCCTCAAACTATTCCAAAAAACACAGAAGGAGGGAAGGCTCCCAAGCACATTTTAAGAGGCTACTATTACTCTGATCCCAAAATCAGACAAAGATATTACAAAAAAAGGAAACTACAGGCCGATATCCCTAATGAACATAGACGCAAAAATCCTCAACAAAATACTAGCAAACCGAATTCAGCATCACATTAAAAAGATCATACACCACGATCAAGTGGGATTCATTCCTGGTATGCAAGGTTGGTTTAATATCCACAAATCAATTAATAAAATACATCACATTAAAAAAATGAAAAATAAAAAACATATGATCATATCAATAGATGCAGAAAAAGCATTTGACAAAATCCAGCAACCATTTGTGATAAAAACTCTTAGCAAAGTAGGAATAGTGGGATCATATCTCAACATAATAAAGGCCATATATGATAAGCCCACAGTAAACATCGTACTCAATGGGGAAAGGCTAACAGCTTTCCCCTTAAAATCAGGAACAAGACAAGGCTGTCCACTTTCACCACTTCTATTCAACATAGTTCTGGAAGTTCTGGCTACAGCAATCAGACAAGAAATTGAAATAAAAGGCATCCAAATTGGAAAAGAGGAAGTGAAATTGTCATTATATGCAGATGACAT
>NW_017732985.1:12736-14068 GCF_001890085.2 Hipposideros armiger | reverse complement strand
CCCACTTTCACCACTTCTATTCAACATAGTTCTAGAAGTTCTAGCCACAGATATCAGACAAAAAAATGAAATAAAAAGCATCCAAATTGGAAAAGAGGAAGTAAAATTGTCTTTATATGCAGATGACATGATACTATATAGAGAGAATCCCAAAGACTCCACCAAAAAACTGTTAGAACTGATAAATGAATTTAGTAAGGTAGCAGGGTACACAATTAACATTCAGAAATCAGTTGCATTTGTATACACCAATAATAAACTATGAGAAGAAGAAATGAGGAAATCAATCCTATTTACAATTACTTCAAAACCAATAAAATACCTAGGAATAAATTTAACCAAAGACGTAAAAGACCTGTACTCAGAAAATTATAAGACGTTGAAGAGAGAAATCAAAGAAGATACAAATAAATGGAAATACATACCATGTTCATGGATAGGAGGAATTAATATAGTTAAAATGTCAATACTACCTGAGGCAATATACAGATTCAATGCAATTCTTATCAAACTACCAAGAACATTTTTCTCAGAAATAGAACAGATAATTCGAAAATTTATATGGAGCCATAAAAGATCCCAAATAGCCACAGCAATCTTGAGAATAAGAACAAAGTGGGTGGTGTCTGTCATGCTACCCAATATCAAATCATACTACAAGTCTGTAGTAATCAAAACAGTATGGTACTGGCATAAAAACAGACACATAAACCAAAGGAACACAATAGAGAGTCCAGAAATAAACCCATCCATATACGGTTATTTAATCTATGACAATGGAAGCAAGAATTTACATTCGAGTAAAGATAGTCTATTTAATAAATGGTGCTGGGGAAATTGGACTGACACATGCAAAAAAATGAAAATGGACCACCTACTTACACCATATACAAGAACAAATTCAAAATAGGTTAAAGAGTTAAATGTAACACCTGAAACCGTAAAACTCCTAGAAGAAAACTTAGGGAGTAAATTGGCATATATTACCCTCAGTAACATTTTTACTGAGATATCCCCTCGGGCGAGGGAAATAAAAGAACAAATTAACATATGGGATTACATCAAACTTAAAAGTTTTTTCACAAATAAGGAAATCATCAATAAAATAAAAAGGCTGCCTACTAAATGGGAGAAGATATTTGCCAATGATATATCTGATAAGGGGTTAATATCCACAATTTATAAAACACTCATTCAACTCAACACCAAAAAAACAAACAACCCAATTAAAAAATGGGCAGAGGATATGAACAGGCATTTCTCTAAAAGGACATACAGATGGCCAACAGGCATATGAAAAAATGTTCAACCTCACTAATTATTAGAGAAATG
>NW_017732985.1:0-12661 GCF_001890085.2 Hipposideros armiger | reverse complement strand
ATACAACCTCACTTTTGGTCAGAATGGCTATCATCAATAAATCAACAAAAAAAAAGTGCTGGCGAGGTTGTGGAAAAAAGGGAACCCTGGTGCACTGTTGGTGGGACTGCAGATTGGTGCAGCCATTATGGAAATCAATATGGAGGTATCTCAAAAAACTGGAAATGGAACTACTGTATTAACCAGCAATTCCGCTCTTGGGTATCTATCCAGAAAAACCCAAGATGCTAATTTGGTAAAATATATGCACCTCTATGTTTATTGCAGCTCTATTCACAATAGCCAAGACTTGGAAACAACTGAAATGCCCTTCGGTAGAAGACTGGATTAAGAAACTGTGGTACATTTATACAATGGAGTATTACTCTGCTATAAAGAAGAATGAAATCGTACCATTTGCAACGATATGGATGGAACTAGAGACTATTATGTTAAGTGAAATAAGTCAGTCAGAAAAAGACAAATACCATATGATCTCACTTATATGTGGAATCGAAAAAACTGAATGAACGAGCAAAGTAGACAGAAATGGCCTCAGAGATATAGAATAACAACTGATGATTGCTAGTTGGGAGGGGGTGGGAATGAGGGAGAAGGGGAAGGGATTAGACATCATAAATAGGTAACTACAATATTGCCACAGGGATATGAAACACAGTTTGAGGAATATAATTAATAATGTTGTAAATATTTTGTAGGGTGTTAGATGGTCACATGTCTTGCTAGGGAGACCGCATTATGGATTGGGTAGGGTCTTGATCCCTGCACTGTACACCTGAAGCTGATGTTGTATAATATTGTATGTCAACTATAAGTGAATATATATATTCATATATATACATATATTTGTATATATGTATATATGTATATATGTATATATATACATATATATATATGTATGGTCATGGGACGTGGAGTATAGTGTGGGAGTGGAGTCAAGGGAATTGTAATAGATATGTATGATATGGGGGGAGAAGTGGGGTGGCGGATTGGGGGAGGGGGATTGTCACTTCGAGGGGTAAAAAATATAACTATCGCACTGTGTTGTACAGCTGAAACTAATTCCAAAAAATGTGTATTTCACAATAAAAATAACAATTTAAAAGAATGCTACTTATCTGATAAGAATTATTTTGAGAAAAAATAAACCAAAAATGAAAAAAAAAGAAAGAAAATGCAGAGGAATAATTTTTATTTAAAAAATAGAACAGCACAAGGACTAATGGAGGACATTTTAGTGAAAGCATACTCCAAGAAGTGCTATCCAGAATTTGTTTTTTGGATGGATAGATCATTCTGTGTCTTGAGCACTGACTAGGGGCAAGAGTGGTTTTTGTCTAACCGTGTGTGGCACAGGTGTGTGTGACACAGGTGTGCCCATGGGCCTTGGAAGATTGTGCTGCGTGCAGGCACAGAGGTCATGCTCCTCCGGGCCTACCTGTGTGCGCCAAGACCAGCCACAGCGAGCCCGTGTGCCATCCGAGCACCCTCCATGGTGCACCTCTGGCTTCCAAGTCCAGTTCCCTTGATGGTAGGATGGCACCAGAAAGCTCACCACCTGATCACATGGGGATTCTATTCAACTGCAGCAGTCATGAGCCCAACTCCAAGCTAAGAGCCCATATGGGCTCATTTTCCACAATTCCAGGGCTGATGGGAGGACTAGGGGAGTCATGGCTGGGAGGGAGCCCTGGGGTGCAGAGGAAGGCAGGCCGCCACGGGCTGCAGGATGGGACATGGTGGAAGCCTGCACTGGTTATCTAGGTGGGCCCAGATGGCTAGAGCAGCTAACACCCAAGCTAACACCCCATCTCTGAGCCTCAGTTTCCCTCTTTTTGAGCTGGGCTGGTCCCCTCCTCATAGCTTCTTGTGGGATTAAATGAGATCACATTTGTATGTTGTGAGGCAATATGAGACTGTGGATATGATCAATGGTGGTCCTGAATCAGTGATGTCACATAGAGAGAGCGAAAGAAACGCTCCAAGGGCAGAGCGGGAGGAGAAAGGGCTGAGCTTCATGATGCGATCCGAGCAGCAGTCAGGGTATGCTGGGCCAACACACCGGATGCTGCTCACTGCCGGCAGTGCTGCCATCAAGCACTCTAAGCTCTGTCTGCTTCTCTCGCAGGTTCTTCCTTCACTGGTCTGCTCTTTGTCATTGTCATCGTGGGGTACATCTTCATCCAGCACTGGGTAAACCTGGAGGGGATCCACATGGACACCCACTATGAAAGTATGTGCCACTCTGGGTTTGCTTCCCCTTGGGTTTCCATGTCTCGGCTGCACCCCTAGCAATCTTCCAAGTCAAAGTCTTCCTCTGGAGGCAGCCAGCCTGCTTTCAGGGAGGGGTAACCTGGTGCTCCCCGAGGCAAAAGGACCAGAGTCTACATGTCAGCCCAGCAGCTTCCCAAGCCCCCAGGGAGTTTCAGGCACCAGAGAGTGGGGTCCGTACCCCAGCTGTCACATTTGGTCATGAATGGGACCAGCTGGGGCAAAATGCAGAACTGTCTGGGGAAAGGACCTGGGGTGATACGTGGTACAAGTGAATAGCAGGGCTCAGTGAGACCAGGCTCCACTCAGCAGGAAGAGCCATCCCAGGCCTCCACCCGCCACCCTCCTTGAACTCCCCATACACGGCCTCAGTCAGAGGGCCTGTCAGTGACCGGCAGCCTAGGATCATTCCTTGGAGGAAGAGCTCTGTGAGCTGCATGTGGAAGGCCCTGAAGCAGTTCTGTCTGCACCGGTGGCTGCTGGTTCCACACCCACAGATGGAAGGGGAATGTGGCTTTCACCTGGTGAGCCAGATCTCAACACAACAGGTGCCCAGGGAGTGCATTTCCCTTGTCCTTTGTCACTGATTAATCATCTTATTGACTGGGCCCCTCACTTTGCTGGCTCTGAGGAGATCGGGAAAGGGCAGGAGGTGCTGGGTGGCCACAACACATGGGCAGAGTGAGGTGAGGCTGGCCTCTCTGGGACTTGGTGGTCCTGGAGCCATAGTGCAATTCATGGGCCCCAGGTGAATTCCGTGACTGGGCGGATACCACTTCCTGGGCCAACTGTTCCAGAAGATTCCACAGGGCTTCTGAACCTCCAGTTCCCTGGGGTGCTTTGCTCTTGTTGGTGGGTCCAGCCCAGGCCCACCATGCAGTGCTGCCACCCCTGGGGCATCAGACTGCCCACAACCACAGAACATGGGTGTGTGTGGCCATCACCTTCAGGCACCACGAAGGTACCTGAGCTCAAGCCCTTTTCTGTACTTTGCTGTGGAGCAGAGACTTCAGCTGCCCCACCCATGCAAGCCTTCAAGATTTTTCTCCAACTTACTTTTGGAAGCCGTGTAGCTGGGAGCATCACAGCAGACCGCATCCTAGAATGCCCCAAGGTGGTGGCTGTAGCCTTCTAGTGCTCCTTGAGAGTGCCTGGTGCAGAAAGGAGAGGCCCTGCCAAGGCCATGGCCTGCAGGGCCGGGTGGTGTTGGGGTGAGGCAGAGATACCAGGCTCTGCAACCTGGATGCAGTTCCCCTCTCCCAGCTTAACCTTCCAGATCCATAAGTGGAATCATAATGCCCACTGCAGTCAGGAGGGGCTGCAAGGGCACTTAGGTAAGGCAGGCCACACACCTGGGTTAGGATGAGGTGCTCACCTGGGCAGGGACATGCTCATCTGGACAGGCAACTACTTACCTGGTTGAAAAAGGACTCAGGTAAACAGAGAGGTGCTCAACTGGGTAGGCAAGTGCTCACTGGTGAGGAGGAAGGGCTCATCTGGGCAGGGAGGTGCTCACCTGGACAGGCATGTGCTCACCTGGTTGAGGAGGAAAGGCTCACCTGGGCAGGCAGGTGCTCATTCAGGCTGGTATTGCCTCCTCCACTGCCAAGCTCTGTCCCATGGTGCTCGTCTGAAGAGAGGTGCTGCCAACTCAACAGCTGCTGGATGCAGGTGTGTCTCCTTTGTCTCCACAGCCATTGGCAGTCAGGGCACATGGCTGCTGTTCCTGTCTTTTTTCCCCGTGAGGACAAAGACTCCAGTGGTCCTGATCATCGAGGTGTTTGTGCTGCTGTTGGCCATCGTCAACCTGGTGATGCTCGGGTATTGGGTACCTGTTCACTTTCCACATCTACTTGTGTACATGCCTCCCAAGCCCCCTGTCCACATTGGCCAGTCTTTGCCCTGTTGTGTTCACAGGTGTCCGGAGTCAGGCAGCTCTTCCCCTCCCTCTCCCCCACACCATCCCCATCCCCTACACACACCCAGGGCCTCTGCCAGCAACAAATTCCAAGCCCAAAGGACAAGCCAGCACTATGAGAGGCAGCTGGGCAAGTTGCACCCTGAGGCCTGGGAAAAATGCAAGAGATGGAAAAGCTGTAGGTTAACATGTTCAGAGAGAAATGGAATCTACGAGGCAGGAACAAGGCACCATGGAAAAAGAACAGGAGGACTGAGAAAGCACTGACCGAAAATCCTAAGCATGAAGACACTCAGCTCAGTGACAGCGTGACCACTAGGCAGACACACTCCCTGCAGGAGGACTGGGGCTTTCTGATGTGCACTCAGCGTGGCCGGCAGCACGCTCCATTGAGTCCCTGGAGAGGGAAGGCGTGGCTTCCCCAACCCCAAAGCCTTCCTCTGGAAGTCATGATGGGTGCTCCCTAAGAGAAGGTGGACCCAGAAGGGCTGTGCCAGTTGGTCTAGTGTGGGGCTGTCCTTAGCTAAGCCAGAGAAGTGCCCCGAAACAGTGCCTGAAGGCCTGGTCGGCCGAGGCTATTCACGAAGCTGCCGAGCATTCTGTGGTGGGGAGAGGGGGTGCAGGTTCAGGGGTGTGCTTGATGACAGCACCCCAGCAGCAGTGTGCACCACAGCCTGCAGGAGACAAGCTGGACAGGCAAGCTAGGCTGGGGCCTGTGGCAGCCACTCAGGACGTACATGATGAGTTCACGGGGATGAGAAAGGAGACACTGGAGAACCCAAAATCCACAGGACTTAAATGCCAACTGGAGATTTGAGGACAGAGACCTCTGGGGTTTTAATTCGGGCAACCATGAGGGTAGCGGAGCCACACTGACTGTGGTGGGCATGCTCAGGAGGAGACCCCCTGAGAGGGGATGAGCATAGGAGCTCAGCACTGACCATGTCTAGTTTAGGGTCTTTGGACATCAAAGAATAGATTTCCAGGAAGAAGTTGGGATGTTAGTTATAGTAAAATCACCCTAGAACGTGGGCACGTCAAACAGCACATGCCTACTGCCTCGGTGTCCATGGGTCAGGAGTCCAGCACAACTTGGCAGGGTCTTCTGGCCCTGGGTCGTCCGTGAGGCATCCGTCAAGCTGCTGGCAGAGGCTGTGGTCTCCTCTGACTGGGGAGGACCCCCCAGGCTCCCCACCAGGTGGTCGGCAGGCTCAGTGCTCGTGAGTTCCTGGCCAGTGGCCTCCTCCTTTTGGGTGATGGAGCGTCTCAGAGGAGGACAGCTGGCGTCATCAGACCAAGCAAATGAGAGGATGACAGAGAGGGCCGCAAGATGAAGCCAGCCTCTGTAACTGTCATGGAGGTGACGTTCAAGCAGGCAGCTTTTCTGCAAGTCACTAGGCCCAGCAGTCCAGAGGACAGGGTACAAAGGGATGAACGCCCTGCTGTGGGCACCGCTGGGGACACAGAAGCTGTTGGCAGTGGGATGCTCCATTTTGAAGCTTGGGAGAGGGACATCGTGTCTAGTCCTCAGAGCACAAGTGGGAGTGACACCCTGGTGAGGGCGAGATCTGCTGGGAAGGCGTGTGGTTGTGGAGAGTGCCCGCAGCACAGATGTGAAGAAAAGCCACCTTCGCCGCCAAAGGACGAGAAAGCACCTTGGATGGTACTGAGGGAGAGCAGGGTCCCACAGAGTGCCCCGAGCTGGTGTGTGTGCACCTGGTGATGTCGGAGGGAACATGAGCAGATGTCCTTTTACCGCACTTCGAGTTGTGGCCTCCTGCTTCCTCGCCTGTCAGGTCTGAAGTTCTGCGCTGTGTGTCCTCTACTTCCTCGTTATGTCAGATGTCAATGTCTCGCGTGAAACAGAGTGACCGGATGCTGGGAGTCACGCAGGGCATGCTCACAAGCTAATTTTGGTGGCATTTGTGCAAACCCATGCCAAAGAATGGCTATTTCCACTGGAATATAAACATATGAGACTGTATGGCCTCCAACTCTGACCCAGGTCAGAGAGAATGTGGAAGAATGCAGTAAGAGCCAGGTGGAGTTAGTCAGGAAAGAGAAGCAGGCCAATCACCACAGAAACAGAAGTGGGTACAGACCTCCAAGGAAGGGGTGGGCTTCTGCTCCTCGAGCTTGTAGGGGGCCCTCATTTGCAGACATGATTGTAAACCGGCTGCTCCGTGCCTGGCAGTTTCCAGGGAGACAAATGGAAAGATGGCCCCTCATGAAGCACACGGTTGAAACAGGCACAGAACCCATTCTCACTGATATTGCTTTTCTATTGACAGACAGGCCCCAACTTTTCTTTTGAGAACCTAGGGTGACTTGCCACATGCTGGAGTCAGTGTCCCAGCTGGCACTCGCCGTAGGTGCATGTTCAATTTGTGGGCTCTGAGGCCAGCAGGACAGACGCCCCCGCAATGGGGACAGAGCTGTGGCTGCTGCCCACAGGCCAGGTGGGCTCTGGAGAGGCTGTCCAGCAGCTCCCGGGGTTCCGGGTTAGGGACCAGTCCTCAGCACCTTTGGGTGGGGCCCTGAGGGCCTGGGATTGGGCACTGCGCTGCCCACTTGCTGTGTGGGTACTGTGCATAGCTGATTTCAGTTCCGCCTTTCGCTCCTTTTGCCTTTCTAGTGTACAATGGCCTAAGCACCCTTGATTATCTGAGAGAAAAACAGAGCCTGAAGACATCAAAAGCCTCAGCCCCATGGAAAAATCTGCCCTTTGCAAAGGTACGGAAGTCCCCATGCTTCATTATTTTTGTGCATCCAGGCCTGGGACAAGGCCCTAGGTCACCTTGTGGACAGGGCCACTTAGTCACAGTCCTTTGCTTCTGCGTGGGCATGGTTCTGTAAGTGTGCATGTGGGTGTGATGCAGTGCCTGTGTGTGTGTGGTGTGCATGTGTGTGTGAGACAGCAGCACCTGTCTGTGTGAGTGTGTGTAGTGTACATGTGTGTGCTACATCCTTCCTGCAATCCCTCTGGGAGGACCTCTCCAGCAGGGCTGACTCCCTTAAGCCCAACCTTTTCTGCAGCTGCCCCTTATCAATGGTAAAAACACTTGCTCCTCCAAGGTCACCATGAAGAGCAACAAAATATGAGCCACAGACAGAAATACAATATTTGCAAATCAGACACTGTATCCAGAACAGATAAAGAACTTTCAACATTCAATTATGAGAAAAAGAACCCAGTTTTTAAGCGGGCAAAAGATTTGTACAAACTGTTTACCAACATGGAAAATTAACTCGTAGAAAGGTGGCTGGCCTCACTCAACATTAGGGGGTCGGGTGAAAAGCAGAAGGTACCACTGCGCATCATCAGAGTGGCTACAATCAAAAAGACCAACAATACTCATAGCACGTGTCAGTGAAGCTGGAGGGAAACTGGCAGTCTCCCACGTTCCTAGTGGAACTGTAAAGCCCACCACTCTGTAACGAGGTGGAGCAGCTTCTTAAAAACTGGGATATGCATTTACCCTATGAACCGGCAGTCCCATTCCTGGTGTTTTAGAAAAGAGAAGGGAAAACACGGGTAGGTACACATGTCACGAGAGCTGGGAGGAGGGTGGGTGCTGTCCCCACAATGAGGTCCTTGCCCAGGACCCAGGGGAGTCAAAATCGAAAAAACATTGGCTTGGATTTTGCGTAAGATAAGCTCAGCATCAACAACTCGTCTTCACTTTCTGTATTTTCATTATCCCAACAGCAAGCAGATAATCCACCTTCATCTGTACGTAGGTTAGTTGCAATCTTACTGGAGTAGTTTTATCTGAAAATTAGCTATATTCTCTTAACTGTCTTCCTTCAAAAAGTGTTCCCTACTCTGAGTTTATACAAACATCCTCTATATTCTCTGATAATTCCATCATTTTTATTGCTTTCTTTCCATTTTGATTTGAAGCCATCTTGAATTAATTTTTTGCATTCGCTGAGAAAGCAGCTAAGGTTATTTCATCACAACATACTGTTGGTTGCCATGTTGCCTTTCCTCGTCAAAGTGAAAGGCCCCTTTCCTGACACCCCCCGTTCCCAGGGGCACCTGGCTCAGATCCGCGTGTGGACGCTGGTGTCTGCGTCACTGCTCCGTGTCCCAAGCCACGCAGGGCTGTTTTAATGACAGGGCTTTTGTTTGTTTAATATCTGGTAGGTGAGTCCCTCCCCCCCTTAAGATTTTTTTATTCTTCATTACTCTTGATAATTCTTTCACATATTTATTTTTCCATGTCAACTTTAAAATCATTTTGTGCAGCTGAAGAAACCTGGAATTTTAACCGGATGCACATAAAACACAACCTCGTTTTATTGCGCGTCGCTTGACTGTGCTGTGCAAATATTGTGTCTGTGGAATCCTTACATCCAGTAAGCCTGTCGCACCATTTTTCCAACAGCGTTTGCTCACTTCATGTCTGTGTGTCACATTTTAGTAATTCATGCAATATTTCAAACTCTTTTTTGTTATTCTTACATTTGTTACGGTGATCTGTGATCGGTGATCTTTGATATTACTATTTACCTGTTCTCTGGCACCATGGGTAGCTCCCAGAGCAGACGGCGACCTGAATGAATAGATGTGTGTTCTGACTGCTCCACGGACTGGCTGGGCCCTGTCTCCCACCCTGTCTGCGGGCCTCCCATTCCCTGGGAGACACAGCAATGTTGAAATGAGGCCAGTGAATAACCCTACAATGGCCTCCGAGTGTTCAAGGGAAAGGGAAAGCCACAGGTCTCTCACTTTACATCAAAATCTGGAAACGATTAAGCTTGGTGAGGAAGGCATGTCAAAGGTCGAGAGAGGGTGAAAGTTAGACCTCTTGCGCCCAACAGTTAGCCATGTTGTGAATGCAAAGGAGACATTCCTGAAGGAAATTAACTGTGCTACTGCAGTGAGCTCACGGATGATAAAAAAGTGAAGCAGCCTGTTGCTGATATGGAGAAAGTATTAGTGGTCTGGATAGGAGCTCAAACCAGCCACAACGTTCCCTTAGCCAAAGCCTACTCCAGAGCAAGACCCCAACTCCCTTCAGTTCTATGAAGGCTGAAAAGTGAGGAAGCTGCAGAAAAAAAGCTTGTAACTGGCAGAGGTTGGTTCATGAGGTTTAAAGAGAGAAGCCATCTCCATAACATAAGCATAAGAGCACCAAGTTAGCCAGATGGTCAAGTAAGAGAATTCATGTAGGCGGCTGCACTAAACCACAGGTTTTCAATGCAGACAAACAGCCCTATGTCGGAAGAAGGTGCCACCTGGGACATTCGTGGCTGGAGGGAGAGTCAGTGCCTGGGTTCAAAGCTTCAGAGGACAGGCCGACTCCCCTGCTAGGGGCTCATGCAAGGGGTGACACTAAGTTGAAGCCAATGCTCACTTACTGTTCTGGAAGTCCCATGGCCCTTAGGAATTATGTAAATGGACTCTGCATGTGTCCTGTAAATGGATCAACAACACCTGGATGACACATCTGTTTACAACACTGTTTACTCACTATTTTAAGTCCGCTGTTGAGATCTACTGCTCAGAGAAAAGATTCCTTTCAAAATATGAATGCTCAGTGACATTGCACCTGGTCACCCACGAGCTCTGGTGGAGACAGACAACGAGATGAATGTTGTTGTCATGCCTGCTAACCAGCATCCATTCTGCAGCCCATGGACCGAGGAGTCATTTCTATTTTCAAGTCTTTCTTATCCCTTTAGAAATACATTCCATGAGGCTAGAGCTGCCGTAAACAGTGATTCCTCTGATGGATCTTGGCAAAGTCGATTGAGAACCTTCTGGAAAGTACTCACCATTCTAGGTGCCATTAAGAACATTTGTGATTCATAAGAAGAGGTCAGAATATCAACATTACAGGAGTTTGGAAGAAGCTGATTCTAACACTCACGGGTAACTTTGAGGGGTTCACGACTTCAGTCAAGAAAGTCACTGCAGACGTGGTGGAAACAGCAGAACTGGAACTGGAAGGGGGCCTGAAGGTGACTGAATTGCTGCAATCTCATGAGAGAACTTGGACGGAGGAGGAGCTGCTTCTTACAGAATTGCAAAGAGAGATTCCATTCTTGAGATGGAACCTACTCCTGATGAAGATGCTATGAAGGTTGTTGAAATGACGACAAAGAATTGAGAACATTACATCCACTTAGTTGATAAAGCAGCGGGAGGGTTTGAGAGGACTGACTCCAATTTTAAAAGCTCTATTGTGGGTAAAATGCTGTCACACAGCATCGCACGCTACAGAGAAATCGTTCATGAAAGGAAGAGTCAAAGGATAGAGCAAACTTCATTGACTCATTTTAAGAAATTGCCACGGCCACCCTGACCTTCAGCAGCCACCCCCCTGGTCAGTCACAGCCATGAACATCAAGGCCGACCTTCCACCAGCAAGAAGATTATGACTTGCTGAAGGCTCAGAGGATGGTTAGCATATTTTAGCAATAAGGTGTTTTTCCTTAAGGTATGTACATCTTTCTTCCAGACATAATGCTCCCTTAATAGACTGCATTATAGTATACATATACTGTTATATGCACTGGAAAAACAAAAGATGGTGTGACTTGCTTTGTGGTGATGTTTGCTTTATTGTGGTGGTCTGGAACCACACCTGCAATATTTCAGAGGTGTGCCTGTGTACACCTTTACCTGGGGTACCATCACAGCGCTGCATCGATGCACAGTAATGACCCAGAAAGTTGGCCTCCTGTAGGTGCTCAAGGGGCCGGACGTGCCAGCTGCACCCTTCTGGAAATGAGCACTGGAAGCTCCGCCCCTGTCTGGAAACCTGCAGTGGTAGCTCCAGTGTTCCTGGGCAGGGAAGATTGAACCTTCTGGGGCGGGGGTGCTTCTTGTCTCCCCATCCTACAACCCCACAGGCAAAGAGACTCCAGGAGTCAGAAAAGGGAAACCTAGGAGAAATGTGACTGCAGTCAGTCTCTCAAAGGCTGAGAATCACATCAGACATTTGCTTGGTTTAATAATCAGGGACAATAGCATGGTGTGAAAAGGTCATTCCCTTTCAAATAACCCGTTATGTTTTCTTCTAAATTTATTTCCTTACAAACAAGATTGGCAACACTATTATGAAAATCAAAGTCACTTTTAATTTCACTTTGAAGTATGGTCTAACTATGGTCCTTTCAATAAAAATTTAAGAACACTTTTTATCCTTTTACAGCAAGAATGATAGAAACCTAACTGGAACCAGGATGGTCAACTTACAGTCTAAAAGCAAACCAAAACCAAAGCAAACCTTAATTTTTCAGATCGCCTAATCACTGCACCTTCATTATAGCAGATTTTGGAACTTCAGAACTTCCCATTGTAAAAATGAATGTCATGTAGAGTTCCCCACCCAGCGATAGCCACCACTGGCACTTTGATTAGCATCTCTCAAGTGTTCCTCTTTAATATTTTTTCTGTGCATATGAGTAATGTTTTGTTTTTTCAAATTATACTCATGTTGTACAGCTGCTTAGGAGCCTTTTAAAAAATCTCTATACGCATATATTGTGGACATTGCTAACAGAAAAACACGATTATTAGGACGACAAATCATTCCATCTTTGCTTGTACCATATGCCTTATTTTGAGAATGTTATTTTTTATTTTCAATCTAGTCTTTACTTCTCCAGCAGGAAAATGAGCTACCCTTATTTACTGAAAGGGTTAATTGTGTGAGAACCGTGACACAACACGATGCATGTTTACAAGCCATCTCATGGGCACTAAAATGCCCGTGGCCTTTACAGTTGCAGACATGTCCTTGAGGTCATTCAGTAGTCACTCTAATCATTGACTAAGTAGATGCTGGGCCTTATTTTCTAGGCAAAGCCTGCAGTAGCAAATCAGAATGTCAGGTTCTAGAGATCAGGGAGTATGTTTAAATCATGCGATACTATGTCAATACAAAAAAGAAAGAAAAAAGCACTCAGGAAGTACCTGTGGAGTGAGATGATGTTAATCACA
This sequence comes from Hipposideros armiger, assembly GCF_001890085.2. Classification (NCBI taxonomy): domain Eukaryota; kingdom Metazoa; phylum Chordata; class Mammalia; order Chiroptera; family Hipposideridae; genus Hipposideros; species Hipposideros armiger. The sequence continues at coordinate 515 of NW_017732985.1, read as the reverse complement.
GGCACACTTTAGTGGGACATGTTGCTTGGACTTTTAAAGTGTCTCTCTAGTGGCAGTCATCGTGCTGGTGTATCGGGGCGGGGGGAGGGGAGGCTCGGGTGTCTTCTGGACTGTGTTCTGTTATGGACTCTATGGAATGGATGTATAGAAAGTGACCACAGAGGATGAAAACATAAATGAGGAGAAGGAGCACACATGCAAAGATGCTTCTCGTCTAATTTTCAAGGAGTTCCACTCAGCTGCTGTCCATCGGGTGACTTGTGTATGCTTTCCAAACTGCTGCTTAGCAAATTCCCACAAATGCAATGGCTTAAGACAGGACTTGCCATCTCACAGTTTCCACGGTTTGCAAGCCCTGGCAAGTGTCACTGGGTCGTGCTTCACGCCGCACAGGGCAGCAGTCAGGGTTCACCAGGTCGGCGTTCCTTCCTGGGTATTCTGGAGAACAAAATGCCTCTGAGTTTACTCAGATGTCGGTAGACACGTCCGTTCCCCTGCCCCCCATGTGGCTCCTC
>NW_017732984.1:155416-156404 GCF_001890085.2 Hipposideros armiger | reverse complement strand
CTGTGGGTTTTGGAGGCAGCACCTTCCTCATTGGGTGTTACTCTGACCCATTTACTGAGCGACCCAAAGAGCTGCCAACTTTGAGTGAGGTCCAGAATAAGAAAAGGCCGTGCAACAGGTCCAGTCTGCTGTGCCAGCTGCTCTGCCACGTGGGCCACCTGACCCAGCAGACCCAAGGGTGCTTGAAGTGTTGTTAGCAGACAGGGCTGCTGTTTGGGGCCCTTGGCAGCCCCTCAGGTGAACCGCAGTGCAGGCCTGTGGATTTTGGAGCAAGGCCCTGCCACCCACTGCAGATAACTACTCTCCTTTGAGAAAGAAGTCTTGGCCTGCTGCTGGGCCTTCACAGAGACTGACCACCTGGGCTACAGATGCCTATTGCTCCTGGGCTACAGGCCTGCTGAGCTGCTACTGTACTGAATAGTGTAGGCAAATATAACACTATGGTAAGTATGTGTGTATCTAAACAAAGAAATGTAAAGCATGAAAGATAAAAAATGGCACCTGTTTAGGCACTTACCATGAATGGAGCCTGAAGGACTGGAAGGTGCTCTGGGTGAGTCAGTGATTGAGGGGTGAATGACTGTGATGGCCTGGGACATATTGTACATGACTATACACTTTATAAACATTGCACTCAGGTGACACTAAATTTATGAAATATGATTTTCTTTCTTCAATAATAAATTAAACTTAGCTTACTATAACATTTTTACTTTATAAACTTCATTTTTAAAAAAGATTTTATTGGGGAATTGGGAAATAGGAACAGTGTTGGGGAACTGGGGAAAGGAAACAGCCAAGTTGTTATACTTCATTCTTAGTTGTGGAGGGTGCAGCTAACTCAGCTCTGAGTCCAGTCACTATCCGGCTGCCCATCGGCAGCTCGCAGCCACTCAGCACAAAATGCTGTGTTCAATCTTAGTTGCGGGTGGGCATAGTCCACCATCCCATGTGGGAGTCGAACTGGCAACCTTGTTGTTAGGAGCAC
>NW_017732984.1:151293-152471 GCF_001890085.2 Hipposideros armiger | reverse complement strand
CGTGGGTGCTGTTTTGAGGGACTGACCGGTAGTAGATGGAGGAGATTCACCTGATCAGATGTTCTCTTTTCAGTAGCAGAATTCTCAGAAACTGCAAATACTTGGCTTTAAGATGTGTCTTAAAAAACAAGTTTCTACTGAGTAAACAAATTGTAGAAGATGGTAAACTTCTTATTTTAGAAATTATTCAGCTAATGAATGAGGAAAGAATGAGAGACTGAGAATATAGCTCTTTTGCAGACTCTAGTGAATGAGCATATTTAGCCATTAAACAGAAATGCAATTAACATCACAATAAAAAGAAATCTAGAAATGAAGTGCTTCTTGATGGAAGAACATAACCAACCATCAGTAAAGTACTTGCACCAAAGGAAACAAGTCAAACCTGGATATAATCAAGCCTCTATATCCAACAACCTATTTTTAATAAAATACAGATGCTAGAGACACATGTTGAAATAAACTTTGGAGATGCAATCAGCAAAAACCAAACTATGGAATATACTACAAGACAAATTTCAGGAGGATAGAAGACATACAGGAGGAACCTATAGAACAAAAGATAACAAAAAAATTTTAAAGGTAAAACTAAACTGTAATTTCAACAATGAAATTATAAAGTAAAGCAAAAGAATGATTACCGTAAAAGTTAACATGTTTTTATTTGTGGAAGAGAATAGGTTACAAGTGATACTGGGCAAATGGTGGGGCATGTGGGCTGGCTGGCAAACTTCTATCTTTATGGTGGCTAAAGGGTTTTTGCCTTTTATTAACGGCCTTGTTTTTATTTTTTTTATTTTTCTATTTTTTTTATAATATATTTTTTTATTGTTAGTTTCAGGTGTACAGAACAATGCAGTAGTTACCCTTTTCACCCTCACAAAGTAACAACTCCCCTCTCCCCATCTATTGCCCTCCCACCCCCGATATCATGCTTATCTATTACAATTCCATTGAATCCGTTCCCACTCTCTACTCCATGTCCCGAGACTATATGTATATATAATTATAGTTGACATACTATATTATTCAACATCAGCTTCAGAAATACAATGCGGTGGTCAGGCCTCTACATCGACTATGAAGTGGACTCACCAACAGGACATGGGTCCATCTGGCCCCCTAAGAAATATTTACAACATTATTGATTATATTCCTCGGACTGTCTTTTTCTATCC
>NW_017732984.1:144803-147637 GCF_001890085.2 Hipposideros armiger | reverse complement strand
ATAGTTATTACAATATTATTGATTATATTCCTTATGCTATACCCTACATTCTCATAACTACTTTGAAACAACCAATTTGTACTTCTTACCATATTTTGCCATGTATAATGTGCACTTTTTTTGCCCAAATTTGTAAGAAAAAATAAAAGTGTACATTATACATAAGTAGTACAATTCTGTTTCTATATAAATGTTTTTAATTCTTTCATTTATGTTTATGAATTAAAAGTGCAACTCCAGAAATCAGCAATCTCTGGGTGCAAAATAATACCTTGGAATATGGTTTGCTTGAGTGGGGCTCTGGTGCCTGCTCAGTCTGCTCTTTGGGTGTGTCATCCTGGGAAGTGGCCGGGTGATGCTCTGGCTTGGTCCATAGCTGGCCATTGGGCCTGCCAGCCCTGGGGCCTCCTGGGAAGGGACACACTGCAGGCCAAGTTCAGCCATAGTCTGTGCCCTGCCTGGGGCCACCTGGCATGAGCCACAATGCAATCCAGAGATGACCATTGACCAAGCCGGGAACCAAGGCCTGCTGTGACTAGTGCTGGGCCTTGGGCTGCTCAGCCAGAGGTACAGGACATGTGAAGCAAGATGCTGCTTGTTTGGGTTTTGTGAACCTTTGAGAGATTTTAGAAAAGTCCGCAGCATGAGCCAAGGCAGGCTATTTTTATGGAAAAGCCACTGGAAGCAGCATGGGTTGGGTGGGGTGTGATCTCAAGTAAGCACTAGGGTGGGGCAGATGCAAGGTGATAGCCAGTTTGATGGAGGCTCAGATATGGAGTCTGCCTACTTCTGCAGGGAGCGAGGGGCTCAATAAAGAAACAATGTCTTCTGCCAGCTCCTCTGTCCAGGAGAAAGCTGCCCCTGCAGCCCTCATCCTAAAATTAGACAATTTAGTTCCTCTTTGTGTGTCCCTGGTCCCTTTCTAGCTGTTGTCCCAGTGCTGGAGCTCAGAACCACTGATTCCATTGGCGAGTAAGTCCAGCATGGTCTTTTTATTAGGGGTGCTTGGGACTCCAGCTACTTTTTGTCTCACTCAGCCACAATCTCTGTTGGTCTTCTCAGCCAAAAGTTATGGGAACCTCTCTCCCTGGGACTGAAACCCTGGACTGTGGAGGTGCTGGGTCTCCTCACTCCTAAGGGGGAACCTCTGCAGCCTAGATATCCTTCCTGACTTATAATGGTGGGTGTGGGTCCATTCTGTTCAGCATCTCTGCCCCACCTACAACTCTCCAGGTGGCTTCTTCTGTATGTCCGTAGTTGTAGGGCTTCCCTGTACTGTACACTTAAAAATGATTAAGCTGGTAAATTTTATGTGCTTTTTACCACAATAAAAATAATTAACATTATTACTAATTTAGAAATAAGCACATTACTTAATTAATAAAAAATGTGTTAGTATGGACCTACCATTTTAAAAAAGAGTGAAAGAAGTAGTATACAGGAAACTGGACAGATTGGGAGAAGGTGTTTGCAAACAATGCCTCCAATAAGCGGCTAATATCCAAAATATATAAGGAAATCATACAACTCAACAACAAAAACAAACAATCCAAGTAAAAAATGGGCAGAGGAGCTGAACAGACATTACTCCAAAAAGGACATATAGATGACCAATAGACATATGAAAAGATGCTCAACATCACCAATCATCAGAGAAATGCAAATAAAACCCACAATGAGATATCACCACACACTGGTTAGAATGGTTTCATCAACAAGACAAATAATAACAAGTGTTGGAGAAGATATGGAGAAAAAGGACCCATCATACACTGTTGGTGGGAATGAAGATTGGTGCATCCATTATGGAAGGCAGTGTGGAGGTTCCTTAAAAAATTAGAATAGAATTACTAGCAATCCCTCTCCTAGGTATATACCAAAAAAATCTGAAAACATTTATCCTTAAAGATACATGTGCTCCGATGTTCATTGCAGCTTTATTTACAGTGGCCAAGACATGGAAACAACCAAATTGTCCTTCAATAAATGATTGATAAAGAAGATGTAGTATATATACACAGCGAAATACTATTCTTCCATAAGAAAAGATAAAATAGTGCCATTTGTGACAACATGGATGCATTTTTTTTTAAAGATTTTATTGGGGAACTGAGGAAGGAGAACAGTGTTGGGGAATTTGGAGAAGGGGAACAGCCAAGTTGTTGTCCTTCAATCTGAGTTGTGGAGGGCACAGCTAGCTCAAGTCTAGTTGCCATCCGTCCACCTGTTGGCAGCTCACGGCTGCTCAGCTCAAAGTGCCATTTTCAATCTTAGTTGTGGGTGGGCATAACCCCCCATCCCATGCGGGAGTCAAACCCAGCAACCTTGTTGTCAGGCGTATGTGCTCTCACCAGCTGAGCCATCCTGCCACTTGTTGGCAGCTCAGTGGCAGCTCAGCTAGGGCACAGCTCACTGGATGATGTGGGATCCAACAAGCAACCCTGTTGCTCAGAACTCGTGCTCTTAACCAACTGAGCCACTTGGCTGGCCCAACATGGATAGATCTTGAGGTTATTATGCTAAGTGAAATAAGTCAGTCAGAAAAAGCCGAAAACTATATGACTTCACTGATATGTGGGATATAAAACTGAAAGCAACAAAAGAACAAGACAAACAAATAAAGAAACAAAAACTCATAGACACAGACAATAGTTTAGTGGTTACCAGAGCGTATGGGGAAAAGGGTGGTAGAAGAGGGTAAATGGGGTCAAATATATGGTGATGGAAGGGGAACTGACTCTGGGTGGTGAACACATAATGTGATATATAATGATGTATTACAGAATTGTACACTTGAAACTTATGTAATTTTATGAACCACTGTCACCCCAATA
>NW_017732984.1:140456-144149 GCF_001890085.2 Hipposideros armiger | reverse complement strand
TCCATTACTATTGTTCAAATTTATTTTCTTTTCATCCTTTGACCCCCTTCAAGCATGTCTCCCACCATTCACCTCATGCCTCTGACAACCACTATCTGTTCTCTGTATCTATGAGCTTGGTAGTTTTGGTGTTTTTGTTTTTGTTTGATATTCCACATATAAGAGAATATCTGTGTCTATTTTATAATAAAAAAGGTAATGAAAATAAAAATAAAATAAATCATAAAAAAATTTTCTATTTTACACAAAACCTCCTACTCACCTTCTTCTGGAGCACTGAGCACCCAGAATAACTGGAGGCCCAAGGACCCCCAAGTCAGGGTGACCTCATCTCAGAGTGTGCATCTAGCTCACATCACTTGAGGCAATGTCCAGGGTCTATTCCTGGATGTGTGGGTGAACCTGACTACTACAGAGCTGAGGAGAAGGCTCCCCCAGTCCACAGGCTCTGGGGCCATCAGTGTGAGGGAGCAAGTCCCCTCCCCTCCCACAGGACAGTCATGGCCCCTCAGCATGGGGAGTCAAGCTTGGCCTCTCCCCTCAGCATGATGGCAGGGATCTCTCCAGAGCTGGAGATAACACCATTCCCCCACCATAACCCCACCTCATTTCTCTTCTGCATTACAAGAGAGTCAACTCAGGCCTACTGTCCAGTAAAGAAATTTCCAGTGCATAACAAGGGCAGGTTGATCTCAGGGTTGTGCTTGTGCTTGATCCGGGAAAGGAAAATCACACACCACAAGGTGGCGGTGCTGTGCCGCTCCTGCTCCCAGGAGACGGTAAAAGGGCGGAGCTTCACCACCAGAAGACGGGTATTATCGCTGATCTATATAGTTCAAAGTAAATACCTCCAGCGCAGCCTGTTGGGTTCTGTACTCTAACAAGGACTGTTTCTTTCTCACCTCATTGGTCAGGGCTTTTTGACACAGGAAAGCTGATGTGATTTCTAAATTCATTATGTGCCAGTTTATTGTGCTGCTAGCAAAATGAAATACAAAAACACATTTAAGCAAACAATATAGAAAAATGAAACAGCAAACTTTTAAAATGTGTGCACACTATCGAGGTTTCCTTCTCTAAGTGTGGGCACAGCTATAGATATGCCTTCTCTCTTGGCTCAAGACACTCGGGTAGATTAAAAGAGCAACAAACCATAGTCACTGCAGAAGGGGCCCAACCCAGAAGAGATCCGGCAACTGAGGGTCCTGGTGTCTCAGAGCTGCCATCTTTAGGGATGACTCACTCCGCTTTCTGCACAGGACTGTCCTTTGGTCTTTTTTGTCATCACAGTAGCTCTGAAATTGCAGGAAACTGAGATGCAGAACTGGCCATCAGACTCTTTCGTCACCATTAGGTGCTGTGCCAAATAGTGCTTTCGTACATTTCTCTCTTCTTCCTGGAAGGAGAATTCCTCCATTATCTAAACAACACCGAGGCTGGGCCGATTGGCAACAGAGTGGATGTCCAGACCTGTAACTGAGCCTTTGAGCACCGAGGAGGGGAATGTTCCCATCAGTTTATTAACTCAGAGCAGCGATTGGAGGTCAACGGTGACATGGTATTGTATATTCTTGCACTTTATTTGGGTCACTGAGAAACAAATTTTCTGCAATCTTTACAAATGTATCAAAAACAAGGAAGCAAGATTCCCAACAAAAGAGCGTTTAGTTAGAAATGTATAGGTGTCACGTGTTCTGCGTCTGCAGATGTGGAGCTTCTCTCAGGGATGGTCCACAGAGCCTTTAACACACCTGCCTAATGACGCCTGCAGCATGCCTAAAAATAGTCACGCAAATACACCGAGGAAAGATTTATAGTGAGATGAATGTTGAATGTTGACTTCGGTAACGAGCAACGTGGGGTTCATGATAAAGATACTAATAATTCTGTTAATGCTAAAATGTTTCTAAACATTAAATAATGGAGAGCTGGATATAGTGCTTAAAGATTTAAAGAGAGAGAGAGAGAGAGAGATCACAGCCTGCCGATCTCACCGGCTTTCATAAGAAAAAAATGTCCTCACAGGGTACTCAGAGGGAATGCACCTCCTGCCCATTATGGGATCTTCCCTTAGGTCTTCAACAACATGTACACAGACATTTGCTGAAAGGTAATCTCAGGGACAGTGTGTTGTGACAGCAGGTACACATAGGAAATCGCAAAGGGTATCTGTGAAGAGTCACTAACATGTTTGTCCTTCACCACCACCTCCAGGCAGGTGCCAACTGCAAGGGCTCCCCACTGAGGGCCACAGAGCAAGGACTGATGGGGCTTAGCCAGGTGGGGTGGGGAAAGAGCAGGTAGACAAGCAGAAATTCTCTGCAAAACTGGGCCCACGGTGAATGAGGAGACATTATAAAGCCAGTTGCCAAAAAACAAATGCCGTATGATTTCACTTACATGGGTGTCTAAAGTAGTTAAACTCTTAGAAGCAGAAGAGAGAATGGTGGTTACTGGGGTGGTGGACAGAAATAGACTGGTTTCGTTCAATGGGTGTAGCGTTTACATTTTGCAAGATGAAAAATTTCTGGAAATCTGTTGCACAACAATGTGTATATACTTAAAACACCCGTACTGTACACTTTTTAAAAAGATTTATATTACAATGTAGCTAACATACAATATTACATTAGTTTCAGGTATACACCATAGTTATTCAATATTTATATACCTAAAGAAGTGATCATTATGGTAAATCCAGCAAACATCTGACACAGTACTGTGCTATTATAATACTATTGACTATATTCCGTATGCTGTATGTTACATCCTCATGACTTACTTGTTTTATACCTGGAAACTTGAGCCTCTTACTACCCTTCAACTTTTCCTCCTTTTTAAAATTTTTCAATTACAGTTGACATTCAATATTATTTTATATTAATTTTAGGTGTACAGAGTTGCCTTACAGCCGATTCCAAGACCACCCCCCCTGCATTATCCTCTAACCCTATTAGTTATGAGGGAGTGTCTCGGTATGACTGAGGCCCAGAAGCTCTCTCTGGGGGGTATCTCAGGTGTGACTGGGACCTGTTGGAATGATAACAGTCATCTCCCCTGGGAGGACACAGTAACAAGGTGTCCTGGGGCTATGTGGGGGATGTGTGAAGGAATAGCATTTGTTGGAACACAATGGGATATGTTAATGGGAAAAGGCCTTAAGGCACAAATCATACACGGTTGCTATTTGACAGCAGTTTTACTTTTTTGAAAATTCTCATTAAAAGCCAGGCGCTGACCCGATTCAGGGCTCAGTCTTCTCTGGCTGAGTCCCTTGGTCTCGCTCTTATCTTACTTTTGTCTCTTGTTCTTATTCAATCTGTGTCGCTCCTCTCGAGACCCATTTGCCCTTGCCACGCAGGATGTGACAGTACAGCATAGTGATTAGACATTTATTAATTTGAGAAGTGATCCTCCTGACTGATTCAGTACCCACCTAGTACTATACAATTTATTAACAGATTATTTGCTATATTCCCTATGCTTTACTTTACATTTTGTGACTACTTTGTAATTACCAATTTGTACTTCTTAATGCCCTCACCTTTTTCACCCTGTTCCCCAACTCCCCTCCCATCTATCATCCCAAGAAACCTAGTACATCTGACACCATACATAGTTATTACAATATTATTGATTATATTCCTTATGCTATACCCTACATTCTCATAACTACTTTGAAACAACCAATTT
>NW_017732984.1:135020-136986 GCF_001890085.2 Hipposideros armiger | reverse complement strand
GTCACCCGTGGTCCCCAATCTCGGCTGCTTATAGAACCAGCTGGAGAGTTCTTCCATAGGCCCAGGCCACAGCCAAAGCCATCGAATCAGTGCCCTTGGGTTGGACCCAGGCCCTCTGCCTTTTAAAGCTCCCTGGGTGACTCCCCTGTGCAGGCGAGTTTTAGAACCGTTGGTCAGCCCATGGTTTGAACCTCCCTGCTGGTACCCAGGTGCCCTGCCTTGAACCCATCTTACCATCTTATCCTCCCCTCATTAGACACTGAGCCACTCCAGGATCAGGAGCTGTGTTCATCTCTGTTTCCCTGAAAATGCTTTCTTACAGTGGAACTCTGCCCATCATTACTAACCATTTCACTAGGACCCCTATTCTACACATGTCTGTGGATGGAAATGTCACAGATCACAACATTTTAACAATTCATTAGATTTCACATCCATTTGTATTAATTAATGATGTGACCATCATAATTTATTTAGCACGTCAGGGATGGGGTTCTGTTGTGACGGAACTTAGAATGGGTTCACCTCTTGGTGAGTCATGAATCAGACAGTACACCACCGGTAGTTAGCACACAAAGCAAGATTTATTTGCAGCAAATAAGGAGCCCACGGTGAATAATTTCCAAAGCTGTGGCTCCCTAAAGTGGGGAGCCTCTGTGTTTTTGTCCTTTCAAATCAATGCACATGCATGATGGGAATTTTGTCACACATGTACAGTATGCAAAGCGTGGTGTTGGTGGGGGGGGGTGGCGCTGAAGGAACTGATGCTTCTTCACAAGCAGCATATTCACAAAATGGCATCCAAACTCCTCCCAGAGGCCAGGATTTGCTATTATAATGAGCTCTCCTTTCCTCAAGTTCATAAAGTCTTCCCAATCGGTTTGAGCTGGTTCTTTTTTTGGTTCCTTAGTGGTTGGTTTTTGCAGGTGGTTATCTGGGGGCCCAATAATTCCCTGGAAAATAGGCTAACAGAGCAGTTAACAGCACATTTAGTGACTTTCTCTAACTTAGTTTGGGATGACAAAGGAGTGTTAGTTTCTCAACTAGCAACCCTTCTAACCCTATTCCTCTTGCACTGTCCCACTCCCAGAGAGACTGTTTTCATTGTTAAAAGTCACAGGGAAGTGAGGGTATAGAGAGGGAGATGGAACCCAGTTCTCCTGACAGCTGGTCCCAGGCCCTTTACTCCATGATGTCAGCCCTCCTTCCAGGGCCTCCTAGGTGTGGCAGCTCCAGCAAAGTGTCTCATTCAGTCATCCCCCGCCCCAAAAGAGTTTTAATACATTAATAATAATAATAATAACATGAGTTCTGACAATTAAGTTCGTGAACTTGTTGCAAGAAAGTTGCTAACCTTTTTTGATCAGAGGGATTATTCATTATAAATTTGTACCAACTGGACAAACAGTTAACCAAGTTTACTATTTAGAAGTGCTGAAAAGGCTATGCAAAAAAGTTAGACAACTTGAACTTTTCACCAATAATTAGTGAGTCTTGCATCACGACAATGCATCAGCTCACACAGCACTGTCTGTGAGGGGATTTTTAGCCAGTAAACAAATAACTTGTATTGGAATAGCCTTCCTACTCACCTGATCTGGCCGTCAATGAACTTCTTTCTTTACTTGAAAATAAAGGAAATATTAAAGGAAGACATTTTGATAACATTCAGAACATCAAGGGTAATACAACACAGCTCTTATGGCCATTCTGGAAAAGAGTTTCAAAATTGCTTTGAAGGGTAGACTAGGTGCTGGTGTTGGTGCATAGCTTACCAAGGGGAGTACTTCTTAGGTGATTTTAGTGATATTCAGCAATGAGGTATGGAGCAGTTTTTCTAGGATAAGTTCTCGAACTTAATTGTCAGACTTCTTATACTAGGTTTGTTCCAAGGCATTTAGAGATGGTTGTAATGAGATATTAAAGCCAATCCTACTCTTTCTGGGGGGTGGAAGAGCCCTTGATG
>NW_017732984.1:122710-128975 GCF_001890085.2 Hipposideros armiger | reverse complement strand
TAATTTCCTTGAGCATTCTGCTAATCAGTGTTCTGAACTCTGTCTCCGATAGGTTGTTTACCTCTATTTCCTCTAATTCCACAGATTCAGGAGGTTTCTTCTGTTCTTTTATTTGGGCTATGTTTCTTTGACTCCCCATTCTGGTTTACTCTTTGTGTTTACTTTGATGAAATAGGTAGATCCCCTAGGTCTCTCAGTCTTTTCTGGGTAGACTTATATGTCATTTATATTTGAATTGCTCTGACTCCCTTTTCTCCCGTGTGTGTGTACCAGAGGTGTTCTTTGTGTTATGTGCCTTCTCCTGTTGAGGTCTAGTTTTTATTGCTTTCGGCTTGTCAGCAGGTGGTCTTGACTCCCAAGCTGACTAGCTGTGAGGATTAGCTGTGTCCAAAGTTTATAAGCTGTGTGTGAGGGTTGACCCTCTGATGATGCTTGGCCCCTAGGGGTTCTTGTGCCTGTAGCAATTTCCCTTTGGGTGTGAATCTTGTAGGTCAGACTGCGTAATGCTCTGGTTTTATCTAAAGTTGGTCTCTGGGTGTGATGATTCTTGTGCTTCTTTGGCTGGGCCCCGCTGCAGAGCACGTTTTAGGGCAAAATGGATCAACAAGCACAGCCACAACAGCCACCAAAGGTAACCAGATACTCTCTGATGTACAAAACAACCATCACCCTACACTCAACATATACAGAAATATCAATCATACAAAAGGAGAAAATAAACCAACAGAAACAAAACAATGACAATAAGGAAAAAGACCCCCCAAAAAACCCCAACAAGGAACAAATAGCAGAGCAAAATAAAATACAATAAACTAAAAAATAGAATAAATGCGAGAAACAAAATGGCAACACCCTTAAAATAACAACAGCAAAAAAAAAAACGCTTGCAAAAAAAATGGAAAGTAGGACGCAAATCAAGCTGTGACAAGGAAGCAGGAAAGAAGGGAGAGAGACAGGTTAGAAGAGAAGGAAAGAAAGAGAGAAAAGTGAAGAGAAAAAAATATATATGTCTACACCCCCATATATATCCACATATATGCACCTTTATATTTGCCTATATAAAAAACTAAAAATACTAATGAAATAGAAAAATCCAAAAACAACCAACACAAGCGATCAATGGAAAAAACAACAACCCCAAAAACATCCAAGAGAACCTAATTAGCAAAAACAATATAACACACCAAAAGAGAAACCAAAACCGAAAACAATCAAAAGAAAAAAAAGGGAGAAAAAACAAGAAATAACCAGTACCAATCTTGGCTGAAGTCCGCCAAGCTCTCCCCAGGTTTTCCTCTGCTATACACACACTCCTGTGTGTCTTGTAGGGGCAGAGCCAGCCGCCTGGCACCCAGAGTGAGCCTGGTAATGCAGGTCTATTTTAGATGAGTGGAGTTATGAGGTGCGATTGGTAGTTTTTTTACAAAGTCAGTGTTATTTCTGTTCCTGCCTGTCCAGAGGCACTCTGATTTCTGCGCAGCCAGAGGTCTGGATGTGCGTCTTCTGGAGCTCTTTCCACCGGGGGCTGTTAGGGAGTCTGTGTGTGTGTGGAGGATTTCAGAGCTGCTGGTAGGCCTTCCTGTGTCTCAGCAGCCAAAGTTGTTCTGCTTCCCAAGCCACCCAGGAGAGGTGGGGACAGAATGGTGTGTTTAGTCCCACCCCTGCAGCCTCTTCTCATATAAATTTCTCAACCCCCAGGGAGTCGAAGCACCTTTGTTCTGACTTACTCCTCTCTTCAGGGGTCAGCCTCAGGCTCTGGCAGGGAGGGGGCCAAGGTTTCTGAGGGAGGATGGGGGTGTGCACTTATCTGTGCAGTTTATTTATTTTTCCTGTCAGAGAGAAAAGGGGAAAAAAGAAAGAAAAAAAAAGAAAAGAAAAAGCCCCCTCTGATGCTCCCGCAGAGCCCCTGCTGCTCTCCAGGAGCTCCCCCCATGACAGGACCCCTCTGAGTGCTGTGGTCTTACCCCTCTCTCAGCCTGGCTCACTCATCTCTAATCACACCAGGCTCTGGACACTGCCCAGTCCTGTCTCAGGGCCCCTACCCCTGCTGTGATTCCCCAAGTGCACCTTCTCCCCAAGGCCCTCCTCACACCATTCAGGTCTCTGCTCAAGTGTCCAGGGGTCAGTCAGTCCTCAGAAATGTCATGTCCAACAAATGCTGAAGTGTATGCCCTGCCATCCATCCACCACGTCTTTTAGCCCAGGCATGTTTGTCTCCAAAGCAATTATCACTAATCTTATAAAAATTGTGTTTACTGTCAGTGAGTATCACTGTAATATATGTTCCTTGAGCAAGGGGTCTTTTCTGTTTCTCCATCACTGTATCCTCCACATCGTTCCCAGCTCATAGCAGAGACTCAATATGTGTTAAATAAATGACTATGTCAGTACAGCAATTTTGAGAAGCAACTTTCATCCATATGAAAAAGTGTAAAAATGTTTAAACTCCTTGACTTAATATTGACCGTTAAAGTAGCCTATCAATTAAAAAAATCCCAAGTGTAGAGGAATCTTTTTGCACAACAATGCCTGTCAAACATTATTTACAAGAAGAGATGAACTCTAATGGACAGAAAAAGGGTCTGGTTTTATCCCTTTGTTTGAAATAGTATGCAGCTTGTGAAAGTGGTGTAAAATTTATGCAGAATTTGTAACATGGAAAACTACTTGTTTTATAGTAACACATTTCAGAAAGTAACATACAAATGCAACTTTGTAAAATGGACATACATATATATATATATATATTTACTGTTACTTTTATATAACTTTATAATTGTATGTATACTGTTATACTATTATTATTATTATATTATATGTATTTAATATACATGAACACGTTGAAAATCAGGATCCCTACAAAAGGTAGCTCCAGGGCGCATCATTCACACTGGAGTCCAGGAAGCTTCAACAATGTAACACTTCACAATGTTTTCTGAGGAAAGGCCATATTTCCACATTTCTTCTATGCATTTTAAAGTTTTCTGTGATTGAGGGCCGGCCGAGTGGCTCAGTTGGTTAAGAGCTCGCTCAAGAGTTTGAGCTCTGAGCAACAGCGGTTCGAGTCCAGCCCGAGCTGAGCAGNTATGTCAGGGTGTGTCTCTTAGCAGCAAGGTGTTTCCTTTGTGTTGTTTACATAACCAAAGTAAACATTTCAAATAGGATAATATGGTTAAAGCCAGCTTTGTTTGGACACACATTATAGACAGTAAAATGCATCTCTTTGAAATGCACAGCTACTTGAGTTGTGGCAATTGTACATACCCACGTCACCATCACCACAGTGAAGGTGGAGGCCATTGCATTGTCCCCAAAGAAAAGCATGTCATAAAATTCTATAGAACTAATAAAAGGCATAAGATAAATTTTAAAGTATTGCTATGGAAAGATGTGCCAACATACTTTTAAACTTTTTTAAAAGTTTAAGAACATACTGAATTATAATGTCAGTAATATCACTTACAAATTAAATATCCTGTAAAGAGGGGAAAACTGGAAGGTTCCTCACTAAAGTTTTGACAGTGGTGTCTCCAGGAAGCGGGGTAACTTGGTGACTTTCACTTCCTCTGACATGTTGGAATTTTATCTTTCAGTCAAGTTTGGATTTATATGAGAATCACAGAGAGAACATTTCAGTTTTTAAATATTATAAACCTAAGCCCCAAACTCAATAAGTTAGAGATTTTTAAAAACCAAAACAATTTTTTCAAGGGAATTGTAATAGATATGTATGATATGTTGGGGTGAGAGGGGTGGCAGATTGGGGGAGAGGGGTTGTCACTTAGAGGGGTAAAAAGTATAATTATGGCACTGTGTTGTACAGGTGAAACTAATTTAAAATATTTATTTTACAATACAATAAAATAAAAAACCAAAATGTTAATCAAATTCAACACCAGAAATTGTCTTTTGAGATAATCCTTCACATTTTGATAGCATTGAATCTCTCTTAAAGTGCTTTTAAAGGGATGTTTTTACTGGAATAGACAGATATGTAATAAATATTTATAAAATAAGCAGGCTGTAATTAAAAAAAATGCAACCTGAGTTGCCATAGAGTCAAAAACAAAGCCAGGGCAAGTCCTGTTCCTTGAGCACTGATTGCCATTGGGAAAGGTCAAAGGCTTTTACAGCAAGTCTGAAGAGTGAGACTGACTTTCTGATCTGAAGAAGTTTCAAGAATAATTGGTGCCTGGCTCCCTTCTTCAGGGAACTAGTGATGAGATAAACTGGGAGGAAACTATACTCCTTATCCTTTGAAAAGCAGGTCCTTATATCTCACCCACTGACTTACCAAATTTGTCTTCACAGAAAACAATAACAAAACAAAAAGCCAAGTTCTGCTGTGACTTTTCTTGCCAATAGCAAGTCCTGCCTCTCCCCGTTCCTCAGGGGCTGCAGGACTCTGGGCAGTGAGTCTCTGGGCTCCAGACCTGCTGCCATCAGGCCAGGCCCCTCTCCTCCTGGACTCTCTTCACCTCCTTCCCAGCTCCACTGTGCTTTTTCCCTATTTCCTCATCCTTTCCCCTTCCCCAGATGCACCCTGAATATTTCCCACCTCTTCAAAGGCTTTCTCCTTGACTATAAATTTCTCCAAACTCCAGGAAAGCAAATGCCAATCAGAAACACTGAGGGACACCTGTGGCTCTAACTCTGGACATCAGCCCCACCCTCCCCCCATCCCCATGTAAATAGAGTCAAAGTCCTAACCTGGCATCTAGGAACCTCCCACCCTGCATTATACACAAGAGTTGATGTTATGTGCATATATGCCTTTATTTCAGGACATGAGACAGTGATATTCAGCAGACTTCAAAGAACCCCACCCCCTAACGAAAACGTAAAGGACTCTAGAGCCCCTAACTCCAAGTCTACTGATCCCTCCTACACAAGGAGACACTGAAAAGTGATGCAGGACAGTCCATTCCCTCCAGGGACCAGGCAGGGAAGTCAGGGCCACCAAGGGTGGAGGTCAAATTTCATCAAAGAAATAGTACAAGGAAACTTCTGTGTCACACTTTGAAGCTCACACACATACTCAAATAGAACCAACACCAGAAACCAAACTCCCAGTTCAGGTGAGATCACTGAGGTTGGCTGTAAGGCTGTGGGACCTGCAGGTGGAAGGGGCAACCCTGTTTAGGGCTGCAGCCCAGCAGCCCCTCTGTCTTGGGGCTCAGGAGGGACCCTCTCTCTTTAGCAGTGCATAGTGAGGCCATTTCTGGGGAGAAACATAGAATCTCCTTGGGTTCCTGAGGTTTTTACTTTCACTTGCTGACTTTGCAGATTTTGAGTTTGTCTTTGAAAATCTTGGAATTAATTGACTTTGGCCCTGTCTCCATGTGGAATCTGAATCACATCCCACATGACACCCCATTCTCCCTTCTTAGGTAAAATGAAGTAGGAACAGGGACTGGCCATGTGGGCTATGGCCTCATGTGCAGATTCATTTTCCACGTCAGGTAGGCCACGGCACCCAGATATTTGATCAAACATCATTCTAGATGTTTCTGTGAAGGTATTTTTTGGGTGAGATTAATATTTAAATCAGTAGATCTTGAATAAAGCAGATTACCCTCTCACATGTGGGTGAGCTTGATCCAATTGATTCAAGGCCTAAATAGGAAAAAAAACCCCCTTGACCTCCCCCAAGGAGGAGGAAACTGTGACAGCAGACTGCATTCAGGCGTGAACTTCAGCATCAACTCTTCTCCGGGTTTCCAGTTGGTGTCCTACCTGCCCTACAGGTTTTCAGCCTCTACAATCACTCGAGCCAATTCCTCAAACTAAATCAGTCTCCCTCTCTCCCTCTCTCTCTCTCTATCTATATATATTTTAATTCTAATCTACATATTAAAATATATTTATAATTCATAAATATATAATTATGTTTTAGATAAATGATATATATTTGTATATATATATTTTAAATCTATAAATATAAATATAAATATACACATTAAATATATTAGATATAAATATATATTACATAATAACACAGACATAAATACATTTTTAAAACACTCCATTTCTGCAAATGTTTTACGTATTCCAGTTTGCCTCAAAATGTTCTAGCTTTAAGTCTTAACATTTTAAAATTTATATTATTCTTGGTGTTGATTTTTAAATAACTCACATATTTTTAAATAAGTCACATATCTTATTATTGCAGGGAGCCACCTTGAATCAACTGCGGAATTAAGAAAAGTACATAAATGTGTGGTTCTCCACTGAATTACTGCTAACACCTCTTAGCTGCACCACC
>NW_017732984.1:113997-115270 GCF_001890085.2 Hipposideros armiger | reverse complement strand
CTGAGCAGCCGCTGAGCTGCCAACAGGTAGCAGGATGGCTCAGCTTAAAAAAAAAAAAGTTTTCTGTGATTGAATAGGTTTTTATTCTTCTACCATGAAAAACATACTTTAAATTTCAAAATACAACATCTGAAGTAAAGTAATAATAAAAAGAAGTCCAGCTCTCCTTCCTACCTCAGCCTGACACAGCATCTCTCATTAGGACTCCATGGCAGAAATGTCTCCTCAGAAAGAGAAATGAGCTCATCCTCCACAGTCCATGATCTTTCCATGGTTACAGGGCGCAGATGAACAATAAAGGCAACACTAAGAATACCACCAATTTATTGATTTCTCATTGCCATACATAGAATTATATATGAATGTATGTATGTATTAATATACATGTATGGATGAATGTACATGTTTTATCCACCACACCTGAGAGAGTGGATGGATTCTTCCCTTTTAAATCTTCAGAAATTGAGTCCCTGAGAACCTAAAGCCTTGGCCTGGGTTCACAGAAATGTTGGCCTTGAGAATTAAAGGGCACTCAGCCTCCTGCAGAGCCCCACTGGGCGTGAGTCATATGGATGGAAGGAAGGTCTTCCCACAATAGCAGGAAGATCAACTGAGATCCCAGGATCGGTCACACTCACAGTCTGTCCCTGTGGCACACAGCTGAAGGATGGGCTGAGGCAAGAGTTGCCATCTTTCTTCAGTTGTGAGTGACAGATGAGTAGATGGGTGAGGCATTAGCTAAGGGACGTGCAGGTGCCTGGTGTCCCTCTGGTTCCTCTGCTGAGGACCTACCTGCACACACCAAAACGATATGTTCATTTATGAGCAGGCTTCTCTCCAGATCTGCAAACATGACATCCCAGGCATTTAGACCAATCACTGGCACTCCCAGTGATCCTACTAATTGGATAATCTCCTAACTTCCACTGAAAATTAGCCTCAGCCTTGCATCTGAGTATTTGAATCCAAGGCAGAAAGTCATCTTGGGGTTTGGACTTTGCTGATCTAGGAGGAAGTTCCGACAAACAGGTTTCTATAGGCAGAGGACCAAGGGCTGCTCTAAGTAGGAGATGGAGTCCTAATGGGAGAGACAGATGGGCAGATTCTAAAGCAAACCTTAGTAGTTTACCATACAAAAGTTTTTGGAATATATTTCCCAGCCTTTTTTAAAATTGATGCAATGGGCCGGCTGAGTGGCTCAGTTGGTTAAGAGCTCGCTCAAGAGTTTGAGCTCTGAGCAACAGCGGTTCGAGTCAGCCCGAGCTGAGCAGCC
>NW_017732984.1:90253-113502 GCF_001890085.2 Hipposideros armiger | reverse complement strand
CGTTACAGCAGCAACAACAACAACAAAGCAATAATACTGATTTTTTTTAAAGGATCAAAATGTGTTTATTCCAGAATGCAAAACTGGCTTAATATTTAAATACTAATATAATTCACCATATTAACAGAATAGAGGAGAAAAATCTCAACAGATTCAGAGAAAGCATTTGATAAAAATCAACATCCGTAAATAATAATAAAGATCAATTAATAATAAACATACATTAAAAATGAAAGACAACTTTCTTAATCTGATAAAGGGTATTCCTTTTATAAAAATCTTGCAGCAAACATCATTCTTAATATTGAAAGTTTTTCCACTGAGAGCAGAAAGGAAAAAAGGAAACCTACTAGCACCACTTCTATTCAATAATGTATTAGAGATCCAAACAAGCAGGAAAAAAGGAATAATAATAATAAAAAAATGGACCAGCCAAGTGGCATGTTGGTTATGAGTTAGCTTGGGGGTGTGAGCTCTGAGCAACAGGGCCCTGGTTCGGATCCCACATGGGCCAGTGACACTGTGCCCTCTACAGCTAAGATGGTGAACACCAGCTCGACCTGGAGCGGGGCTGCTGTGAGTCACTGGTAATGGCACAGGCTGCAGTGGGCTGCTGTAAGCTACCGTGAGTGGCTGGCAGCCGGCGTGAGCCTTCGTGAGCTGCTGTGAATGGCCATGCAATGGCTGACGACGGATCTGCCTCAGCCAAGAAGAGAGCAATGATCACAATACCAACATGGGCCAGTGAAGCGACGTCCTCCACAACTAGACAGAAGAACAAAAGGACAGCAACTTCTCTGTTCCCCTTCCCCGATTCCCCAACGCTGTTTCCTCCCCCAATTTCCTAATAAAATCTTTAAAAAAAAGAAGAAAGAAAGAAAAGAAAAGAAAAGAAATAAGGACTCGGCAGTATTGGAAAGAAATAGAGCTGTCGGTATTCACAGGTAACATGACTATAAATAAAATAAAAAATACAAGTTAGAAAATGAAAACATTTTAAAATATACTATTTACAATACCTTCTAAATACATTAAATATCTAGGAATAACTCTAGTGAAAGATGTGTAAGACCTGTACCCAGAAGACAATTTTTTAATTTTTATTTTAAACTCAGAGATATATCATGTTCACAGATTGGAAGATACAATATTACAAAGATGTGAATTATCACACTAGAGTGCACAGATACAATAAAATTCCAATGAAAGTCCTGCAAGACTTTTGTAGAAACTTCCAGGTTGATTCTGAAATGTTTATGGAAAAGCAAAGAATACTGACCTTTATGTTTAGCTATGTACTTACCTTCACCAGTGTTTTTTATTTTTTCATTTAGCTGGAAGTTACTATCTAGTCATTTTTACTCCACCTTAAATAGATCCTATTACCATAACTTATAGGTCAGGCCTACTAGAGATAACTACTTCAGCTTCTATTTATCTGGGAATATCTTGATTTTTTTCTTTATTTCTGAAAAACAATTTTGTCACATATATACTTTTTGGTTGACAGTTTTCTCAGGCATTACATTTATTATCTCAGGGACTTCTGGACTCCAGAGGTCCAGAATTGGCTGTTACTATTATTGAAGATCCTTGTACATGACTAGTTATTTCTCTCTTGCTTCTTTCAAGATTCTTTGTCTTTAGATTTTTTTTCCTCCCCCCTAACCCCCACCTCTGAGCCATCCATTGTTCTCAGTCTAGTTGTGGAGGACACTGCTTCAGTGGCCCATGTTGGTGTTATGATCATTGCGCTCCTCCTGGCTGAGGCAGTTGGTTGCTGGCCATTTGACGGCCGCTCATGGCGGCTCACTGCAGCTCATGGCAGCACACGGCAGCTCACGCTGTCCACCAGTCTATCACGGCAGCCCAGCTCCAAAGGCTAAGCCATTGATCACAATCTTAGCTGTAGAGGGTGCAGCTTACTGGCGCAGCTCACTGGCCCATGTGGGAATCAAACTGGCAGCCCTGTTGTTCAGAACTCATGCTTTTACCAACTGAGCTAAATGGCCGCTCCTTGTGTTTGGATTTTGGAAGTTTGTGTAGAATATATGTCAGTATGAACTTCTTTGATTTTATGCTGCTTCAAGTTTGTTGAGTTTATTGGATGTGTAGATTCATGAATTTTATTAAATTTGAAAAGGTTTTGGCCACTATTATTAATTTTTCTTTTGCATTTTCACATAGGCTTATTAGCATAAGAGTATTCAAAACTCATTATCAACCTAATTATTTCTGTGTTCACATGACAATATTTTATTAACCATCATTTAAAAATGTTTTTTAATTAAATTTATTAGAGTGACAATGGTTAGTAAAATTCGAAGTGTGACAATTAAGCTTAAGAACTCATCCTAGAAAAAGTGCTACATACTTCATTGCTGAATATCACTATGGTCACTTCAAAGTACTTCCCTTGGAAAGCTATGCAGTGACACCAGTGCTTGTCCACCCTTCAAAGCAATTTTGGAACTCTTTCTGGAATGGCCCTCAGAGCTGTCATCGTATTACCCTTGATGTCCTGAGTGTCATCAAAATGTCTTCCTTTCAATCTTTCCTTTATCTTTGAGTAAAGAAAGAAGTCATTGGAGACCAGATCAGGTGAGTAGGGAGGGTGTTCCAATACAGTTATTTGTTTACTGGCTAAAAACTCCCTCACAGACAGTGCCGTGTGAGCTGGTAGATTGTCGTGATGCAAGAGCCATGAATTGTTGGCGAAAAGTTCAGGTCATTTTCGTCTGACTCTTTCACACAGACTTTTCAGCACATCCAAATAGTAAACTTGGTTAACTGTTTGTCCACTTGGTACAAATTCATAATGAAGAATCCCTCTGATATCAAAAAAGTTTACCAACATCATTTTGACTCGACTTGGACTGATGGAACATTTTTGATCATGGAAAATTGGCTGACTTCCTTTGTGCACTTTGATGCTTTGTTTCAGGGTCGGATTGGTACACCCATGTTTCATCACCAGTGATAACATGGCCCAAAATATAGTCTTGCCTCTCCAAAAGGTCTTGGCAAACTTCGACTCTCCTTTGCTTTTGTGCATTGCTGAACTCCTTTGGGACCATGTTTGCACACACCTTTCTCATGCCAAGATTTTCGGTTAAGATTTTCCTAACTGTTTCTCTATCGATGTTTGCTTGGTCTGCTATGCCTCTCACAGTCACCTGATGATTTTGACTCACAATTTGATGAATTTTTGCAATGTTTTCCTCAGTTCTGCTCATTACTGGCCACCCTGACCTGTCTTCATCAATGATGTGTTCTCTCCCCTCAGAAAAAAGTTTAATCCATTTGTATACTGCCATTTTTTTCATGGTGTTATCCTCATAAACTTGGACTAACATGTCCCTGATTTCACTTCCACTCTTACTAAGTTTAACAAGAAGTTTAATATTTGATTTTTGCTCTAATTCAAGCTCAGACGTTCTCATGACAGCACACAAAAACACGCAAAACAATAATGAACACCAGTCAGCCAGATACCGCCAAATGTTGACATGAACACATCTGTGAGACACTGATATACCAAGGTTATGAAACCTTACCGAGCTCTTTGTACAGTGCTGTCAATGTAAGCACATGGTGGCAAGTTTGCGAACTTAATTGTTAGACCTCGCATGTACATGAACTCTCACCAGACCTTTAAACATGGCCATTTTTAAGTCTTTTGTCATTTACAGACAGCTGTGGTTTTACTCTGATGCTTTGGCAAAATATATTCCTACAGATGTGTTTCATCTTCAAATATTCATTAAAAAACCTGATAAGTACCTCAAATACAGGTTTCTGGTAACTTAAAAAACATAACACTAAACTAAGTAAAGATTTACAGAACTCTAAGGAAAAACTGGATTTATGAAACTACTAACAAGAAAATCAAGATCAACAAGAGTTTATAACATCGGACTAAAAAACTGGTAAGGATGATTATAATTTTTATAACTTTTCATATAAAATATGACTGGTTTTTTCTCCGTATTTTCCAGATATAAAAAAATTCTTTTCTAAGCTACCTATGACCTATAGAAATTTGGTAAATTATAATCATACCTTTGTAAATAAAATTTAAATATTTATCTTTTCCTTTCTACCCAATGCCTCCAGATTTCAGGTCCTCTTTTTTTTTTTTTTAAGATTTTATTGCGGAATTGGGGGAAGGGAACAGCGTTGGGGAATCGGGGAAGGGGAACAGACAAGTTGCTGTCCTTTTGTTCTTCAATCTAATTGTGGAGGACATCACTTCACTGGCCCGTATTGGTATTGTGATCATTGGCGCTCTTCCCAGCTGAGGCAGTTCTGTTGCTGGCCATTGGACGGCCACTCACGGCGGCTCACGGCAGCTTACTAAAGTGCACTCCTGCTGCCGGCCAGCTCCACTGCAGCCTACACCATCAACGGCGACTCACAGCAGCCCAGCTCTAGGTCAAGCTGTTGTTCATCATCCTAGCTGTAGAAAGTGCAGCATCACTGGCCCATGTGGAATCCAAACCAGGGCCCTGTTGCTCAAGCTGGTGTCCCAAGCCAACTCTTAACCAACACGCCACTCGGCCAGCTCTCAGGTCCTCTTAACTCAGCCATGTGTGACCAGATCTAAAGGTGTTGACTCTTGGATTTATGTTTCCCAATTTAAAGAACACTCTTGCACCTTAAGTGGACTGCTCAGCCAACAGAGCATTTGAAATTAAAAATTACTAGGAAATGAAGCAGATTACATCTGTTGTGGCAGCTAACCCAAGATTGCGGACCACATCTGTATAATTCCCCTTCTTTTCTTCTCACTCTAATTCCTCCCGATCTCACAAAAATATGAGAGGTCGGGCCGGCTGAGTGGCACAATGGTTAAGAACTGGTTTGGGACGCTAGAGGGCCCTGGTTCGGATCCCACATATGAGGGCCAGTGACACTGCCCTCCAAAGCTAAGATGCTGAACAACAGCTCAACCTGGAGCTGGGCTGCCATGAGTCACCGGCGACGGCGTGGGCTGCAGCCCCTGTGGCAGAGGGTTGCCACGGGCTACTATATGTAGCCAGCAGCCAGTGTGGGCAGCCAGCAGCTGCCATGAGCGGCCGTCCAGAAGCCGGCGACTGATCTGCCTCACCTGGGAAGAGCCCAATGATGGTGCTAACTTGGGCCAGTGAAGCAACGTCCTCCACAACGAGACTGAAGAACAAAAGGACAATAACTTGCCTGTTCCCCTTCCCCGATTCCCCAACGCTGTTCCTTTCCCCCAATTCCCCAATAAAAATCTTAAAAAAAAAATTAGTTTCAAAAAAAAAATATGAGAGGTCAACCCCTCATAGTAACAGTTATTGTTTGCTTTTCCCCCTTAATTTCTATCTGGGAAGATATCTGGGCATCATCTTTAAGCCTACTTCACAAGTTCAAATATACCCCTAATAACACACCTATACAAGGACGTTTCATGCCTGGTGATATCAGCCCCCGTGAAGGGACCAGATTTGGAAGAATACCTTTTCCCTGGGCAGGTATAAAAATGAAAAAAAAATACATGATTATCAACGTATCAAAAGCCTTGGAGGAAATTGCTGTAGCTACTACTAAACCAAAAAGCCGACCAGGAAAAATCTTTAAATTCCCATATGTGAATTATATTAGACAGTAGAATTGCTCTTGACCACATTCTAGCTGAGCAGGTGGGGTTTGCTCTGTTGTTAATACCTCATGTTGCACTTGGATAAAACACCTCTGGAAAATAGTACTAAATAAAATGCAGGGACAAACCAAATGACTAAATTTGACAACTTAAGGCTTTTTAATCTTCAACTAATTGCTCTCAGGTATTGCCTCTTGGTTCAAATCTATTCTTTAAATTGAACTTAACATTTTATTTATTATAAAGTATTTGCTGTTCTAAAACCATTTGTTTCGCATGTCTTGATGTTATAAGGACACCACTCTGATAACAGTTGCTCAGTGTTTTTGAAATGATCACTGAGGCCTGTGAGACTTTCTGTAAAAAACCTCAGGAAACTACAGAAGATGTCTGTCCTTAAAGGAACACGGCGGCAAAGGCTTCCTTTGTGCTGGTGCTCTTGTTGCTCCAAAGTAGCTGAAGTTTCCTGAGAACATAGACAACCACTGTCCCTCCCATGTGGGACATGACAAACCAGGAATGAGTTTTCCTGGAAATGAGAGACCGACAGTGACCTGACATCCTGACAACAAGCCATCCTAATAAGAGGGGCTGAAGATGCTTTAATGACTCATCAGTGCTGCTTTCCAGTGACTCGTCAGTGATGCTTTGAAGGAAAGATGTTGATCAAAATGGGGGAAATGTAAAGAAAATATTAAACAGAGCCACATTAAGATACAGAGGGAGCTGTCATCCCAGAGAAACTACTTTACACATCTTATGCCCAAAATGTTAAAAGAGGGCAAATAACCTTTACTCTGGGCCTAAAGCTACATTATATCCCAAAGAACTGTTTGCAAACATAACAAGAAAGCAGTTATTCTGACTTCTAACTGAAAATTTTAATTATTTAGAATTAACATCACTAGATTATATTATCTGCACCACCAGAAATGCCTTCCTTCTAGTGATGTAATTGTTCCCCTTCCTTGTCCCATAAATACCTATCGCCTTAGCTTCCTAACTGGGACATTATTGGGGCTTCTGTCTGAATCAATGCTTCCAAAATAGCTATTTTAAAAACAATCTCAAATGCTTGCTGCTTCTCACTTTGAAAGCCTTTTTATTTCTAGGTTCACACTCCCCTAGAAAGAGGAGGACAAATCATAAGTGTACAATGGATTTTCACAAAGCAAACATTGGGATAAAAAACACCTGCATCAAGGAACATTTCCAGCATCCTGGAAACCCTCTTGAATCTTATTCAGTCATAAACCAACCTCTCCCCAAGTAAATCTTATCTTGATTTTTTAAAAAGATTTTATTAGGTAATTGGGGGAGGGGAACAGTGTTGGGGAATAGGGGAAAGGGACTGGCCAAGTTGTTGTTCTTCAGTCTTCGTTGTGGAGGGCGCCAGTCACCATGTGGCTTCCCATCAGCAGCTCGTGTCCTCTAAGCTCAAGGTGCTGTGTTCAATCTTAGTTGTGGGTGGGCGTAGCCACCATCCCATGCGTGAGTTGAACCAGCAGCCTTGTTGTTAAGAGCACACGCTCTATCCACTGAGCTATCCAGGCAGCAACTCAGCTCAAGGTGCCAAGTTCAGTCTTAGTTGTGGGTGGGCGCAACCCACCATCAAACAGGCAATCTTGTTGTTACATCAGCTGAGCCATCCTGCCACCTGTTGGCAGCTCAGTGACAGCTCAGCTCAGGCACAGCGTCACTGGCCCATGTGAGTATCGAACCAGTGGCCCAGTTGCTCAGAGTTCACGCTCTTAAGCCAACTCTTAACCAACTGAGCCACTCGGCCTGCCCTTATCTTAATTTTTAACAGCACAGATGAGTTCTGTCAGGTTTTGGTAGAATAGAATATTACAGTGGAAACCCCTCGGTATCTGTCTCTCATTCAACATTACGTCCCCGGGTCTCATCCCTAAGGCTGTGTGGTTGTAAATTATTCATTCCCACGGCTACAAGAGGGTCCATTATATGAACAGGACCACACTTCTGTCCTCTGATGTTCATGGACATTTGTGTTACACCCGGATTTCACAAATCATGCTGCTATGAATGATTTTTTCACATGTTCTGGCACACATATGCATACATGTCTATTAGGTATATAAGTAGGAGTGGAAATGCTGGATCATATGGTGAGCGGACGTTTGGTTTTAGAATGTACGACCAAATAGTTTTTCAAAGTATTTGAGTCTATTTACTCTCCCACTAGCAATATATGAAAGATACAATTAAATTCTTGCCAACAATTGATTTTGTTTGACTTTTTTGTTTTAGCCATTCTGGGTGGTGTACAACGATATCCAATTATAGTTCATTTGAATTTCTCCTCTGAATAAAAATGTTGAGCAATTTTTGTAAATTTATTAGGCATGTAAATATCTTCAATAGGACATTGGACTGGGCTAATTGTTAATGTCTGAATGGGACTCCTGTAATGTGCCAGCATTTTTAACTGCTACGGTCCTTTTGCTATAAATGGATCTGTGGTCAAAGACCTGTGGTGTAATAAAAAATATTTGACCTTTGTCACATTTCTAACACAGAGCTCTTTAGACCTTTGAAGTCTCCTGAGTGAGAAGACTATCTCTGGGATGCCAATGAGATGACTCTTGGTTGAGAGTCCTAGAGAGCTTCAGGATGGGGGCGGGTCACCAATAAGACCAGCCATGGTTAGAAGGTTGCAACTTTCAGCCTCATTCCCTGAGCTCTGGGGAGAGGAGATGGAGGTTGAGTTCAATCACCAATGGCCAATCGCTTAATCAATCACGCCTATGTCATGGAACGTGCATTAAAAAAACCCAAAACCCTAAATCAACAGAATTCAGAGGGCTTCCGAATTGGTCAACACATCCATATGCTGGGAGGGTGACAACTCCAACTCAGTGACAGAGGCTCCTGCACTTGGAACCCTTCCCGATCTCGCCCTACAGACTTCTCCATCTGGTTGCTCACTTGCATCTTTATCATCAACTGTAACAGTAAGCTTAGCATTTTCCAGAGTTCTATGAGTTGTTCTACAAATTATTGAACTTGAAATGGGAAACCCCCATTTAGTAGCAGAGTCGGACAGGAGTGCAGGTAACATGAGGACCTGAAACTTATGACTTGTGTCCTAAGTGAAGGCACTCTGTGAGATGGGGCCGTAACCTGCGGGGTCTGATGCTGACTCCAAGTAGTGGTAGGATTCCCTGATTGCAGGACACCCCGGTGGTATCAGAGAATGAGAGAATTGGTTGGGTGAAGGGAAAAACCCCTCACCATCCCACAAAGAAATTCACAGTGAGCAAGTAAACCTCTACCTTGGATATCATTTATTAGTCTCTGTTCTTCCAGCCAAACCTGAGTGCCTACAAAACACCAGAGAAAGTTGCAGTCTCAGATCTTTGCTTTAAGAATTGAAATTAGTCATTCTTTTCCCATCCCTGACCCCCAGCACCTGAACTCTCTTCCTATGTTAGGAAAAAACCACACATAGAGTTTGGTGGGAGACAGGAGCCACTTCACTCCATAAAAGAGGGAAACCTACTGTCTCCAACATTCTTGCAGCTGGACACGGCAGGAGGCTCCACCATCAGGTGACCAGATGCCAGACTCTGACTCAGGACACAGTGACACAGAGGCTGGAACCGTGCAGAATGCATTTGGCAATAAAAACACCAGTTGCCAGGAGCAGCAGTTACAGCAGTCATGGCTGCAGGGACTGGTGTCCATATGGATGTCAGTGGTGTGAGCAGCGACACGTGTGCCCAGCAGCAGGGACAGTGGGTCCCGCATGGGACTCAACCTGGGGGGATTATGGATCAGTTCCTGGCTGTGTGGCCTCAAGCCTATTCTGTGTTCTCCCCGAAAATAGTATTAGACCCCAATATCATAGATAGATTATAGATAGATTAGATAGTCTATATCTAAATTAGAAAAATTTGGATTCCATTGTTTGCTTCCAGAAATCAATCTGGGAGAGTTTCAGGAGTGAGCACTCACAGATTTTATTACACTGACCTGTGACCCACTCCTAAATCTTCCACCTGTCTCTACCCCATGGTAGAGAGAGCATGTAACTCCCAACATCACGTCTGATAATTGACAAAGCATGTCCTCCCCTTTCTGAGGAAAACACTCCTTTAAGGCCATTCCCCACCCTGAGCTCTGATCACTAACCTCAAAGGTTCCTAAGCTGGCTGAACCTTAGGATAGCTTGTGGGCTTCTTACACTCAGGCCTCTCCCAGACCCACCATCTCAGAGAATCCGACACAAGACCAGGAATCACTTACGTAACAAGCCCTGCAAGTGAGGCTGACGCACAGCCCTGTGGGAATCCTGGTGACAATATTGCTACTAAAAATGTGATCTGAAAACCAGCAGCAGCACCAACCTCGTTATAAATCCAGAATCTCTGCTCTGCTCCAGACTTTCTGGGTCTTAACAAGATGTCCAGGGGATTCCTGTGTCCAGGGAAGTTGGGGACTCCCTGGTCTACATGCCTTATCCACGTGGGACCAGAACTGTGCCATCTGATTGGGTGTGGTCTGATCAGATCCTAGCACTGGGGGTCCAGGGTTCAGTCTAGTTCCTTTCTCTTCTACAGCCATCGCTCCCTTGGGGACCTCATCTGTGCTCAAGCTTTTTATATCATTTATATGTGTCATCTCCCACGTGCATTTCTCCTGCCCAGACATTTCCCCTAATCTCTAGACTCATCTGCCCAACTGCCAGTGCGATGACCTCATTGTATTTCTAACAGGCATGTCAGCTCCAACATCTCTTAATGAATGTCTGTGACGCCCCCACCCCTCAGATCTGCTCCTTCCAGACTCTTCCCCATCTCTGCTGACAGCAACTCCATCTTTCTACTTGTGCCCTCTGAGATTGTGGGGTCCTTGACTCTCATGTCCCAGACTGACCCATTAGGAAACGCTGTGATGTCCACCTCAGAACATACCCTGAACCCCACTCCCACTATTTCCCCCGCTCACCCCCAGGGGCAGCAGGTCCAGCCCGGAGCCCTGCAGATTCCTCCGGCTCCCGACGGCCTCCCTCACCCCAAGTCTGTTCTCAGCACCGCAGCCCCAGCGGTCCTCTGAAAGGAGATCACACCATGTCCCCTTCTGCTCCTAACTGTCCTATAACCCCCACCTCATTTTGAGCACAGGTCACTGCCCTCTAACCTCCTCCCGGCCACCTGGTCTGGCCGTACCCGTCTCTCCTCCATCACTCACTGCTGCAGCCACACCGGCCTCCCTGCTCTTCTCAGAAACCAGACACACTGCTGCCCCAGGCCTTCCCACTGCAGGTTTCCTGCCTGGAAAGAACGTGCCCAGACGTCCCGGTGGGTAATTCCTCATGTCCTTCACGTCTTCCCTCAAGGTCGGCTTCCCAGTGAGGCCCGCTGACCCCCCCGATCAACACGGCCGTCTTCCCTGTCCCCACACCCCACACTCTGGTTCCCCTTCCCCACTGCGTTTCTCCCGGAACCTTATCTCCTTCTGACAGAATCACCTTCCTAGTTTACTGTGCTTATAGGATCTACTCTGTCTCTTCCCACTGGGACAGACGCTCTCCAAAGCCAGCCATGTTTCTGACTTTACTTCAGTGACGTTTCCCAGATGCAGAAACTGTCACACATCTGGCACACAGCCAACGTCAGTGAGTGATCAGTGACAGCGCCTCCCTGTTCTAGAGACAGTGTCTTTATTAATGTAGCCTCGGG
The DNA here is from genome assembly GCF_001890085.2 of Hipposideros armiger. NCBI lineage: Eukaryota > Metazoa > Chordata > Mammalia > Chiroptera > Hipposideridae > Hipposideros > Hipposideros armiger. The sequence continues at coordinate 102,171 of NW_017732984.1, read as the reverse complement.
TCACAGGCTGTTTTGTGGCAGCTACAGCACGAAGTCCCCTCACACTGGCATCAGTGCCAGCTCCACTTCTCTCACAGGTGCTGCTCTCCTCCCCTCCCCCTTCTTTCTCCCACACCTGCCCTCCTGCACACCACAGCACAGTTACATTTCCCTCTTCAGGAAACAGACAGCCTTGACTTATGGGTCCAATTTTCCAACCAAATATAAATCTCAAGTAAACTCTGCTTCATAAACCGCTGACTTTGGACCGGAGCCAGCACTAGAGCTCAGGGCAGGGAGAGAGGGCGGACGAGCAGAGCAGAATTCCAGCAGGAACTTACCTAAGATGAGAAATTACGGGATCCCTCCTCTGCTAATTCCAGAATCTGGCTCCTCTGATAGTTTGGGAAAAGATGGAAAGAATCATCAAGCCCTAGAAGGAGGCAAGAGCTGGATGAGCCTGAAAATTCATCTCTCAATCCACAGACTCCTGTGTGCAGGGTCCCGCTGGGCCCTGTGCGGACAATGACAGGCAAAATACCTCCTGTTGATGACAGAGAACGGACACCCAGAGGAGAATGAGACCAGGACTCGTAAGAACAAAAACAGTCATATTCCTCTACAGAAACAACCAATGAACACCCAAAAGACGGGGGCTGAGGGCCAGGCCAGGCCTGAGCGTAGGCTGATCGGGACACACAAAGCCCTCACTGACAAGATCAGACCTGGGTGATATTCAAGTCCCTGTGATCACAGGTCTTGGTGGGAGAAGGTTCTACTGAAGGGACAAGGACAAAGGGGCAGAGAGGTCACCCAGTCGAGGAGTGACCATGTCGATGCCCACAATGCCCTGAGCATTGAATGGGCTCAGTCCGCGTCCACGCTCGGTCCTTACAGCCTCTCCTGTCTCCACCTGCAACAGACTCAGCACAGCCAACACATGGATTCTGGAAGGTTCTCAGTGCTTCCATTTATTTCCTCTGAAACCTTAGGATTTTCTCCTTCAATTAACCCATCAACCCTTCATCAAGAACTGAAAAAACAAATCCATATCCAGATGCTTCTTTCAATAAGATGTAAGAAGTTGCTGCTCTGTGTAACACAAAGTAAAAGCGGGGATGGAAACAGCCTCTGCTGGAAAAGGACAGTGGGTCAGGAAAGAGACTCAATGTTGAGAGGGGGCATGGAGGGCAGGGGGCGGGCAGTCTCCCCCCTCCTCACATGATGTTGAGAGAAATGCAGACACCCTTTGCAGAAAGAGAGGTCAGAGGTTCCTGAAGTCACAAAGTGGGGCATGAACAAATCTTGCATCACTCAGTCCCTCACAAGGCAGCTGTCTCACGCTGTAAAAGAAAATCATGAACAAATTCAAGTTAGTGGCTGTAAGTGGTGACATTCTCAACAGTCCCAAAGTGTCCTCAAAATGTCCCAAAGTATCCCCATTACCCAGTCCTGTCCCCTCTGCCCCAACCCCTCCAGGTTCTCACCTTTAGAAGCTGTGAGAGACACATCAAAGCCCTGGGCACTGTCACTGCCTGGGGGAGAACAAAACAGGATGTGGTCAGAGCTCACAGCAGATGTGGCTAAAAGAGGAATGATAGGGGTGGGCTCCCCCAAGGGCTTCCATCTACACTATCCCAAGGGTCTCAGGGATCACCCCCCACCATGCTCACTTGCAGCCTGAGCATAGCGCCTTCTTTTTCCACCTGTGGGAAGAAAACATGGCGTGAGAAGCCAGGAAGGAGGCAGGGCCATGAGGTCCTAAATGAATTCCCTGGTCCTGGACCCCAGAGAAGTTTCCAGAACTGTGACTACAGACCCACGGCAGGATCAGGGACCTGAGGAAAGTACGTGTGTGGGGACTGGACCAATCACCCTCCTAGAGGTCTGTCCTCAGCAGGGACCTTCGCTCTGACCTGTGACTATTGAGAATCAGGTCCCCATCACCAGAATCATCAAGGTGATAAATCTGTCCCTCATTTTCACACGTGCATTAATAAAGAGTAAGTGTTAGCAAACAGGGCCCCAGACTGGGAAAGCACACGTGTGTGGATGGTCCTTCCCACTAACAAGGCAGGACACACTTGTACCTGGGGCTTGAAACCCCCCAGTGGGACAAGACAACTCAGTCCCCGCCCTTCCCTACCTCAGCGCCTCCTCCTCCATAGCACAGCTCCAGCTGTCACAGCCCCAGTGACCGCAGCTCCAAGGACCAGCACAGCAATGATGCCCACAGGGATGGCGGCCTGAGGAGGCGACTCTGGAAGGGAAGGGAAGGTGAGGGCCCTGACCCCCAGGCCTCAGCCCCGACCTGAACTCCTCCAGAGGCCCCTGCTTTCCCTGAGAAGAGGCTCTGTGCCCACGGCCCCCTCCGTACCCCATCTCAGGGTCAGGGGCTCGGGCAGCCCCTCGTGCTGCACATGGCACGTGTATCTCTGCTCCTCTCCAGGAGGCACCGCCACAGCTGCCCACTTCTGGAAGGTCCCGTCCCCCGCAGGCCTGGTCTCCAGGAGCTCCGTGTCCTGGGTCAGGTCCTCCCCATCACGCTGCCAGGTCAGGGTGATCTCCGCAGGGTAGAAGCCCAGCGCCCAGCACTTCAGGGTGACCTCACGGTCAGAGGTGGGGTGGTGAGTCACGTGTGCCTTTGGAGGGTCTGAGGAGAAGGGTCAGAAATTCAGGACCTTTGCATCCCTCATGGGACCCTCCAGCAGTGCTCAGGTGACATCTCGAGAATGGTCAGGAAAGTCGGGTGGAGGAAGGGAGCACAAAACCCACACACCACACTGGACACAGGCATCCGGGATAATCTCTAGTCTTTAGAAAGTTCTAGAATCAGGGTGAGACAGCCCAGGGTCAGAGGCAGGTGTCTGATGGAGACAAAAGGGATTCCTGGTCCTGACCTGGGTGGAGGCCAAATGACTCAGAACAGCTGGGGTCAGACCTCAGTCACACTGTGTGTGGGGCAGCGAACAAGGCCTGAGAGAGAAAGTCCCCCAGGTTCCCAGGCAGCTGCCAGAGCCAAAGGGAACCACTGATCAGGTATTTCTGGGACGGTCTCCCCTCCATCCCCTGAGAGGCTGCACCCCTAATTGTCCCTGAGAGAAGGGGGCCCTTTGGGTGACTCTCTGATACCAGGTCTGAAAACCCAGGCTGACTCCATCCCCAATGTCGGGGAGACGGGGTGTCCTGGTGTTGACCCCATTTCCTCCTCTCCGTGTAGGAGCCCCGCGGCCCCTCTCACCTGCGCGCAGCAGCGTCTCCTTCCCGATCTCCAGGTATTTGCGGAGCGACTCCACGCAGGTGCCCTCAAAGTAGCCTCTCAGGCGCTCCGCCCCACCGGCCGCCTCCCACTTGCGCCGGGTGATCTGAGCCGCCTTGTCGGCCGCGGTCCAGGAGCGCATGTCCTCGTTCAGGGCGAGGTAGTCAGCGCCGTCGTAGGCGAGCTGCCAGTACCCGCGGAGGAGGCGCCCGTCCGGCCCCACGTCGCAGGCAAATATCCCCTGGAGGGTGTGAGACCCTGACCCCGCCCCCCCCGCAGTGATGGAGCCGGAACTGAAAATGACACCGGGTCCAAGTCCCCGCGGGCTCTTCCCGGGTGGGGGGTCGGGCGGGTCCTGCAGCCTCGGGGTGAAGCTCGAACCCGGACCTCAGGGAGACCCCGGCACGTCCGTGGGGGGGAGAGGGGTCGAAGGGGTGATCGGGACCCGGGCCGCGTCGCTCACCGGCCTCGCTCTGGTGGTAGTAGCCGCGCATATTGCTCAGCCCCATTCGGAAATGCTGTGCGACTTCCTTGGCGTCTGCTGTCTCCCGGTCCCAGAACCCCGGCTCCACCTGCTCCATCCACGCCGCCCGCGACTCCACCCTCGGACTCGCGGCGTCGCTGTCGAACCGTGCAAACTGCGTGTCGTCCACGTAGCCGACAGCGATGAACCGGGGCTCCCCACGGCCGGGCCGGGACCAGGAGGTGAAGAAATACCTCAGGGAGTGGGAGCCTGGGGACAGGGAGGGGCTGAGACCCGGGCGACCCTCCTCCCGGCGCGGGTCCCCGTCCGAGGGCGATGGGCCAGGAGGGGACGGGGTCCCGGGAAACGGAAAAGGGGGTGAACAGAGGGGGGAGGTGGCGGGAGACCCGAGTGGGCGACAGGAGTGGGCGGGACACGGGGCCGGGGAGGTGGGGACACATCTTCCCCGGGGTCCTGCGTCCCCACCGGGCGGTCCCCTCGCTTTTCCCCCGCGGAGGCCGTTCCCTCCCGACCCTGCACTCACCCGCCCGGGTCCCCGTCAGGCCCAGGGCCCCCGAGAGCAGCAGGACGAGCGTCCCGGGGCCCATGATGCGCATCCTCGGGGTCTGGGGACGATCTCCGTGCGGGCGGGTCCGTGGGGACTTTATAACCGGGAAAGGTGGTGACACTGATCGTCTTCCCTAGAAACCGGACACGCAATGGGAGTGAGAACTGGGGCCGCGTCCTGAGTTTCCAGACAGGAGGATCCGACACAGATTGAGAGAAGAAGTGAAACCGCAGGGAGGTGGGGACTCCCCAACACTGCGCCCCCCGCCCCAGACTCCGCCCTGGGGGACCTGGGACTGTGCCCCGACCCCTCCTCCTGCACCGAGCCTGTGTCACGCTGTCTCCTGAGTCCTGGCCCAGGGGCTGTCTGAGGAAACCAGGCTGGGCTCAGCCCCTTTCCTGCCTCTTCACTCCCCGGAATCCCTCTCCCTGAAATGGACGCCCTGCCTCCCACCCTTTACCCCCCCCTGGACTCTTCTGGAAGAAGACACCCCAGGGAACTTGATGCCAGAGAGGGAGCTCGCCCTGGGACTAGAGGAAGGACAGGGCTTTCCTGTTTAACCCTGGCGAGTCTGTGCCTGAAAACATCACATAGAAATTCTCACAGAGCCCAGTCTCCTTGTTGTTTATTAACTACAGTGGGTGACAATCTTGGAAACCCCTGATCATCAGGAAGCTAATCTGTAAAATCGTGATTTGGGTCCTTTGGTACAGAACTGTGTCTAAACAGCACTGCAGTCAGACTCTCAAAGCTCCTAAATCTTACTTTCCCAGAGGGTACACATGTGACTCTGGATGTTTCTATTGTAAAATGATCTTCTTTCAGAAGACCTGACTTTTTTTGTTGAGTCCCCGCATCCTTATAACAAAGTAGCACATGGCAGCAGTTTGTTTGTATGTATTTCCAACCGGCCCATGTACAACCTCAAAGTTGCAAGTGCTCAATGCAGTTAAAATGCCCTTTACCAGTCTTCCTATATGGCCTATTTTTATGAATAATTTACATATAAGCAGTGTGTATATTTTATTGGGACACATTATTATTCTTAAGCTGATTAGCATCAGAAGGGGATTAGGTTTTAGGCAGCTCCACAGAAAACCCTGTTAGGCCCTAGGTAATTTATTAAAGATCTATGAAACAGCATATTTAAATCAGAGAGTTCCACTGCTTTAGAATTCTTCACCTTTCCCTCCCCCCTGCTTCTCCAGCCCTTCTCTGTCTCTCTCACCCCTCAGGCCCACTTCTCCCCTTAGTCCCCACGACCCTCTCACTCCTGATTGTGGCAAGGAGTGCCACCCCGTCACCTGCCAACCAAGGACTATTCTTCCCACAGGGATCAGTGAGTGATCCTGCTAATGTGAGTCAGTGTGTGTCATTTGTTCATGAAAAACACTCCAGTGGCTCCCTCTCACTCTGGGAAGCTTCTAGAATATCAGGCACATGAGCACAGAGATTTTGGCTACTTAGGTCAAAGTATCCCAGGCATCTGAAGCCATTTCTAATAGAGTGGGCATTAAATTATTTGTTCAGTGAATGAATGAATTAAAATTTATAGCATGTAAAACCATAACCTGAAAAATACAAAAAAAGTTAGAAAATATTTTATTACAAACTAGTGTGTACATCAGTTTATAAATTCATTCCAGTGGAATAAATGCTGTGTGCTTTGCTGTTGCACAGCTGAGCCTGTGTATTAGTTTTCTATTGCTGTGTAACACATTACCACAATTTAGTGGCTCAAAATAACACCCACTTATTTGCGCACAATTCCTTAGTCAGAAATCCAGGCTCAGTGTGGATGGGTTCTCTGGTCAGGGTGTCACAAAGCTGTGTGCTCATCCTGACCTCAGGATTTTCCTCCAAGCTTACATGGATCTGTTAGCAGAATTCAGTTTTTTTCCAGTTGTATGTCTGAGGTTCCTCTTTTCTTTTCTTTTTTTTTTTTTAAGATTTTTATTAGGGAATTGGGGGATGGGAACAGTGCTGGGGAATTGGGGAAGGGGAACAGACAAGTTGCTGTCTTTTTGTTCTTCAGTCTAGTTGTGGAGGATGTTGCTTCACTGGCCCAAGTTGGCACCATCATTGCGCTCTTCCCGGGTGAGGCAGATCAGTCACCGGCTTCTGGACGGCTGCTCACAGCTGCTTGAGGGCCAGTCACGCTGGCTGCTGGCTACACAATGTAGCCCATGTGTAGCCCATGGCAACCCACTGCAGCAGGGGCTGCAGCCTACTCTGTCACCGACGCGGTCCCTGGCGACTCACGGCAACACAGCTCTAGGTTGAGGTGTTTTTCAGTATCTTAGCTGTAGAAGGCAGCATCACTGGCCCTCATATGTGGGATCCGAACTGGGGCCCTCTGGTGTCCCAAGCCAGTTCTTAACCAATGTGCCACTTGGTGGCCCTCCTGTTTTCTTGACAACTATCAGCGAGGAGCCCTGGGAGGAATAACCCCAACACCTAGTGGCCACCAGCAGTCTTTGCCACGTGGCCTTTCATTTTCAAAGACCCCAGTGGAGAAATGCGTCACATTGAATCCCTCTCACTTGGAATCTTTGGGGTAAAGAGAAACCCCAGTCAGTACTCACCTGATTAGGATAATTCCATGGATAGTCCCCAGGTCTGAAGGTCAGCTGATGTGAGACCTTAGTTACATCTGCAGAATCCCTTCCCAGCACCTATATTAATGTTTGATTGAATAACTGGGGGGAGGTGACTATCTAGGGTGGTTATTGGGGACCATCATAGAATCAGCTGTCTGGCGTCCCAAGCCAGTTCTTAACCATATTGCCACTCGGCCGGCCCTTATGTATATAAATTTTGAATCACTATGTTGTACACGTGAAACTAATATAACATTATTTGTCAACTACAGCTAAAAAAAACTGTTTTAAAAAACAAAGTGCTCCCCACAATACCATCCACACATCGTGTGCCGGGTTCCTTATCAGTCCCCTCCAGCGGTGCTGTCCACACACCGTGTGCCTCTGGTCCTGTTACTCCCCTCCAGGGGTGCCATGCACATGCCATGTGCCTGTGGGCTTATCACTCCCCTCCAGCAGCTCTGTCCACACACTGTACGTTGGCGGCCGTGTTATTCCCCTCCAGCAGTGCCCTCCATACGCCGTGTGCCTGCTGCCTTCTCACTCCCCTCCAGAGGCGCCGTCCACTTGGCATGTGCCTGGGACCTTACCAGTGCCCTCCCCGGTACGGTCCACACACCCTGTGCCTGCAGCCCTATTATTCACCCCAAGGGTGCTGTCCACACTAAGTGCCTGGGACCTTATCACCCGCTTCAGCGGTGTTGTCCACATGCCGTGTGCCTGCGGCCTTATGACTCCATCTAGCAGTGATGGCCACACGCTATGTGCCAGCGACCTATTTACTACACTCCAGCGGTGCCACCCACACGACGTGTGCCTGGGAACTTATCACCCCCTCAGAGGAACCGTCCATCCACAGTGTGCCTGCGGCCTTACTACTCCGCTACCTCGGTGCCATCCACACCCTGTGTGCCTGCGGCACTGTTACTTCACTCCAGGGATGGCGTCCACACATGTTGTGCTGGTGGCCTTATTACTCCCCTCCAGGGGTGCCGTCCCCGCGCCACGTGCCTGCAACCTTATCACTCCCCGACAGCTATGCAGTCCATACAGCGTGTGCACGCAGCCTTATGCTCCCACTGGGCTGCCGTCCACATGCCATGTGCCCTCTGCCGTATTACTCCAGGGGTGCTGTCCACACACTGTGTGCCACCGATCTTATCACTCCGCCATGGAGGTGGTATTGCACCCAGCACGCAGCCGCCATCAGGACTGTACTTGGTGACTTCTAAGGTAATCTCACGCCTTCTTTAGACCCCGTCAGGTTTCTGCAGGGACCGGCGCTGGATGAATGGAGATTACAGGCAATGCCAACACGGCCCCTTCTTCCCTCAGGTCTCTACTGGTGGTGTTCAACCTACAACACCTGGAAAACCCTCCCTAGGACCGCCCTGGGACACAGTATCATTTCTGACTTGGCCAGGATGGGGCAGTTTCAGAGGTTTCCCTCTGTCCTTCGGCATAATGAGAGACCCTGTCCCACAGACGGGGACCCAGGGTGAGGGCTCCTCCCACTGCCAAGAGCATCAATGCTGTCAGTACTTGGGAAACGGGGCAACAACCCCGGGTGGGTAATGGACCCAGTGGTCACACTGAGAGCCAGGCTTGTCCAGGACTCCACGTGTGACCTGGCACCTGTAATCCCCACTGTCATAGGGGACATGGTGATGCTGTGGGAATCCGGGTACTGATGGCAACTCACACCCGTGTGCAATACTGCTCAACAGTCTGGTCGTTTCTCTGTCCCCAGTGTCCAGTCACCTGAGTCAATTGCAGGAGAATGAGGGCACTGTCCCTGTCCTTACTCACCATGGTGTTCCAGGGGCCTTCCCCCTGGGGGTTTGGACACCTCTTCAGTCAATGGGCTCTGAATCTGAAAATTGGCTCAGGTCTGTGTACTGAGAAAGGGTCCATGGCTCTTTATTGGGCCGAAAACCCTCAGTCTGCTGCTTCTTAATTTTGTTTTTTTATTTTAGATATTAAGCAGCTCACTTGTTGACTACCCATCCGCTATGGACTGAATGTCTGTGTCCCCCCATAATTCATATGTTGGAATCCTGCCCCCTAAGGTGGTGATATTAGGAGATGAAGCCTTTGGGAGGGCGGGGCCTCAGGAATGGGATCAGTGCTCCTGTGAAAGAGGCCTGAGAGAGACCCCTCACTCCCCCACCATGTGAGGACACAGCTAGGAGGCGCCATCTATGAGAAAGCTGGCTCTCACCAGACACTGAACCTGCCAGCACCTTGACCTTTGTCCTCCAGAACTGTGAGATAAATTTCTGTTGTTTTAAGTCACCCAGGTTATGGTATTTGTTACAGAAGCTGATAAAGACTATGACACCCCCTCTTCTGACCCAGGGACACCACTCCATCAGCCTTCACCACCACTCCTGACAGGTCAGGCTCCCTCCCCTGTTGCTCCTCTGGGGTTTTTATGGTCATTGTGGCCTCTGGCTGTTGCTGGTTAACTGTCACCATTTGGCCTCTGTCTCTTCAGGGCCATACCCTCCCCATGATACTAATGAGCTGACTCTGGGACCACCTTTCCCTGTCATCCCAGCCTGCAGAGGACACAGCCTCCCCAAACTTAGTGATGCAGGGCCCTCTCCAGCACCTTCCTGATGGCTGTAGTGACAGGTGTGCCCTCTGGCTTCTCCTCTGGAACATAATCCTCTGCTGGGTCTCTGGCCTCACACAATGACACCTCCACTCCTTCAGCCTCTTTATCCGTCCTCTACCATCTGCCAGGGGGACTAGTCACATCTACCTCACTGAGAGTTGGGCATCATTGTTTCTAGACTTTGAAGAGCCACCCAGCATTAAGTCTGCCCCATATCCTGGGGTCCCTGATAAACCCATGAGCTGAGAAAGTGCCTCTAAGCCAGTGAATTTGTGTTTATCCAGGCTGACATTCCGGCTACTTGATCAAAACCCTAAAATCCAACCTCAGAGGTGCTTCATGGGTTCCTACAGACACGTACTGGCTAGTTCTTGCTGTGTCGCATTGCCTCACGGATGTGGGTTCTGCAGCATCTCCCAACACAGTGGGAGAGCTAACCGTTACTAGAGAAGGGGGAACCCCCTTTGCATGCCCGTGGGTCCTGAGGGCGTCCCTCAGAATAACCCTGTCCCAGTTTGCAGAATCTTAGGTTTTCCCACCAGGATCCTGATTTTCACATAACAGACCTGCCTTGGCTGAGTGTCCAACCGTCTCTATAGAGTTCTGCGACCCTCACAGTTATGTTTTCAGCTGCCATCCATTTCCATCTCCCGCCCTGCACATGAGATAATTGCCTGTCTGTGATCTGCTGCAAAGGCTCTCACACTAGCCTGTGACGGTGTTAACAATCCTCAGATTCCCATTATGTTTCCCTAGGGCAGGGCATCAATACAACCTGCAGTAATCAGCCACCTTCCTGCCTCACCCACCCCCTCCCGTCAAGTATTTTTCAAAGGCTTCTACCATCACATTTGTCATAACATTTCCCAAAAACAGGACATTTTCTCAGGTCACCAGGGGTGACATCTAGCAGTTCAGCTGCCAGCTGGTGCCCCACCTACTGATCTAGACAGCCTCTTCTTGGTCTGTAGGCAGTGGGCGCGCTGGTCCCAAATCACCGTCTTTTGCCTGTGTTCTTGGACCATCCCGACACCACTTGTATTAGTGAGGGTCCCTTAGGAGCAGACACCAACACAGTGTTAAACGTGCAGGATGTTATCAGGGGAAACACCTGTGAAAGAAAATGGGGAGGGAGATGGAAAGGCTGGGAGAACCATCAAACCTGAATCCAAGTGAAGGAGAGAGAGGAGAGAAGTGGGCTGAGGCGGCCTAGACCCAGGGCAGAGGAAGGACACGTCAGTGAGGTGTCAGGGGCCCTGGAGCCTCAGTCAGCCTTCAGAGAGCAAGGGTCCTGCCTTAGTTTCCCTGCTGTTCTCAGTCTTTGATGGGGAGGAGCCTGTAGGAAGCCTAGACTCAGAGCCAATGTGGCAACAGATTTAAGAGCACAGCAGCCAGGGACATCAGTCAATTATCCTCCCTCAGGCTGAGGGCCTGGGAGGTGCACTCTCGTGACGGCCACAGTAATCTAGGGGAGGGGAGATGACAAATGAGAAAAGGGGAAGAATTGCTAGACCAACACTTTAAGGAGACGAGAAGGGACGAGGTCTAGGGCACCAGCAGGGACTGGCTCTGGCCGGCAGCAGGGACAGTGAACCTGTGATAAAGGTTTCGACGTGGATGGCGGTGGGAATCTGTAAAAGGTGTCTTCTACGTGCTAGTGTTCTCAGTGAGGTAGGAAGCTAGGTCATTAGCAGTAATAAGAATGGGAAGGAGGCTGGATGGTTGAGCAGAGAGAAGGTGTGTAAGGTAATCCAGGATGGTGGAGGCTGAGTGAACGTGCAAGGACAGGGTGACAGCTGGGAGACGGATGGACTCCCCCTGTGGTTTGGGGCATGACGTTGAGGTGACAATAGCTGGGTCATATGGTAATTCTGTTCTCAATTTTTTTTGAGGAAACTTCATACCATTTGCCATAGTGGCTGTACCAGTTTACATTCTCACTGACAGTGTGTGAGGGTTCCTTTTTCTCTACAGCTTCTCCAACACTTGCTATTATTTGTCTTGTTGATGATAGCCATTCTAACATGTGAGGTGGTATCTCATTGTGGCTTTGATTTCCATTTCCCTAATAGCTTTCCCTAGTGAAGTTAAGCATTTTTTCATATACCTGTTGGCTGTTTTTATGTCTTCTTGGAAGACGTGTCTGTTCAGGCCCTCTGCCCATTTTTAAATTAAATTGTTTGTTTTTTCTGTTGTTGAGTCATATGAGTTCCTTGTATATTTTGTATATTAGCCCCTTATCAGAGGCGTTGTTTGCAAATATCTTCTCCCATTCGGTTGGTTGCCTCTTTGTTTTGTTGATGGTTTCTTTTGCTGTGCAGAAGCTTTTTAGTTTGATATAGTCCCACTCATTCATTTTTGATTTTACTTACTTCCCTTGTATTTGAGGTCAAATTCATAAAATCCTCTCTGAACCCCAGGTCCATAAG
>NW_017732984.1:67753-90066 GCF_001890085.2 Hipposideros armiger | reverse complement strand
TTCTTTTGCATTTGGCTTTCCAATTTTACCAGCATCATTTATTGAAGAAACATTCTTTTCTCCATTGTATATTTATGGCTCCTTTGTGGAAAATTATCTGCCCATATATATGTGGGTTACTTCAGGGTTTTAATTCTAGTCTGTTGGTCTGTGTGTCTGTTCTTCTGCCAATACCATGAAACAGGCACATTTGTGATGAATGGTTTGCTGGTGTTACATCACAACATATGATAAGATCACAGTATCAGTGTTTCCAGGGCTTAGGCCACCCTGCACGGGGATGAGCAGGACAGATCATGGGCAGAAAGTGCGGATAATGGAATGGAGACAGTGAAGGGCTGGGTTGTTGGCAGCGACAAGGTCTAGGTGATGACAAGGGCCTGGGGCCCAGGGAGAGCAGAGCAGAAGTCACGGAGGAGAGGAGATCAGGGAGGTGAGAAGCCAGGGACTGGGAGCATCCCCTCTGCTGTGTGAAGTCCTACCGCTGCCATAAAATTACCACAGACCTTGCAGCTTTAGACAGCACCTCTGATTATCTCACAATGTGTGGGTTCCTAGTCCGACATGCTCTCACTGGGCTAAGATCAAGGTGTTGGCAGGTCTCTGTTCCTTACTGGGGGCACGGGGAGAATTCACTGCTAAGCTCATAAATTTGTTGTCTGAATTGTTTCTTGTAGATGTAGGACTGAGGTCCCCATTTCCTTGCTGGCTGCCAGCTGGAGCCACCCTTAGCTCCTAGAGGACCTCTTTGGGCCTGGAACAAGGCCCCTACAGCACCCAGTCCTTCCCCCACTTGGAGCCTCTCTGACTTCCCCTCGGCCGCGTCTCTGCTGCAGCATCTCTGACTCCATCGAGAAAGTTTACTGCTTTTAAGGGCTTGTGTGATGTGATTGCGCCCACCCAGATAATCCAGGGTAGTTTCCCTATTTTAGGGTCCTTACCATTAATTACATCACCCAAGTCCCTTTTGCCACTGAGGCGATTCAGTTTCCAAGGATTAGGGCTGGACATCTTTGGGGACCACTCTTCAGCCTACCACCTCTGCTTATGTGGAAATCAGCGAGGACCAAGGAGATAACGCCGCTGGGGAGGTGACAGTGGGCCAGGAGCTAAAAGCGTCAACAATGGGGGAGTGACCTGGGGGTTCACAGGGAATAGCTACAGCGAGGTTAGTGGGGGCTCTAACCTGAGTACAAAAGCTTCACACAGGAAATGTTTAGGGCAGAGAGAGGAACATGGGTTACGAGGCATCTATGGAGGGACAGGCACACCACCTTGGGGAGAGGACTTTATAGGGAGCCGTGTCCTCAGGGAGGCCCAGGCTCTGTCAGAGCTGTGAGGTGAAGGGACGTCCTGACAGAGGACTCTGGAGATTTGGCTGATCCTGGGCTGAGAACTCAGGGGGCTCAGTGGGAAGGTCTCAGGAGTTAGGAGGGGATGTGAGAGGAGAGAGAATAGGTTTCTGCAGAGCCTGTGGAGATGAGTGTGCAGGGAGTTTGGGGGAGCAGGTGTGACTGACACAAACAGAGAAAAGGACATAATGAGATAAGTCCTGGTGGCTTCAAGGCAGATGGTGGGGGTGAGAGTGTGAGAGATGGAGCAGGGGTTTTGGGCTCTCACGGGCTCTGTTGATGGAGATGAGAAGGTTTGGGGAGGTTGGGTGTTAGTTCCAGTCTGTGAACACTTTCCTGACCTTAAATTATGGGGTTCAATCCCTGGGGGAGCAGGGGCATTAAACAAAGTCCATGGGTTCACTGTGGACCCTTGTGGGGCAGGAGTGCACTCAGGTCCACCTCACAGCTGCTTCAAGAGAGATTTCTGGGGCACTAGGTGTGACCCTGAACAGCGGTTCCCTTTCTGCCGTGCTGAGGGGACAGAGTGCCTAGGTGAGCTGTGGCTCTCATCCCAATAGTCCCAGTGTGCATATCCACACTGTGGGAGATTATGTGGACATTTAAAAAGCGTTACTAAATAAGAGAAGATTTTTTTTTCAAAAGTTGATATGAAATTTAACCTTTGGAGGATAATTCAGATAATTTTATATGACCTTGAAATTTGAATCTATTTGAGACTTTTAGTTATTTTCCCCATTGTTATAATATTATGGATAGGAAGAAATGTTCTTTTTTTAAAGAAATGAATGCTGCAGTGTTTAGGGATGGGGTCATGATGCTTGCAAGTGACTTTCAAGTGATTCCGCAAAAAGTATAAAAACATTATTTATTTATCTTTATTCAAAATGTATTTTAAAGTTATAATTGACATACAATATTCCATAAGTTCCAGGTGTACAACATAGCAATTAGGCATTTATATACCTTATGAAGCAATGACCACAGTGAGTCTAGCACCCATCTGTCACCATACAGAGTTAGTGTGATATTACTGACTATATTCCCTGTGCTGTGCTTTACATCCCTGTGACTTATTTTGTAACTGGCAGTTTGCACTTCTTAATCCCCCTCACTATTTTTCCTGACTCCCTGCCCTTCTCCTCTGGCAACCATTAGTGTGTTTTCTCTGTATCTATGAGTCTGTTTTGTTTTCTTTCTTTTGTGCTTCGAATCCCGCATGTATAAGTGAAGTCAAGTCATGCAGTATTTTTCTTTCTTTGTCTAATTTACATAATCCCACATAATGCCCTATAGGCTTATCCATGTTGTAACAATAGTAAGATTTCATTCCTTTTTATTACTTAGTAATATTTCATTGTGTGTATGTATATGTATATGAATATATGTATATACCACCTCTTCTTTACCCATTCATTTATCATTGGATACCTAGGTTGCTTCTATATCTTGGGTATTGTAATTTATGCTACAATGAACATAGGGGTGTATATATACTTTTTGAATTAATGTTTTTTATCTTTGAATAAATACCCAGAAGTGGAATTTTTGGTTTATATGGTAATTTTTAATTTTTTTGAGGATACTCCATACTGTTTTCCACAGTGGCTGCACCAATTTGCAATCTCACCAATGTGCACAAGGGTTCCGTTTTCTCTGCATCCTCTCCAACACTTGTTGTTTGTTGTCTTTTTGATAAAGTCTAATCTGAAAGGTGTGAGGTAATACCTCATTGTGGTTTTGCTTTGCACATCCCTGATGATTAGTGATGTTGAGTATCTATTCATATGTCTGTTTGCCATCTCTGTGTCTTCTTTACAAAAATGTCTATTCAGGTCCTCTGTTTATTTTATTTATTTATTTATTTATTTATTTATTGTATATTTTTTTTATGTTGAGCTGTATGAGTTCTTTATATATTTTGTATATTTTGAATATTAACACCTTAACAGATATATTATTTACAAATATCTTATCCCATTCAACAGGTTGCTTTTCATTTTGTTGATGGTTTTCTTCATGGTGCAGAAGTTTTTGGTCTGATGTAGTCCCATTTGTTTATTTTTGCTTTATTGCTTTTTCCATGGGAGTATATACAAAAAAAATATTGCTAAGTGAAATTTTATTGAGTTTACTGCCTCTGTCTTCTTCTAGGAGATTTATGGTTTCAGCTCTTACATTCAAGTCTTTAATCCATTTTGAGTTTATTTTAGTACATAGTGTAAGAAAGTGGTCCAGTTTCATTTTTTGCATGTGCCTGTCCAATTTTTCCAACACCATTTATTGAAGAGACTGTCTTTTCTCCACTGTATATTCTTGCCATATTTGTCATAGGTTAATTGAACATTTAAGTGTGAGTTAGTTTCTGGGCTCTCTATTCTGTTCCATTGATCTATGTGCCTGTTTTTGTGCCAGTATCATTCTGTTTTGATTTTGATAGCTTTGTAGTATAGTTTGCAATCATGGAGCTTAATACCTCCAACTTTGTTTTTCTTTTTAAGATCGCTATTGCTATTCAGAGTCTTTTGTGGTTCCATATAAATTTAGTATTATTATAACCAGTGTTTGGAACTCTGTATCTGGTAAATTGCTTTTCTCCATTTTAAACTGTTTACTTCTTTTTCTGGAGCTTTGTTCTCTTCTTTTATTTGGGACATACTTCTTTGTCTCCCCATTTTGGCTGTCTCCCTGTGTTTGTTTTTATGTATTAGGTAGGGCTGCTATGTCTCCTGGTCTTAGTAGAGTGGCCTTGTGTAGTAGGTGTGCTGTGGGGCTCAGGGGCACAGCCTTCTTGGTCACTTGAGCTACACATTCCAGGTGTGTCTTTTGTGTGTAGCTTTCTCTTGTAGTTGAGCCTTAGTTGCTGTTTGTACATCAAAGGGAGGAATTGATCCTCAGGCCGATTGGTTGTGAGGACTGACCATGACTACAGTGGAGGAGTTGTTGTGCAGGGCCTGACCCTACAGAGCAGGGTTCACTTTAGCAGGGTTCAGGTGCTTTCCCAGAATGACATTTGTATGTGTCTTCCCCTGAGGTGGCCGAGCGATGCACCTGCTGGGTCCAAAGCTGGCCACCAAGTTTGCCATCCTTTGGGCCTCTTGGGAGAAGTCTTACCACAGGCCAAGTTCAGCTGCAGCCTGTGCCCTGTCCAGGGCCACCTGGCATGAACCACAAAGCAATCTGTAGATGGCCACCACCCATTCTGGGCTTGGAGGTGCCTTGAGAGGCCAAGCTTTGAACCATGGGCAGCTGTCACTATTGTCGAGCTTGAGGCTTCTTAGCCAGGGCATGCTGAAGTCAGATGCTGCTTATTTGGGTTTTGAGAACCTTTGAGAGATTGTAGGGAAGTCTCCAGCATGCGCCAAGGGAGGCTGTTTATACAGAAAAGCCACTGGAAGTGCACTGGGTGTGCTGGAAATTTAGATGTGGCAGGGTCTCAGGGAATAAGAGCAATCAAACAGTGTTATCCATGTTAATGGAGATGCAGATATAGCATCTGCCTGTGTCTGCACACATGGAAGGGGAGGGCTCAACAAAGGAACAATGGCTTCTACTGGCTCCTCCGTGCAAGAGAATGCTGCCCCTCCTGCTCTGACCCTGAACCCAGACAATTCATTTCCTCCCTGTATGTCTGTGGCATGTTTCAAGCTGCTGCCCTAGTGCTGGAGCTCTGAGCGAGTGAGTCCTGCAGCATGTCCATGCATGGTCCCTTTAGAAGAGTGCCTGGAACTTCAGCCACCCTCTGTCTTATGGAGCCAGAATCTCTGTTGGTTTTCACAGCTAGAAGTTATGGGTACTTCTCTCCCTGGCACTGAAACCCTGGGCTGGGGAGCTTGGTGTGGGGAACATGTGCAGCTGAGATATCCCTCCCATTTTTTTTAAAGATTTTTTTTATTGGGTAATTGGGGGGATGGGAACAGTGCTGGGGAATTGGGGCAGGTGAACAGACAAGTTGCTGTTGTTTTGTTCTTCAGTCTAGTTGTGGAGGACGTTGCTTCACTGGCCCAAGTTGGTACCATCATTGCGCTCTTCCCGGGCGAGGCACATCAGTCACCGGCTTCGGGATGGCTGCTCACTGCGGCTGCTGGCCGCTCACGCTGGCTGCTGGCTACATATGGTAGCCCATGGCAACCCACTGCCAAAGAGGCTGCAGCCTATGCCGTCGCCGGCGGCTCACAGAAGCCCAGCTCCAGGTTGAGCTGCTGTTCAGCATCTTAGCTGTGGAGGGTAGTGTCACTGGCCCTCATATGTGGGATCCAAACCAGGGCCCTCTGGCATCCCAAGCAAGTTCTTAGCCATCGCGGCTCTCAGTCGGCCCATCCCTCCCAATTTTTAATGGTCACATGCAGGTGTGGGACCGGCCTGTTCCGTGTTTCTGCCCCTCCTACCATTCTCTAGGTGGCTTCTTTATGTCTATAGTTGTAGGGCTTCAGTTCAGCTAGACTGCAGGTGATTCTCAATGATAGTTGTTCTGTAGTTAAGTTGTAATTTTGATTTGTTTGTGACAGGAGGTAAGCACAGTGTTTACATTGACATCCTTTGTAATTTCTGATGAGGAACTGGTGATGACCCAGAGGCATGTAGACCTTCATCAAATCAGGGCCAGGGTGGAGTTAGACGATGAACTGCATGGACTCAGAAGTATCTAAGTGTAAAATGAGGTCTCCTCTCAGCTCCCATCACAGCACCAGTCTCAGTGGTGATTCATTTCTGCTGCTGTTGTATTTGAAAGAAGAAGGAAAGCGCAAGTAATGAGAAAACTAGGACATGGTTCAGGGAATGGGAGAGACCCTGTCTTTCATGTGGTAGATAGTGGGGGCTCTCTGTCATCTTGGTCCTGATGTCCTGAGTGCAAAAGTTAACTCTTCTTCCTGCTTTCAGCTGAGTCGGCCACTAGAAGTTAGAAATATATGCGTCAGTGGCAGCCCCTCTCTCTCCATCTTCCAGCCCAGTAAATCAAAGACAAGGACTTAAGGATATGGTACTTTATTCTCACCATGTATTTTCCTTCTCTGGATAAAAATAACCACATGTATGAGGAACCAAGGGCTACAATTCCCACGGCAGCACAGAGAGTTGGAGTAGGGATTGAGGCCCAGTTGTTTGTCAGTGCTCCACCACTAAATTGCTGCCAGGAGCAGACAAATCCCTCCAATTTCTGGGCCTGTTTTTATTCATCTGTGAATCATGAACAAGTACAGCCTTTCTAGTAGCCTTACTGAAATGCAGTGAAGACCCAGGGGTCAATCAGAAGACAAAACTCACAGTGATGGCATTGACTCCCAGGCTGGGCTTTTTAGGAACATGCCCCTAAAAAGGAGGGAGGAAAACAGACAATACCTGCAAAGCCCGGGCTAAAGGCCCCTTCTTGTTCAGCAATTATGCTAATTTGTCCTTTTTCTGTAAAATCTTTCTGTAAAAAAAAAACCGGCAAAACTTGTTTTCTCATTATCTCAAATAAATTAAATACAGCTTATGATTAAATATCAGATTGGGGCCACAATCTTTGTTCTGAGTGAATCTGAAAAGTAATGAGAACGTGTCCACTGTAGTTTGTCACCCAGTGAGATCCATGATGGCTTCAGACAGCCCTTCATCACCTGCCTTTGTCAGTCATCAGCTGATTCACCCTGTGCTTTTGTGCCAGACAGTCCAGGCTCTTGAAGGAGCCTACGTTCAGGGACAGAACAGGGCAGAAAAGGTAATATCTGGATATTAGTTTGTTAAGGTTGCCATAACAACAGGCCACACATTGGGTGGCTTAAGCAAGAGAAATGTACTTTCCCACATTTGTAGTTCTGAAGGCTATAAGTCTGAGATCTCCTGAGGCCTCTCTCTTTGGCTTATAGACGACCATCTTCTTCCTCTGTCTTCTCACATTCCTTGCTCTGTGGGTGTCTGTGCTCTAATCTTCTTGTCTTATAAGAATACCAGTCATGTTGGATCAGGGCCCACTTGACCGCTTTAAAGTCCCTATCTTCAAATATAATCACATACCAAGGATTAAGATGTCAGCATATGAATTTGGGAGCACATTCAGCCCATAACAATTGGGATGGACCTATATTTTCTAAATAATAAGAGGGAATAAATCCCTTTTACTGGACCTTGTCTCTTAGTATTCTGAAAATTTGGTCTTGTAGTGGAAACAAACAATTATAAAGAACCAGGTTAATTTTATCCAGAAGGTGAGCTCTCCCTGAGTCAGACCAGCCAGGACACCTAGATCCTGTGCTGTGTAGCTCTTCAAAGTCCTGCCCACTCTGTGGTCTTTCTGGTTCTGTCTTTTTAAGCTGGAAGAGGATTTCCTCCTGGGGAGTCACAACTTTGCTGGCTGTATAGGCTTTATTCTCTTAATGTGTGTAGGAGAAAAATAGTTGCTGCTAATAAAAATGAAGTATTTGTCAAATTTTTATCATGCTAATGCTTTTGTTTTTTTACCTTTGGCAATACCTCGTTTTGTGTTGAGTTTGTTGGTTTTATTTTGCTGATAGGAAAATGAGACTGGACCTCTTAGTGAGGATTTCTCTGGGCCTTTCCAGTGAAATCAGTCTCTGACATGGTGGGTGAGATTTCTTGGTGTAGGATTGGAGCCCAGAATGAACCAGATCGTTTTGGAAACTGGTTTGTTAATCTCTTGCTTCTTGAAGCTTAGGTGGAAATGGGGTCCTTTTCCCCACTCAAAAAGTCAAGCTACAGCCTTGTGGTGAGAAAAGGGATTGTGACTGAGAAGAGCATGCCCTTATCTTTGTATTGACTAAGATATATCCAAGTGTTTGATGTCTTATATAATGGAAATCACGGCCCAGATCAACTTAGGTGTAAAGCAGAACTGGGGGGAGGGAACCATGTTATCACCACCACTGGAGAGATCCTAAAAGATAATTTTGTAAGGCCTATTTTTGCAGTAAATGATACACAGCTATCATCAAAATAAAAAGTAAATTGTAGCTATACATGGGGTTTTATTTAGAGCTTTGACTCCACACTTGCTCCCTGAAACACGGTCCCTCTAACAGATAGAACCACAGGACTTAGACTTGAGAATGGGCTTGGTGGCGCTTTTCCATTTTGGTAGGTAAAATCTTTTAGACTGTGTGTCTCTTCCAAAGATGGCTGCAACAATACCTTTTATTTTGCTTGCTCTTCTCCAGTGTGACCCAGCCACTCTTTCATCAAGAGATGTGGTCCTTCATGCCGTTGAATCTGAGAAGGCCTGCTTTCTTCTTGGGCCAATAGAATATGGCTGAAGGGAAGTTGTGCCAGTTTTGGGCACGGCCATTAACTTTCCTGGCAACTTCCAGTTTTTTCCTCTTGAAACTCTGAGCCCTGTAAAAGTTATAGGTCACTTTGATGAAGAGAGAAGCCATGAGGAGAGCCCATGAGAGGAGGCCATCGAGGATACTCAGTCCAGCTAATCTCTCGGATTACTTGAGATAACAAAAAAATGATATTTACTATTTACATGAGTTATTTTTTCCCAGGCTTTCATTTTCAGCGTATTCACATCCTTAGAACTGTGCGTGTCTCTTATAAATGACACATAGTGGGATCCTGTTTTTTTGTTTTTTCTTTCTTTGTCTGTTAAATCTGACCATCTCTGGCTTTTGATTGGGAAATTTAATCCTTTTTAATGTAAAGTAATTACTGATAGGGAAGAACTTACTTTTGTCATTTTGGTGTTTGTTTTCTGTATGTTTTATGGTTTCTTTGTGCCTCGTTTCATCCATTACCACCTTCCTTTGTGTTGATATATTTTTAGTGACAGCTTATGATTTTCTTCTCATTACCTGTCTTCTGGTCGGCCAAGTTTCTGCTGAGAAATTCACTGATAATCTTTTTGAGAATCTCTTGTATGTGATAAGTTGCTTTTTTCATGCTGTTTTCAGATTCTCTCTGTTTTTGGCTTCCTACAGTTTGATTATATGATGTGTCTTAGTGTAGGTTTCTTTCAGTTTATCCTGCTTGTTGTGTCTGCAGCTCCTTGAATTTGTAGATCCATGTATTTTCTCAAATTTGGGAAAGTTTCAGTAATTATTTCTTCTCTTCCAATTTCTCTCTCTTCCCCTTTTGTGATTCTATAATGTGCATATTTTCTGCTTGGTGGTATTGTGGCAGTGGGCCCTAGACAAAGGTCTTCCCAGACCATGTGGTCACTAAGGATTTTGCGTGGGCTTCAGACAAAGATTCCTGGACTGTATGGTCAGCAAGACTTCCGCGTTTAACATTTCTGAATTCCTACCTCACATGGGAGCCAGTCAGGAACTGGCACAAAGCTGCATGTCCTAATAAGGAACCTTAGCTGCTAACCCGGAAACCTCAGGGTATATAGCCCCGAGTCCCGCCCGGGTTGGGACTCAGCCTCTGGATGTGAATCCGCTGAGCCCGTTCCGGCATTTAGTAAAAGTTGCTTCCCATGCCTTGGTGTCCTGTCTCTTTGTCTGGGTTCCCCGCAACAGTATCCTATAAGTTAGGGTCTTTTCACTTTCCTTCATTCTGTTTTGTTTTGCTTCTCACACTTGATCATTTCAAATGATCTGTCTTCAAATTTGCTGATTCTTTTTCTGCATTTTTAAGACTGCTGTTGAACCCTTCTAGTGAATTTTTCAATTCACTTATTATAATTACAGCTCTAGAATTTTTAAAATATAATTTTTTTCTCTTTGTTAAAATTCTACTGTTTATATGTCATTTTACTGATTTCCTTTATTTCTTTGTCCATGTTTTCCTTTAACTCTGAGTATATTTACAAAAGATTTTTAAAGGTCTTTGATCAGTAAGACTGAAGCCTGTGTTTCCACCGGGAAGGTTTCTGCAGATTTATTTTGTCCCTTTGAGTAGACATTTTCTTGTTCCTTTGTACACCTTGTGATCTTTTGTCGAAAATTAGGTATTTCAAAAAAACCACCATCTATCCCAGTCTTTGTAGGCTGGCAGGGAAGACCTTCATTATTTAGTAGGGTGTGTTCTAAAACTTGAGCTCAGCTCAGGCTGAAGGCTTAAAAGGTTTTCTCGGGTCTCTTCTGAGCATGCATGCTGCCTGAGCCTGTGTGTGGGTTTCTTTTCCCTATGCCCCCCTCAAAGCACTGTTGTTTTTAAATATCTTAATTTCCCAAAGAGTCTCATCTCAACTTCTTCATGGGACTATATATACTCAGTTCTATTTCTCTGTTGAGCGGTTTCCAAAGCTCATACATAGTTAGTTTGTGAGTCTCCAGTAGTTTTTTCAAATGCTTTTGTGGAACTTCCTAGTCTACCATCTTACTGATGTCCTAGGCATTATCTTTTTTTGAGTACCAATATACTAGTTCAGAACTTGATTCATAGGAGAACTTCAGTCTCAGATATATCAGCATATCAATCAAGGTTACCCAGAAAAGCAGAGTCTATCTATCTATCTATCTATCTATCTATCTATCTATCTATCTATCTATCTATCTATATGTGTCTATCTATCATTTGTATCATCTATCATCTATATCTATATTTATATTTATCTATAGCTATATCATCTATCTATCTATCCATCCAAATCTTTATCCCTAGAGACCTGGCAGTAGTCCTGCCTGAATTGATTGTTGTAGTTTTCCATTGGTTTTAATGACAGGTCATGATAGCACTGAGAGATGCCCTAAGGGATCTCCTCTATGTTAGACATACTCTTCCTTAGCATCGTTAGTAGCAGCCCAGTAACCCTTGCTAATCAGGATCAATCACCCTAGTCAGTATAGTAACTCCTATCTTTGAGTGTTGAATCAGAGACATGAAGAGCCAAAAGTGGTTGCATGAGAGTCTTAACTTCCAGTTCAATACAATCAGTGCTGTGTCTTATAATGGAAGTATTTGTCTGTAACTGAGCCTCTAAACCAGCATAGGATAAGGCCATAGGGATAAGAAGCAAAAATTATTCTAGTGTATGCCTAAATAGTGAGTGGTGCCACTTTCATTTTCACACCCTTGGTTCCTGAACCTGTGAATCCTGACAATGAGAGAAACACCACCATATATTGGACTCTGATTCAGAACATATACTGTCTCCTGAAAAACATTGCATCAAACCTGCAAGGTGTTGCCACCTGGTTGGTACTGTAACTGGGTCTTCAAAGGCCATTCCACCATTATATCAATCTACCTGTTTTGGGATAATGGAGACCATGGTAAGATTAGTGAATTCCATGAGCATGGGCCCTTCGTCACTTTATTTGCTGTGAAGTGAGTTGCTTGATCAGGAGCAATGCTGTGTGGAATATCATGACACTAGCTATGGCATTCTATACATAGTGCATAGATGTCGTTTTGGCAGAAGCACTGTATGCAGTGAAGGCAAATGCATATACCGAGAAAGCGTGTATTCCAGTAAGAGCAAAACACTGCTTCTTCCATGATGGAAGCAGTCCAACACAATCAACCTACCACAAGGTAGCTGACTGATCATGCCAGGGGATGGTGCCAATGTGGGGTTCATGTTGCTGCTGGCAGATTGGGCACTCAGCAGTGACTGTAGCCAAAGTGAGGTTGGTGAGCACAAGTCTATGTTGCTGAGCCCATGTATAATCTTCACCCCTGCCACCATGGCCACCTTGTTCGTGAGCGCATTAATCCAAAAGGCTGCTGACAGGTATCCATAGAATCAGTCATCATATCCACTTTATTGATATTCTTCCCTTCTGAGGTCACCCTTTGATGAGCACTCACATAGGACACAAACATCTTTACTTTTTTACCCATTAACTGAGTTTTCCCCACATATCTCTTCCTCAGATCTCCTTTACAACAATTTTCCAATCATGTTCCTTGGAAATCCATCCAGTGAAATCACTGGCCACAGCCCATGAATCAATATATAGTCACACATTTGGTCATTTCTCCTTCCAAGCAAAATGAACAACCACCTGCACTACGCAGAGTTCTGCCCACTGGGATTATTTTCCTTCACAACTGTCCTTCAGGAACGTCTCAGAAAAGAGCTGTAGTGCTGCAGTTATTCATTTTTGAGGTGACTCCATATTATGCAGAACTACCTGTAAACCAAGCCTGAGTTTTTCTTCCTCAGTCAGCAGCTATAGGGAACTGCACCATGAAGCCATAGGTCCAGGCTGGGAGAAACTAGGTAATGTAACAGGAGTCTAGGCAATGGACATCTGAGCCAATTCCTCATGTAACTTACTGGTGTCTTCACAGCCTTGATGAGCCCTATAGTATACATACCACTTAAATTTGATGATAGATTTCTGCTTTCATATGCACCCAACTTTATGACTTGGTGGATTAGACAATACCCAGTTCATGATGAGCAGCTCAGCCAGTGTGTAGTCTCTGTAGTAATCTCCACATGATATGCCCAGTTCAATATTGTTGCCACTATAGGGATGGCTGTCTGTCCTGGCCAACATGGCGTAGTACTCTATTTCATATTTCCTCACAGCGGGCAGTTGTTGGTGAGGATGACCAGTTTTGCTTTGCCTTGTCTGATCATTTTCAGAGTCTTGTACTTTCCACTTTTCATAACAAGATGAAATCTAGAGATGATTGACTCTAGTGACTTTTTCATCTTCTTTACGGTCACCATCTTCCTGCCTTAAATGTGGGACAGCTCTGAACAAAGAGCAGCCCCCAAGATGGCAGGGGAGTGATAAAGGTCTACACGTAATTTTTTTAAAGATATTATTATTGGGAAACTGGGGAAGGGGAACAGAAAAGTTGCTGCCCTTTTGTTCTTCAGTCTAGCTGTGGAGGACAGTGCTTCACTGGCCCATGTTGGTATTATCATTGTGCTCTTCCCGGCTGAGGCAGTCACTCACTGGCCATTGGACGGCTGCTCACGGTGGCTCATGGCAGCTCACCAAAGTGCATGCCAGATACCGGCCAACCCCACTGCCGCTTACACCATCGCCGGTGACTCACGGCAGCGCAGCTCCAAGTGGAGCTGTTGTTTATTATCTTAGCTGTAGAGGGTGTAGCATCACTGGCCCTCATGTGGGATCCAAACTGGGCCCTGCTGCTCAGAGCTGATGTCCCAAGCCAACTCTTAACCAACGTGCCACTTGGCCAGCCCTACACGTAATATTTTTTAAAATGGTCCAGGATACAAGCAAAGCCAACCAAGACAACATGAGACAGAATAGGCGGTAACAAGTTTCACTGAGGCAGAACTGGACAAACTTTAGAATTTGTAAATATTAGACACATACAGTAAAACAAATGAAATTTCCATGTTCGAATACAGACGCATAATAATTTGAGTGGGGAAGTAGAAATTATAAAATGTGACGAAGCACATTTTAAAAGGAACCTGTATTAGTTTGCTAAGGCTGCTATAACAAAGGACCACAAGCTACACGGCTTAAAACAGAAGAAATTTATTGGATCATAGTTCTAGAGGCTGGAGGTCTGAAATTAAGGATTTAGAAGGCCATGCTCTCTCAGAGATTCTGGCTAGAATTCTTCCTTGCCTCCTCCTGGCTTCTGGTGGCTGCTGGCAGTTGGTGGCATTCCTTGGTTTGCAGGTGACCTTTTCCAGTCAAATCTCTGCCTCCATCTCCACATGCTATTTCCCCTGTTTCCTCACATAAACTTTCCTCTGTGCATGTCCATCCCTGTGTCCAAATTTCCTTTTTTTTTTTGTAAGGACACTACTCATATTGGATTAGGACCACCCAAAAGACCCCATCTTAACTGGTTAAATCTGCAAAGATTCAATTTCCCAATGAAGTCAGTCACACTCTGAGATACAGGGGGTAACATTACGACATATCTTTTTGGGGAAACACAACTCACCATATAACAGAACCCAGTAGAAATTTTAAAATTGAAAAAGTAGATAACTAAAATTAAGACAAAATGGATATGTTTAAGATCACTGAAGACATATTTAAACATAAAAAGAGGGAATGAGGTCTGCCCGAGTGGCGCGATGGTTAAGAGCTGGCTTGGGACACCAGAGGGCCCCGGTTCGGATCCCACATATGAGGGCCAGTGACACTGCTCTCCACAGCTAAGATGCTGAACATGAGCTTAACCTGGAGCTGGGCTGCCATGAGTCGCCGGCGATGGCGTAGGCTGCAGCCCTGTGGCAGTGGGTTGCCATGGGCTACCGTGTGTAGCCAGCAGCCACTGTGAGTGGCCGTCCAGAAGCCGGTGACTGATCTGCCTCACCCGGAAAGAGTGCAATGATGGTGCCAACTTGGGCCAGTGAAGCAACGTCCTCCACAACTAGACTGAAGAACAAAACGACAGTAACTTGTCTGTTCCCCTTTCCCCAATTCCCCAGTGATGTTCCCATCCCCCAGTTCCCCAATTTAAAAAAAAAGAGAGGGAATGAAATAATGGAAGCTAGGTCATGCTAGAATACAGTTTGAAATAGAATCTTCTCTTCCCACCCTCAGGTTGTAGGCTATGGCTGACTTTCTTCATTATCTTCCCTCAAACCCAGTGAGTCTGTCCATTCTCTAGTTGAATGTGTCTGTGTTAAAGGGACTGTGATAAGAAACACTTACCTTCCCAAATCCTTTATGACTCTTCTGACCCTCTCAAATATCACCATCAGCATATGTGACCTGTCACCCAAGGCCTGATGGGAAGTAGCCCCAGTATTTTACTCAGCAGAGATCACTCTGAACTGTTGCAGGATGAAGAGCCCCAGACCCGGGACACAGAGCTTGTGGACACCAGGTCTGCATGAGACAGGACTCTCCACAGGTGGGCCGCTGTCGTGGAGCCTCCTGGAGGGGGAGCAGAGATGTTCGAGCTACATGCAGCACACGGGCTGCCCAGGCCCCTCATCCTGAGGTGAGGTAAGAAGGGAGACAAGGGCTGGAAACCCCTTCTCAGAACCAGTGTAGCAAAGGTGCTCTTCTGGGTGCCTGTGGTCGGGTCAGGCTTTTTCCATTCTCTACTCAGATCTATGTCCCAGCACATTCTAATCACTGCAGGGATCGTGGCTGCCTAAAGCTTCTGCAGCTCTAATCCTAGTAACTGAGATGTGTGAGGAGATACCGGGCGTGAAGGGGTAAATATGGGGTTCCCCAGTCTGTCAGGTCTCATCCCACATGCTTCATTGGCCATAGCATCTCTCCTTTTACTGCTGGGACCACGGATGGTGACCCAAGCAGGTCACAAATCCTGGGAGACAGCCAGGATGACAAATAAACTGGGAGAGAGGCCACTGGCTGGTCTCGTGGCCATTTGTCACCCAGCAGGAGAGGTTAAAATGTGGGAGAGATGACTTCTGGAAACTAGAAATGTGGCCGCCAGGATACTGAGAAACTGTGGTGAGGAGGTAGAGGCAGGGAGGCTGGAGACTTGGCCAATCAGTGTGCCCAGTTCGCATGAGCCCTCAGATCCAGAGTGACCTGTGGCACAAGGCAGCACCAGCCTCTGTGGTCACCTCAGGGCCTCACAAGCTGGTGTCAGCCCAAATGTCCTCTGCTTCTCCATGAGTTTCTAGGTAGCAAGGTTGCAAGTTTCCCTGAAAGACCCTCTTTGGGAACCAGGGCTTCTGGAAATCAGATCCTGTTGTCATCAGGGTCACACTTACAAAAATGTTGTTGGTCTTTTCACATTTCTTGTAAAATGTCAACAAACAAGGTATTCAGGAAAAATGAATGTGTAGGCAGGCAGGTGTGTGTAGATGGTCACGAAGAGATGTGTGACTGGGTGGGGTAAATCGAGAAACTGCTCAGACACAGATGGGAAGATCAGGAGCTGTTTTCCAGCCTGGGATACTGGGTGTCCACAGAGCCAGCATTTATATTAATCAGGGGAAGGTCTGCTCCTGCAGAACCTACCTCCAGGAAGGTGATTGTCTAGGGCCAGCATTTTCCCTTCCCCTAATTATTTCCTGATCCTATTCTCTGTATTAAGGTAAACCTACTAAATAATCAACAAAATGAAAAGACAATCTATTGGATTTGAGAAGACATTTAGAAATGATACATCAAATAGGGGTTAGTATCCAGAATACGAAGTCAGACAATTAAGTTTGCAAGCTCATCCTAGAAAAAGTGCTACATACCTCATTGCTAAATATCACTACTGAATAGCTTTGAAGTACTCTCCTTGGGAAGCTATGCATTGATGCCAGGGCTTAGTACACCTTTCAAAGCAATTTTAGAACTCTTTTTCTGGAATGGCCATCAGAGCTGTTGTCGTATTACCCTTGATGTCCTGAATGCCATCAAAATGTCTTTCTTTCAATATTTCCTTTATCTTCGGATAAAGAAAGAAATCATTGGAGCCAGATTAGGTGAATGGAGAGGGTGTTCCAATACAGTTATTTGTTTATGGCTAAGAACTTCCCCACAAACAGTGCCATGTGAGCTGGTTCATAGTCGTGATGTAAGAGCCATGAATTGTTGACGAATAGTTCAGGTCGTCTAACTTTTTCACGCAGCCTTTTCAGCATTTACAAATAATAAACTTGGTTAACTGTTTGTCCAGTTTGTATTCATAATGAATAAGCCATCTGATATCAAAAGAAGGTCAGCAACATCGTTGCAAGAAGATCTCCAACTTAATTGTCAGACCTCATATATAAGAAACTCATACACCTTAACATAAAAAAAAAAATCGAACAATCCAATTTAAAAATGGGCAGAGGACCCAAACAGACATTATGCCAAAGAGAACATACTGATGGCAAATACTCATATGAAAAGATGCTCAATGTTACTAATCACCAGAGAAATGCATATAAAAACCACAATGAGTTATCACTTCACGCCTGTCAGAATGGCAATTATCGATAAATCAAGGAACAGATATGAAGAAAAGGGAACCCCAGTACACTGTTGGTAGGGCTGTAATTTGGTGCAGTCACTATGGAAAACAGTATGAAGATTTCTCAAATTGAAAATAGAGTTGTCATATGATTCAGCAATTCCAATTCTGTGTATTTATTTTAAAAAAACAAAAGCACTAAATTGGAAAGTTATATGCACTCCTATGTTCACTGCAGCATTATTAGTTACAGCTAAGATATGGAAGCAACCTATGTGTCCATCAATGGATGAATGGATAAAGAAGTGTGTGTGTGTGTGTGTGTGTGTGTGTGTGTGTGTGTATAGATATAAATCTTGCCATTTGTGACAACATGAATAGACCTAAAAAGCATTATGTGAAATAAGTAAGACAGAGAAAGACAAATACCATATGATTTTACTTACATGTGGAATCTAATAAAAGAACTGAAAATAGATCCAGAGATATAAAGAATAAGCTTATAGTTGCCAAAGGGGAGGAGAGAGGGGGATGAGAATAAAGAAATTAAAAAAAACCAAAAGAATAATAATAATAATAAAAGAGCATGACTGAAGTTTGATGAAATGGAGGGAAGAGCAACTAGTGGTGGGATTTTGTTTCCATTCCACCAAATGAATTTCAGTTGGTTGCAAATGACTGATTGTAAGTCACAACCTGAGCGGACTTTATCTGACCACCATCTTCTCCTTTGCTTCCCCACCCTGGAATGAAAACTGTACTCACCACTTACAACAGTGACAAATTTTTTTGTAAGGTGTACTGTTCCTTGGAGAAGACAGTTCGAGTAATGAGTTATACCTGATAATATCCAACATTAATGCTGACCACCCATGCTTGAAATTATAGCATCAAAACATAAGAATACATTTAACTAAGGATGCAAAAAAATAAAGTTGAGGGGCCGGCCGGGTAGGGTAGCCCAGTTGGTTACAGTGCAAGCTCTGAGCAACAGGGTTACCTGTTAGATTCCGACATGGGCCAGTGTGCTGCGCCTGAGTTGAGCTGTCAGTGAACTGGTGAGAGCACACATGCTCTTAGCAGCAAGGTTGCTGGTTTGACACCTGTATGGTATGGTGGGCTGCACCCCTCCCACACTCCCCACCCCTCCCATGCCCCCCACAACTAAAATTGAACACTGCACTTTGAGCTGAGCAGCCACGAAATGCTAATTGGTGGCCAGATGGCTCAGTGTGCAACAAGGTTACCAATTTGACTCCCACATGGGATGGTGGGCTGCACCTCTCCCCCACCCTGCAACTAAATTGAAAATGATGACCTGACTTGGAGCTGAGCTTGCGCCCTCCACAACGAAGATTGAAGGAGAGCAACTTGACTTGGAGCTGATGGGTCCTGGAAAAGCATAATTCCCCAATTCCCCAACACTGTTCCCCTTCCCCAATTCCCCAACACTGTTCCCCTCCCCAATTCCCCAATAAAAATCTTTTAAAAATAAAAATAAAGTTGAACTTACTGGCTCTTGCCTATAATACAATAATACCCAGCTGTCCTGAAGCTTCAATGCACCACTAGGGCCTCCCTGGGAATACTGTGTCCTTGTCCATGGTGTGGAGGGTCCAATGTCAAATTGTAAGTAAGTACAGGACAGAGCAGGAGGACACTGATCTCAAAAACCTTCAGGAAAAAGGACCAGAAAACTGAAAGCTGTACCCACCACATGAGTCTGCCTTCAGCATCGCCTCTCCTGGGTCCTCTGCTCAGCTCTGCTTTACTGCCCTTCTCTAATCAGGCTCCTGTCCAGGGCCCAGGGCCCACGTGTTCTCAGGGCTTCCTAAGATCCTATCCTCAAGGTCCCGACAAGAGAAGAAGTTGAATCGGGAGGGACTAGGACTGAACTATAGGAAGGTGGTGATGTTTTGAATGTGGGGTGTGAGATGGGCCGTCCCGGACACTCAGCATGTTTAAGTGATTAGTGGTTGGCCCGAATCTGTTACCATTTACTTCTAGAGCTGGAGAGCTGCTTGTGGGGACCAGGGAGACATGAGTTGTCCGTGCTCCACTTGCTCTCTCTGTGGACCCCTGACTTCTCTCCCTCCAGCCGCTCCGCTGAGGGGTCTCTCTCCCTGTGTAGCTCGTAGGAGGATGTAGGGAGAAGGGTCCACTCTCCTGCTCGCTCTCACCCTCCCTGACACCCCAGGCCTATGGTTCCTGTCCCTGGGCCAGCTTTCCTTTTCCAGGGATGACGGGAAACACCTCTCTTCCCACCCTTGCCGCCTCTTGGAGGGAGTGGCCCTTCTTTTTCCTTGTTACTTACTTTCTCTGAATGGGAATCATACTATTTTATTATTTTTTTCTGTCACTTTTCTAGAGGATGGGGATGGGTAGGTTAATAAAAGGAGTGGAATGTCATCATAATTTTTCAAAGGAAATAAACATGAAACCTGAATATCTGTCAGAAAGCATATGCTTGCTGTGCTGGGGCAAGTGGCAGGTAGGAGACAGGAAAATGGCAGGTGGGAGTTAAATGATACACACCTTCTCTGTGCTCAGTGAATAAATATTCTGCTCTGAGTTGATCATTTCTGTGTCTTTTGTCTACATTCTTCCTCTGTATTGTAATTCATACTTGTTTCCTGCAGGCTGTTGTACCACCAGGTCATAGGATTTCAGACATCCCTGAGCCAAGTACCCAAAACCACGGAGTCCCAGAGCTGGCACGTCATGGCTACACTGTAACAGGTCTTCCTCTTGCCCTGAGCCCCAGTCTCTTTGTATATTTTTGTTTGTTTTAACATTCACTTCCTATAGGTTATGGCATGGTATTTTGGAAGAGAACTGCTATCGCTCTCCTCCAGCTGCCATCTCTGATCATGGGTCATGTTTTTTTGATGAGAACCAAGATGACCCAGAGCCATCTGCCCAGGGGCTCTGTCTGGATTCCAAACCTCACAGGCAGATTGTACCTGCCTTCATCCTCCTTCCATCGCTGTGGCTGCAACACATCTCTTCTCATGTCTCCACATGTTTTACAAGAAACAAACTTCGGACTCAGCTAGGGAAGCGGTGTGCTCTTCCTTTGGCATGAATCTCTGTCCATCACCCATCCCTTGGAGCACATGTGTCCGTCTAGATCTGAGCAGGAACCAGCACACTCAGAAGGATCATGGAAGAGAGTTTGGTGAAGGGCCTGTTCACCAGCGTGTCGGCAGGAATAAGAGAACTTGTCAGAACTGGGAATAGCAGGGAGCTGGGAGCTCCCTTAGGTGAAGGGCCAGGGAGGGAGCTGTTACCAGAACCCAGTAAAGCTGCAGCCTCCCGAGAAGGACTTCCCACTATAGGCTGTGGCCGTGGGAAGAGGAAGGCAGCCTTTACCAAACCTCAGCACTGCGGGGAAGGGGTGGAAGGGCGATAATTACCTTAAGTTATCTCTCTTCTCACACTCTGATCCCCAGGAGGTGCCACCCATTGTCTAAAGCCAACCAGAGGAAAGAGGGAAAGGGGACATGGGCTATGCCGTCTGCAGCAGTCAGCTTCCCAGGACACAGAGCAGGATGAAGAAGGGAAGAGGATCTGGGAAGGCAAAGAAAGAAGGACAGTCATGCAATTCCACCCACTCAACTTTGTTCAACCACTCTGCTCAGGAATATTAACGTTCGCTCAAATCCAAACTCATGGGCTTAATAAGCTGAGCAGCGGTTGGGGGAAAATTTCAGATGATGAAACAGACTTTGAGTGCACGTGAGCTGACGCTGCCACAAAAGACCGTGTGGTCTGCAACTATGTTAAAAAAAATGCCTTCTGTACTATAGAAGGGCTGATAGACACTGGTGAGGAACAGCAGAGTATCACACTACAGTCAGCTGAAGAGGGTGTGGGTGGTGGGTGGTAACCCAGTGTGGCAGTGGGCCTGCTCAGAGTGTTACATAGAGGTTCTGAGCTCAACCTCAGATCCCTGTTCTGTGGGTCTTCAGTGGAACCTGAGCTTCTACATTCTTTAAACAAGTTACCCAGTGAGATTGATAGAAAGCTGGTTTGGGAACAACTAAGGTGTCCAACTTCATGAGAACACTGAGGGTGTTAACAGGGATTAAAGGCACATTATAAAGACATAATTTGGGAAAGAGAAGGCATTCTGTCAAATTTCTAGTGTGAGAACAGATGGAAGAAGCTGATATCAGGCCTGTTGTATATCAACACATGAGCTATAGTGAGGCAGAAGAGAGAGGAAATAGATCACCGTGACAAAGAGGGTCCCGGGAACACCTCCAAAGTCAGAATGAGAGTTTTATATGGTAGTGAGGTCCCCATCCATCAGCGTGTTCAAGCACAAATGAGAATCTTAAAAGGCATGGTTTCAATGGGACTCACCTTTGGAGCAGATGCCCTCTTAGTCTGCAGAGCTCAGTTACTGTGATGTTTCCCAAAGCAGAGCTAGAGATGAAGGTCGTAGCAGTGACTCACTCCTGTTCTGCTAGCACCTGAGAGAGTTTACTGCCTACGGAGGTTAGTCAGCTGGACGTAGACTTCTCTTGAATTCGCTCCCAGGAAGCCATGGCACTGAGCTGACCTGCCTTTCTGATTCCAAGTTTTTGTTTTATAGATTTCATGTTGCCCAACAAGTCTTGTGTTCACCCTTGTTTATTTACCTTGCATCTCATGGAGATTTTCATATACTTATTTGTTATATTTTATTTTAAAGTATCTTTACCTTCCTAATAGTCCCATTATATCCCCCCAAATTTATCCAGTTTTGGATTAAACAAAGCTATCTTTCCAGTAGTTAATCATATTCCTTCATTGTTTTGACAGACTCGTCAGGGGGCCTCTCTCTAAGCCTCAGTCACCACACTCAGAAGAGCTGTGTGTGCACACAGGAGTGAATTAGTTGACTTACCTGGTTTGTAGGAACCATAATCATGATCCGGTTTATTTTGGTGGAAAGACAATGTATTTGATGGCTGAGGATGAAGCTCATAGAATCAAAGGAGCAACCAAAGAAACAGGCTCGAGGAGGCCGGAACTGGGCGGCCCTGGGGGCTGAGCAGCAAGTCTCGGTCTTGATTCTCATCAGAATGTGACACGTGGAGGAGAGAACACTGACCATTCTCAGAGTTTTCACCACCTCTCAAGATTCACATTTCTTTTTTTTGGAATTGGGGGGATGGGAACAGTGCTGGGGAATTGGGGGAAGGGGAACAGACAAGTTGCTGTTGTTTTGTTCTTCAGTCTAGTTGTGGAGGACGT
>NW_017732984.1:64084-67178 GCF_001890085.2 Hipposideros armiger | reverse complement strand
CTCTCCCCTAATTGATATGTAGGCTTCACACAATTCCTGTCAGAATCTCAGCTGGATGTTTTGTTGATAAAGACAAGCTTCTTCTAAAACTTATGTGAAACGGCAAAGGAATTAGAATAGGAAAACTTAAGCAGGGAATCATGCTACCTGATTTTACAATTGTGTATGTGTGTGTAGATAGATAGATGATAGATAGATATACAGATAGATAAATACATACATACATGCATAGAGACTGTCAAAAATGGTATTAGAAGAAGTGCATATACATAGAAAGAAAAATACATCACAACCTAAACCTTATACATTATACAAAAATTATTCTTAAATGCACATCATAGAGCTCAAAACTTTAGGAAAAAACCATAGGATAATTTTCAGGATGTGGGGCTAGGTGAAGAGTTCCTAGAAATTACAGCAAAGTCATCATTCATAAAAGAAAAAAATTAATATATTGGTTTCACCAAAACTGAAAATTTTGCTCTGGTAAAAGCCTCTGTTAAGAGGATAAAAGACAATCTATAGACTGAAAAAAGATATTTGTAAACCACATATTTGAGAAAAACTTGTATGTACAAAATACAAAGAATTCTCAAAATTCAACAGTAATAAAACAAACAATACAATTAGAAAATGGGGAACAGATGTGAATTTGTTTTTACCAAAGAGGAGATACAGATGAGAAAAAAGCACATGAAAGGATATTTAACATCATTAGTTGCTGTCGTTGCTGTAACAAACTACCACCACCTTGGTGGTTTAAGACAACACAGCTGTATTATCCTATACTTTCGAAGATCAGAAATCCAAATGAGTTTCACTGAGCTGAAATCAAGGTGTCAGCTGGCCTGAGTTTCTTCTGGAGGCTCAGGGAGAATTTGCTTCCTGCCTTTCCAGCCCCTACAGGCCGCCTGCATGGCCCTTCCTGGCATGTGGGCCCTTCCTCTTCAAAGCCAGCAGGTAGCTGCTTCTCTCCTCTCTCACTCTGCTTTGGTCCTGTTATAAATTTTTTTCCCTGACTCTAGTCTTCCCACCTTCTTCTTATTAAAGCCCTTGTGATTACAGGGGGCCCAATCCAGGATAATTTCCCCGTCTCAACATCCTCACCTTAATCATATCTGCAAAGTCTATTTTACCATGTATGGTAACATATTCGCAGGCTCTGGGGAGATTTTGGAGGGCCATTATTCAGTCTCTCACAGTCATTAGGCAAATGGAAATTAAAACTACATGAGACAGCTAATAGGCTTCACATCTATTAGAACATCTGAAGAGACTCATAGAAATAGAAAGTAAATGAATGGCTGCAGGAGATAATGGGAACACAGGGATATTAGTGAGGGAGATAGAAACATTCTAACACTGATTTATCGTTATAGTTCATCACTTGGTGAAGTTACTAAAACTCATTGAACTGTGCATCTGGAGTGAGTGAATGTTATGAAATGTAAACACACCTCAATGAAACTGTTTTTAAAATTGTGATAATGTTAGTTGCTGGCAAGGATGCAGAGAAACTGGATCTCTCACCCTTTTCTGCTGGGGTGTAATATGGTACAGCCGCTCTAGACAACGGTTTGGCACTTTCTTAGAAACTAAACATGCACTTAGCACATGACCCAGAAATCACACTCTAGGACATTTATCCCAAAGGAATAAAAACTTATCTTCATACAAAACCCTGTAATGAATGTTCAATGCAGCTTTATTCATAGCAGCACAAAATGGAAACATCCCAAATATCCTTCAAGGTGTGAGTGGTTAAACAAATTCTGATATATCTATAGAGTGGAAACCTTCTTGGCAATAAAAAGGAACAAACTACTAAACCATGTAACGACTCATATGAATCTCAAGAGCATTATGTTTAGTGAAAAAGGCAATTTCAAACGGTTCCATGCTGCATGATTCCATTTACATAAGATTCTAGAATTGACAAAACTATAGAGGTGGTGCACATATCAGTGGTTGCCAGGGAAAAGTTGGGGTGCAACTATAAAGGATAAGCACAAGGGGGTTCCTAGGGGTGATGGAACAGTTTAGTTCCTTGGTTATGATGGTAGACATATGACTCTAAATGTTGGGTGAAATTGTGTAGAACTGAATACACACACAAATGAGTGCAAATAAAATTGGTGAAAACTGAATAAGACAAGTAATCGAGTTAACAGTATGGTATCAGTGTCAATTTCCTGCTTTTGATATTGTACTAGAATTATGTAAGATGCCACTATTGGTAGAAGCTTGGTGAAGAATTCACAGGACTCTATGAGCTACTTTTGAAGTTCCCTGTAAACCTATAACTATTTCAAAATAAAAACTAAAGTGTGAGGAGAAAGGATGTTGCAGAGATAGCCTGCAATGTATGCTAGCGGGCATGAATGCTTGAAAGAGGGGAGATAAGGAGCCTCTCATGGCCTGGAATGAGGTACGTTATTATCAACACTCCAGAATGAAGAGTGGGAGTGGAGGTGCGGAAATGAGAAAGTTAAAAGCATTCCAACCATTTTATCTTGGTGGTATGGGGTGGAGAATCTTAATGGGGTGATCTAGTAATTATTTTGATATAGTTTTAGAGTCATATATGTATATTTTGATTACCAGGAAATAGAAATGTAACATCTGGCAGAATAATAAAGCAGAGTAAATGCCCAAATCAAGATAGTTCAGGAAACAAGCTTAACAACAATAACAACAAAAAATTGTTTAAATTGCAAGATTGTGGGGTGCGGAAAAGTAGGCAACTAGAATTCAGCAAAAAGAAGAGTCCCGGGTGAACAACAGCTTGACCTGGAGCTGGGCTGCTGTGAGTGGCCGGCGGCCGGTGTGAGCTGCCGGTAGACGCTGTGAGCTGTCGTCCAATGGCCGGCACCCCATCTGCCTCAGCCGGGAAGAGCGCATGTCCTCCACAACTAGACTGAAGAACAAAAGGACATCAACTTGTCTGTTCTCATTCCCCTATTCCCCAACACTGTTCCCTCCCCCGAATCCCCAATAAAATCTTAAAAAAAAAAGAAGAGCCCCCCACAGCACACTTTCTGAAAAACAGGATGCCACCATGAAGGCTTTGAGACTGAGCAGGGAAAAAAAAAAA
>NW_017732984.1:41889-62934 GCF_001890085.2 Hipposideros armiger | reverse complement strand
TAGGATTCCTGCAGTGGGAGAAGACAGAGAATGGGGCAGAAGCAACATTTCAATAAACTGTGACTGAGAATTTCCCAAAATTAATGAAATACTAAAAATCTAGAAGTTTATTAAACCTGAAGCAGTATCCATAAAAATAAAACCATATCTAAAAAAATCACATTCGAATTGCTTAAAAAGAAGACAAAGAGTAATCATAAATGCATTTAGAAGGGGAAAACATATTACATTTAAAAAAGATACAAAATAACTTACAACTTTTGAAGAAAAGAAAAACATAGAATCCAGGAAGTGATGAATAATGTATTTAAAGTATTAAAACTAGAGAACTGCTAACTTAGAATTGTATACCCAACAAAAATATTCTTTAAACATGAAACAGAAATATAACATTTTAAGATTAAACAAGAGCTGACAGCATTGCCAGAAGTCCCAGATTGTAATAAATCCCTGAGGAAGTGCTTCAGGTGAAAGAAAATGTTATGGTGGATGAACAGAACTGTTAGAAGGAATAAATTCCTCCATGTAGAGGTAACATTTTCATAAATTTAAGAAAATATTAATATTTAAAATAACCAATTATAACCACATTTTATGGGTATTATATTGTGTAAAAGTAAAACATATAACAAAAATGGCACAAAAAAAAGAAGATGAATTAAATTGTTTTAAGGTACTTGCATTGTCCAAGAAGTAACAAAATGAATTACTTCAGGTAGCTGTAATAAGTCAATGACGTATAGCATAACCTCTAGGCTAACCACTTAAATAATGGTATAAAAAGTATAACTCAGAAGCTACTAGTGTAAGCGCACATGAACTTCATTTCTTTAGAGTGAATTCTGCTTTAACTTAATTTGTTTAATAAACAAAGCTCGCTTTGTTTATCCTGACAGAGCTGTAACTCACTTGCATTCTTTTCCTGGTCCCCCTACCTGTGCATATACTGTATGTCCACTACTTCTAATCAGTAAGCCCTTAAGACAATTAGGTTCTGGTCAGCGTCAGACTAACTTAGGAATAATGTTTCAGGTCTACCATCAATGATGCCTGACAATTAAGTTTGCAAACGCATCCTAGAAAAAGTGCTACCTCATTGCTGAATATCACTATGGTCACCTTCGAACTACTCCCCTTAGGAAGCTATGCACTGATGCCACCACCTAGTCCACCCTTAAAAGCGATTTTGGAACTCTTTTTTTGGAATGGCCATCAGAGCTGTCATCGTATTACCCTTCATATCCTGAAAATCATCAAAATGTCTTCTTTCCAATACTTCCTTTATCTTCAGGTAAAGAAAGAAGTCATTGGGGGCCAGATCAGGTGAGTAGAGAGGGTGTTCCAATACAGTTATTTGTTTACTGGCTAAAAACTCCCTCACAGACAGTGCAGTGTGAGCTGATGCATTGTCATGATGCAAGAGCCATGAATTGTTGGTGAAAAGTTCAGTTCGTCTAACTTTTTCACAGTCTTTTCAGTACTCCCAAATACTAAACTTTGTTAACTGTTTGTCCAGTTGGTACAAATTCATAATCAATAATCTCTCTGATATCAAAAAAAGTTAGCAACATCGTTGCAACAAGTACACCAGCTTAATTGTCAGAACTTCATATGACCACCAAGATACAAAAACCAAACCTCAAATTGAATAAAATTTTAGTCAAACAAAGATAACATGTTGGCCTCAGTTATGTTTCAGCTCTAGACTCATGAAAGCAGAACGGCCCCATAGACCGCATCCCCTGGGAACCAGACCCAGCAATGCCATGACTGACACCAGTCCCTGAAGCCATGCTCAGTGGCTGCCTGCCTTAGCCCTGGCCAATCAGTAGAGACTATGACCCCAGCTGGCATTTAACCATGATTAATTATTTTTCCCTTATATAATCCGGCTACTGGAGGCCATGGGGAACCAGGTTGTTGAGAGCACTAGCTCACCTGTGTCTCCGGGCTTGGTGCCACCTCCTTAAATTAACCTTTTCTTTCTTTGCTGCAAACTGCTACTCATGTCCTTTTTTGGCTTGAATGTGCTCAGGCAAGTGACCCTTTGTGTCTACAGCAACACTGGAGAGGATAGAGTTTAAAAATTTTTTAAACTTGATTAATCCAAATGAAAACAGGAGATAAGAATAAAGAAATAAAGACAATGTGGAACAAAGAGATATATAGTAGACTTAAACCTACATAACTAGACTCTACATTTGTAAATCTATACGGACTAAACACTGAATAAAATGCAAATATTGTCGGACCGAATAATAGCACACCCAACTGTATGCTCTACCTTGTGAAGGAACACATTCTAAATATTATATATCCACAGCCATAATAATGCTGGTGTGGCTGTATTAGCATCAGTCAGCCTAGACTGTGAGGCAGGAAATATCATTAGAGCTAAAGAAAGACTTTTTCATATTTATAAAAAAGGCCAATTCAATAGGAAAGTGCAATAATCCTAAATTTTGTGTATGTAATAACAGGTTCAAAATATATAAAGGAAAATCAATAAAATTAAAATTATAAAAGGCAGGACAGTGGCCATGGAAGTCGGAATCCGCTAAGGAACGTGTAACAACTCACCTGCCGAATCAACTAGCCCTGAAAATGGATGGTGTCGGAGCGTCGGGCCCACACCTGGTCATCACTGTCTGTTGGTGAGGCCCACGAGAGTAGCCTGAAGAACAAAAGGACAGCAACTTGTCTGTTTTTCTCCCCCAATCCCCAATAAAATCTTTAAAAAATAAAAAAATAAAAAATAAAATTACAAAAGGCAAATCCAGCACCATAATCAGAGATTTTGATGTACCTCTTCTAGTATCTAATAGAAGCAGATAAAAAATTAGTAAGACTATAGAAGATTTCAACAACACTCGTAACCAACTTGACTTAATTTTAATTTTCATCCACAGAACTCTACACACAAAAACAGAATTCACAAAACTTTCAAGTACACATTGTACCTTTAACAAAACAGACCTATGTTACGTCATAAAGTCCCAACAGATGGCAAAGCACTGAGATAACAAAGAATATGATTTCACAAGGGGATTAAACTGAAATTCAATAACAGAAAAATAATTAGAAAAGCTCCAAAAATTTGGAAATTACTCAATACACTTCTCAATACTCAACATGTCAAAAATGAAATGACAATGGAAATTAGAGGCTATTTTGAGTGGAGTGGCAAGGAAATGAAACATTTCAAAGCTTGTGGGATGGAGTTAAAACTGGTCTTAAAGGGGAATTTATCATCTTAAACTGTAAAATGATCTATCATATTAGACAGTTAGAAAGGTATCAGCACGTTAAACAGAAAAATCTGGACAGAAAGAAACAATAAAGATAAAAGGGAATATTAATAAAATGGGGGGGATCTCAAATCCAAGACTTGATTCATTGAAAAGACTGTGAAAGTTGACAGGCACACGGAAGGCTCCTGCATCCTGAGCTGCTGATGTGGCCGAGCAGCGGCCTTAATAGAGTATTTAACCTGGTTCCTTAGGTCTGGAAGACCTTTGGTGTTGATTCCCTTTCATGTCCCGCGTGACAAGGGCTGGGGGGCTCGAGGAGGGGCGGTGAAGTGTTAAGAAATCACAAGAGTCAAAAGTAGAGTTTCTGCGGGCTCCTCTAGTCTCCTCAGACAGAGAGAGTGAGCCCTGATACTGGGGGGCAAATAACTTTTATTTACAACTGTCACAAAGAAATCAATTTCAATATCTATACCCAGTTAATTGATTCGATTAGACCTGCAGCTGCTTCACCTAAACTCATTGTGATCAAGCATGAGTTGTGCTTTCACACATACTATGATCCCCGGGATGGTCTCAGCATTCCGAGACCACCGGATAAGGAAGTTTTACCGAGACCATTCCCTCAAGTCTCAGCATTCCAAGACACTTCCTTAAGACTTCAAAGGGTCAGTGTGCAGGAGCATTTGAGTTGGCAACTGCAAGGCGACAATTCCCCTTGACTCTATTAAAAGGCATATTTTACAATTTTAAGAGAAAATCTGCTCAATATAAAGCTAACCCCCCCCCCTCTTTTGGATCGTCACACTCTGCAGCTATTTTGTGAAATGAGAAATTTGCCCTGGTATTCACATATTACAGAATTCTCTGTGCTGAACACAGACTGAGCACCAGTTACTGTCACTGAAGAACCCCAAAGGGGACTGTGAAACGTGTTCAGAAGTGCTGCTGTGCTCAGAAGGTTTCTGCCTCTGATTCTGAGGACCAACTAGGGCAGATCATTTGTGAGGCACAGCTGTCTCTCCTGGATATTTAGCTCTCTGGCAAGGCTCAGGGGTAAAGAGTGTGTTTCCTTAGTCTCCAGTTCACCAGCAAGAGCCGGGACGTGGAACCATCCCATCAGCCATAAGGTGTAGAACATTCAGAAAAAGTGCTCCACCAGTGAGAGCTACCACATCATCAGGGATGAGATTGTTTTTCTGGTAATTACCTCTTAACTTCAGTTTGAGGATTATTTTTGTGGATGGAAAAGGGGTGACACATTAAATCTGACAAGCTGAGAAGACTGAAAATAACCACAGAGGATGGTGTAAACATAAAAATTCCTAACTAAAGTGGGCCATGGTGGGAAGTCACATGCTTGGCCTGTAGCTTCCTTGACAAAGGTCAATCTTTACCTTAAGCCTCTCTGTCATCCTTTTGCATCTAAGATAACATACCCTTGCAATATCAGCGTAATCTCTTTTTCCAGATCCTCCAGGAGGCACAACCCACCACACAAGAGCAGGAAACTACAAAACCCCTCTTTGTTATATTTTTCCCTAAATACTATCTCTCTATGTGCTGTAAAATGCTATTACCCACCAATGTAAAATAAGTGTGTGCCTCTCCATTTTACTTTTTATCTAATCCCAGAGATTTCCCTGCTGTGTTTCTCTCATCCGCTTAATCTACAAACAATGGATTTCATGTAACCCTCCTCTTTTGATTCTAATGTATAAAATAAGTTGCAAAATGGCCATCTTGTGGAGCATTTTCTCAACTTGTTGAGACTTTGTTTCCCGGCAATTGTCATCAGTTTGGCTCAAGTAAACTCTTATAAGTATTCTCTTCGGCTGGATGTTTTTTGTCAACAGCAGTTTAGTGAATTTATTTGAGCCAAACTGAAAATTACCCAGAAGCAAAATCTCAATGGATTAAGAAAATGCTCCAAAAAATGACAGTTTTGCAGCTTATTTTCTACATTAGAATCAAAGAAGGAGACGTAAGGAGGGTTACACAAGCTCCATCGAAGGGAGATGGAAGAGATAGAAGCTCCATTAATGGGGGTGGGAGAAAGCAAAGCATTGAGGGGGTGGGGAATCTCTGGCATTAAATAAAAAGTAAAATGGATAGACAAATCCTTCTTTTTCATTGGAGGGCACAAGATAGTTAATAGCATTTTACAACACATAGAGATAGTATTTGGGGAACAAGGTAACAATGATGGATTTTGTAGTTTCCTGCTCTGGTGTGGTGGGTTGTGCCCCCTGGGGGAGGGGTGTCTGGAAAAAGAGATTACTCTGATATTGTAAGGATATGTTATCTTAGATGCAAAAAGATGACAAACAGGCTCACTTAAGTAAAGATTGACCTTGGTCAAGGAAGCTACAGGCCAAGGATGTGACTTCCTGTCATGGCCCACCTAAGTTAGAAATGTTTATCTTTACACCATCCTCTGTGGTTATTTTCAGTCTCCTGAGCTTGTCAGGTTTAACACCTGGCCCATTTTCCATCCACAATTCCAGTCCCACCCTTCAAGATCCAACCAAAAGATCCCAGAACGGTTGGATTTAGCAGTGAGTGGGTCAGGCAGAGTGAGCGTGGAAACAAACCTATAGTCTTTAGTTCTTCACCATCTCAGTAACAAATGGTGTGCTTTCACTTCACTCATAGGCACTCAGTATCACCCACGGAAATTTGAAAACAGGAAAGTTAGATAGCCAACTGAAGGTAAAACTATAAAAAATAAATATATTGAAAAATGAAATACAAGTTTTTCAACATATGAGGAAGAAACACAGCATCTGTTAGGTCTTCATAACTTAACAACAGTCTCTTTTTTTTAATTTATAAAATATTTTATTGGGGAATTGGGGAAGGGAACAGTATTAGGGAATTGGGGCTGAGGAACATTGTGAAACAGGATTTTTTGATGTGTGATTGTACGTGTGTACCAGGATCCTGGTCTTGTGGAACTGAAGAGTGGAGACATGGACCAGAGAAGTAACGTTGCAGAAAAAAAGATTATTAAAAGAAAAAATACATTTCAAAGAAAGAGAAGAGGGCTGGACCAGTAGAGAATGGCTCAAGGGCCATTATTAGAAAAGAAAGTACACTCCAAAGAGTTTGGAGCAGGCCAAGCAAAGGAAGCTCAAAAGGCGCTGACTGGCCAGGACTTGGAGTTTTTATCCCTTCTTCCCCCAGAATGGGCGGTTCCTCTCTGGGTGTGGGACCACCTGATTGATCTCATCTTTTTAGAAAAGGAGTTTATTAGAAGAAAAGAGAAGTTTTGGATGGAGAGGGGAGGTCTTTTGGGCAGTGCATTCTGTGGGACGTGCAGAAATGCAGAGACCCAATGCCTGCCTCTAACTGCCTGCTTTGTTTTCCCCTTGAGAGACTTGATCCTAATAAAATCTCTATGGGAAGATGAGGGACAGGAGGTCTCTTCTGTATCTGCCTCCTGCTGGGCAGAGGCGTAGAGGTGCCCCTGCTTATTTGGGGGATTCACGGAACTGTTACCCAATCTGATCTCACATGGGAGGAAGAGGTCTTGAGATCCACCTGTAATACTGTGTTGGCTTCTTTGGTTGTGACTTGCAATCTTGCTGGGGTACCCTCTGTATCCCCAAGGCCCCTAAATAAGGAAAAATAGATTTTAATAAATAAATTTCT
Organism: Hipposideros armiger; assembly: GCF_001890085.2. Classification (NCBI taxonomy): domain Eukaryota; kingdom Metazoa; phylum Chordata; class Mammalia; order Chiroptera; family Hipposideridae; genus Hipposideros; species Hipposideros armiger. The sequence continues at coordinate 56,032 of NW_017732984.1, read as the reverse complement.
TAAAGAGCAGAGGCTCAAAGCTATTGATGTAGGGTGGCTATGGGTTTGGAAAGAACATTAGCCTTTAACGTTTACCATCAACAAGTATACTGCCTGGGGAAATGTTAAACTCTATTTGGTCTCTGGGATTGGATTATTCTAGAGTTAGGTCTGGAATGGCTTGGGGAATGTTGGGAAGTCACAGGTTTTAAGTAGTTATCTAAAGGTTGGGTGAGAGATATTCTGTGATTCAGTCTAGGGGCAATCTTTAGTCAAAGTTTCAGAAACTGATTAGAAAAGTAATGAAAGTCAGGGGCCAAGAAACTAGGGAAGAGAAGACTTAAAATTTCTATAGGACAGAAACTTTAAAAGTTGTCCAGTGGGGAGCTACTCACTTGCCCCATATCAGCTGGGTTCTTCCAGGACTCATCAGCTCCAAGTTAAGTTGTTGTCCTTTACTCTTAGTTGCCGAGGGCGCAAGCTCAGCTCCAAGTCCAGTCACTGCTCTCAATCTGATTGTGGGAGGTGCGCAGCCCACCATCCCATGTGGGAGTTGAACTGGTAACCCTGTTGCTCAGAGCTTGTGCTCTAACCAACTGAGCCACCTGGCTGGCCCCAACAAAAGTTTTTGTGAGGTAGACAACAAAATAAGTGTGTGGGTGAATCACCCGTGGGCGTGTTCAAAGCGAACCTTCGTGCACATGGTCAGAGGGCAGGGAATGGCAGCCCAAGGGCACAGCCACCTGGGTCCTTGAGGCAAGAACATCTGTGTCATGAAGTGGATGCATCTCAGCAGCCTCTTCTCATCAGAACATAAGCCAAAATTGTTCTCAACGTGGATTAAGGGAACGACGCATCCTCTTCTCCTTGTTAATTTTCATTGGTTTTATTGAGATGGCGCAGGGTGGCTGATGGACAGTGGAGTGACAGACAAGAAGGGGATCCTAGTCTGATAGGTGTGAGATTTCTGAAAAACAGGAAGAGGTGAAAATGACACAGGCCTCAAGAATGTTTAGAAGAGTGGAACTGCTGTGAGTCAGGGTGAAGACTGGCGTGTCACAAGCCACCATGTCTCAGGTGCTTCTTATGTGTGGAGAGGCGAGATGCATGCTGGGCTTTCTCAAAGGTGTGGAGAGAATAATTGCACTGATCATTCCACTGATTTTATTATCTGAGCCTCATAAATCATCACCCTATCACCTACAGATTGGAAAACTAAGGACGGTTAGCCCCTCGTGCAGATATGGGGTGGAAAGCCACATACATCAGTTTCTGTGATGCAATAATGTTGTGGGTCAAACGTGTAACCCGCCACCCCCCCACTGAAAGATCTTGAAGTTTTCTTTCGTATAGAAATGTTAAGTCTCCTCCCTAGTTTCTTAGTCCCTTAGCCCTTGGTTTTGATTACTCTTTTAATCAGTTTCTGAAACCTAGACTAAAGATTGCCCCTAGACTGAATCACAGAATATCTCTCACCCACTGTGGCTTAAGTTAACTACTTAAAACCTGTGACTCCCAACATTTCCCAAGCCATTCTGGACCTAACTCTTGGGTAATTCCATCCCAGAGACTAAATACATTTTAACATTTTCCCAGGCCACTATACTTTTTGACTGTGAAGCCTAATGTTATTTCCAAACCCATAGCCCTCCTACACTAATAGCTTTAAGCTCTGATTCTTAAGAAATTCATTAATTAAAATATATTTTCCTCATTTAGGGGCTTTGGGAATACAAAGGCCCCCCAGCAAGATTGCCAGTCACAACCAAAGAAGCCAACACAATCTTCCAGGTGGATCTCGAGACCCATTTCTCTCCTCTAAGATCAGATAGGGTGAGAGTTTAGTGAGTCTTCCTATAGGTAGTAGGGACAGCTCTATGCCCCCTGCTCAGCAGGAAGCAGATACAGAAGAAAGATCTCCTGTTTCTCAACTTCCCATAGCGGTTTAAATGGGGATCAAGTCTCTCAAGGGGAAAACTAGGCAGGCAGTTAGAGGCAGGCATTGGGTCACTGCATTCCTGCCTGTCTCACAGAATACACTGCCCAAAAGACCTCTCCTCTCCACCCAAAACTTCTCTTTTCTTCTAATAAACTTTTTTTCTAAAAAGATGAGCTCAATCAGGTGGTCCCACACCCAGAGAGGAACAGCCCATTCTAGAGAAAGGGCATAAAAACTCCCTCTCTTTTTTTGACCACTTAGTCCTCTTTTGGACCACTTCTTCTTTTTTGACTTCTTCCTTTTTTTTTGAGCCTTGCTTTTGTGCATGGCCTGTTCCAAACTATTTGGAATGTAATCTCTCTTCTAATAATGGGCCCTTGAGCCATTCTCTACTGCTCGAGCCTTCTACTTCTTTAAAATGTACTATATCTTCTAATAAACTGCCTTTTCACTACTTTGCTCAGGCATCTCGTTCAGTTCTTTGCTCGAGTTGCCAAGGATCTGGACTTCGCGCCAAGAAGGGCTCACTCTCTGACAACTATATGACGAAGCAAGGTTTGGTTCCTCATGGTTTCCAAGGAAACCTTTAGATGCCTGTCTTCTATGCTGCCCCTTCTTTTTCAGATTTCTTCCTACATTTGTTCCTGAAAACAGCAGGTCTGAAGATTTTCACATGTAAAATCGAGTCTAGTGTGCTGACACACTCCTTCTTTTTTCCCCAGATAGCATCAATGAGTATTCCTTCATTCATTCTGTGAGGGAAAAAAAAAGGATTCTATGGAAAGCAGCCTCACAGCGTGAGCTAACTGGGCAGGTCATGGTATGTAGTCATGCCGCAGGCCTATAACTATTTAGTAAAAGATTTATCTTTACCTGAAACCAGCCCTGTCCATGGTTTCTGTGCATCTTGGTTAAGATACCTTTGAAATAAACTGAGAGCACATAATCTTCTTAACTATCCTGTAGTCCAGTCCCACCTTGCTTTCTCCTACCTTCATGTAATCTTCCTTACATTCCCTACATAAGTTCAAATGCATAAAAGAAACTGCAAACTGTTATTCTCAGAAGCATTTATCTCAGACTGTTGAGATCTTGCTTCCAGCTGTATTCTCTTTTGGGCTCAAGTAAGTTTTATAAAAATTCTTTACAGGTTTGGACGTTTCTTACATTGACAATTCATATAACAATATGTCTGAATACCTGAGTCCATCAGGCTTTGCCTTTACAGGTGTGAATCAGACCCACACCAGCCCATCTCCCATGGACCATATCTTCCTGTTCCCTGAGGCCTCCACTGTCTCCCCTTCAGTCCCTATGGCTGACTCACTAATTTTTGGAGACAGAAGCCTTAGTGACCTGTCTCTCTGTCTGGGTTTCCTGCAACATAATTGGGGGCTCGTCCGGGATATGGAGACTGATATCTTCACCTCCCTTGTCTCCGCCCAAGGCCCGGCTCCCCCGGACAAGAGGGGACGCGCACTCCACTAGGTGCCAGTATACCTTTGACCTTCAGTGGGGATGTCTCCCCTGCCGGCCATGGGGTACCGACCCGGGAGCACAAAGGAACCCAGAGGGCTACGGGAACCAGCTTCTGAGCGTCGCCCGGCCAGACAGGTGAGGACCAGGTCCTTTAAGGCTGCGTGTCCATCAGCGACAGAAGGGGAGACTGGTCCCCTCCCAGAGTCACTTGAGTATCGCAATTTCTGAGAGAAACTGTGACTCCCAGGAACAGGGTGGCAAGCGGTGAATACATGTGTTTGAGCTGTATAAATGAGACGCAGCCTGCCTGCGAAGTGAGTGGGGAGTCCCGATCAGCGGGTCCATGGTGCACCTCATATGGCTTAGGGTGGCATCGCTAAATTGTCTCGTATGGTTTAGTGATCCGAATTGGGGATTTGTACTGACCCACCAATTGGTAAGAGGCACCTGAAAATTCCTGTGAGGGGAGTGGTCGGAGACAGACAAAGCGAATCTCTGAGTGTGTGTCGCGCTGATTTTGGGTGGTTGCTATGGGTGGGTGACAGAGTACTCAGACTCTGTTAGGATGTATGTTAAAAAATTTAAGAAGGGGTTCCCAGGGGATTATGGCATTGAGATGACCCCCCAAAAGCTCTGTACCTTCCGTGAGATTGACTGGCCGTCATTCAGTGTTGAATGGCCATCAGAGGGAAGCAAAGACAGAGAGTTCATTAGGAAAGTCTACCTCATTGTTACCGGCAGCCCCAGTCACCCCGATCAGTTCCCTTACATCAACTCATGGAAGGCTGTTGCACAAACCCAACCTGCTTGGTTGAAGTCCTTTTGGAAAACCAGAGCAGAATTCTTTCGGCGGCGTGAGCTATAATCCCTTGATGGAAGCGGCCTAAGGACAAAAGAGAAGGACAAAAGCCTGTCTTGTCTTCAGACCTGGACGAAATCCCATCCCCCTATTCACCTATTTACCCACCCTTTCCGGGAACCTCGAGTTGCTAGCCCAGCCCCCAGTACCGCCCTCTACGGCTCCACCTCCTCCACCCACCACGCTAGCCCTGCCTCCAGTACCCTCCTCACCGGCTCCACTTTCTCCACCCGCCACACCCTTCCCGGAGTTTTCTGCTATGCTGCAGCCTCCAGTCCTGACCCCACACGGGCCCACAGATAAGCGGCTGCAAACAAAGGACCCTGAAACTGGTGCTCTCCAGCTCCCTCTATGGGAAACCAGAGGCCCTGTCTACTATGATCAGGAAGACCAGATTCAGGGAGGCCGATGCATGTTTGTGTACCAGCCCTTCTCAATCACTGATCTCTTAAATTGGAAAAAATCATACCCCATCATATACTGAAAAACCACAGGCATTGACTGACATCCTTCTATCAATCATACGAACACATCAGCCCACTTGGGCTCATTGTCGTCAGCTTCTCCTAACTCTCTTCAACACTGAGGAATGCCGGCGAGTCACCCAGGGAGCTATAAAATAGCTAGAAGAACAGGCCCCACCCGGGACCTTAAACATTCAAGTGTATGCCCAGAACCATTTCCCTGAGGAGGACCCCCAGTGGGACTCCAATGATGATTGGGACTTCCAGATGCTGAAACGGTATCAAGAAGCCTAAAGGATGGTAGCAAAAAAAAGCACCAATATGAACACCATCTATGAAGTCCTCCAGGGACCAGAGGAGAGCCCAAGCCAATGTTATGAAAATCTCTGTGAGACATTTTTTTCTCTGCACTCCCTTTGACCCTGAGACTGTCGAGAATCAGTGGATGGTCAATGCTTCTTTCATTGGGCAGTCCCAGGGCGACATCTGGCAGAAACTTCAGAAACTGGATGGATTTGCTGGCATGAATATCAGCCAGCTCCTTAAAGTGGCGACCAAAGTCTATGTCAACTCTGACCAGGAAGCTTGTCGAAAGGTGGATCAGTAGATGAAGAAAAAGATGGACTTGCTGGCTGCTGTGCTTGTTTAAAGGACTGGGACCCCAGGACTAAACCTGGGACTACCCTAGCGAGGGTGACATCAAGGGGGGGGGCCACACTCTGGGAGGCCAAGGCTGGGACATGACCAATGTGCTTACTGCCACCAATGTGGCCACTGGAAAAATGAATGTCCTCAGCTGTTGGGGAGGATGCCAACAGGTCTGACTCTCCGAAGGCGGGGTCGAGTCACTCACAGCTGTTACCAGCCACCCCAACAGATGCCAGGCCCTTCTGGAGACGACTTCATTGGACTCGCTGGGATGGAAGAATACAGGGAAGCGTAGGCCAGACCGGGCTCCTTCCAGCTAGGCCCCCAGGAGCCTATGGTCCGAATGTTAATTGGGGGCCAACCCATTGACTTTATGGTTGACACAGGTGCTGAACATTCTGTTCTAATACAGCCCATAGGCCCTTTCTCCCAAAAGCAGGTCACCATCACGGGTGCCACAGGAGGATGAGTCTGTCGGCCCTTTTTACAGCCTCGACAATGCACCCTGGGTAGCTGAGAAATTACTCATCAGTTCCTCTTCCTGCCAGACTGCCCTGTAGCATTATTGGGGAGAGATCTACTAAGAAAGCTCCAGGTTCAAATCACCATTAACCACAGTGGCAATGCTGAGCTAACATTGGGCAAATGAGGGGCTAAGTTTATGTCCCTCACCATACCTCGGGAGGAAGAATGGCGACTCTTTGGTCTTGTAGAAGAGGTCCGAGAGGGATCCGAACTCCCCTTCTCGATACCGGGAGTTTGGGCAGAAGGCAACCCATCGGGTCTAGCACGACATGCAGCTCCAGTAGTTGTAGAGCTTAAGCCTGGGGCAGAACCGGTGCACCACAAGCAATATTACATTCCCCACAATGCACAAGTAGACATCCAAAAATATTTGGACAGACTCCTAAAGTATGGGATTCTTCGTCTCTCCCAGTCACCTTGGAACGCACCTCTTCTTCCAGTCCAAAAGCTGGAAACTGAAGATTACCGTCCAGTGCAGGACCTAAGAGTAGTAAACCAAGCTACAGTTACTGTACACCCAGTTGTTCCCAATCCATGTACTCTTCTGGGCCTGATCCCAGCTGAAGCAACCCACTTCACCTGTCTGGACCTCAAGGATGCCTTCTTCTGTATTAATCTGGTCCCACAGACTCAGCCACTCTTCGCCTTCCAGTGGGAAAACCCTGAAAACGGGGACAAAGACCAGGTAACATGGACAAGGCGACCACAGGGATTCAAGAGCTCCCCAACCATTTTCAGGGCCTCCTTGGCTTCGGACCTAAAGCCCTTTCCAGCCAGCCAAACCAGTTGTGTACTGCTCTAATATGTAGACGACCTCTTACTAGCCGGGAAGAGCTAGTAATACTGTGTGTTCTAAAGCAGTGGGTCTCAACCTTCCTAATGCCGTGACCCTTTAATACAGTTCCTCATGTTGTGGTGATCCCCAAAAATGAAATTATTTTCGTTGCTACTCTATAACTGTAATTTTGCTACTGTTATGAGTCATAATGTAAATATCTGATATGCAGGATGTATTTTCATTGTTACAAATTGAACATAATATATTGTGAAATATTTATTTCTAATTACATTAGCTTTATTCATTCAATTTTCTTAAATGAAAAGCAATAGTGTTTTCCGATGATCTTAGGCGACCCCTGTAAAAGGGTCGTTCGACCCCCAAAGGGGTCGCGACCCATAGGTTGAGAACCGCTGTTGTAAAGGAAGAATTTTAATGGTCCCCGCTTGATTACAAAATGTGTGTGTGTGCCTGTGTGGACAGATAGAAACTGGAGGAGAAAAATAAAGACAGCTGGGACTATTTTAAGAAAAAATGTGCTATCTGATGGGAGAAACAGCACTGGAAGTGAAGTGAGCAAGAGTGGACCCGACAGCCCCGGGGACAGCAGTTGGTGTGGAACAGAGGACTTCCCTGCCTGCTGCCACCTACACGCTCACATTAAATAAGGAACACAGGAGTGAATACAGGGAGAGTCCTTAGAGATATCTTGTCACAGTGTCAGAAACACACAATGATTCACGTCACACATCTCGAAGGACATCCAGAAACGTACCAGTGGTTACTTCCAGAGGCTGAACCTGGAAGAACTGATGCAGAGTCCACCCACAACATGGGACGGCATGGTCTGGATGATCCGTGGATGAAGGCGCTAGTCCCACATGGAGTAAGAGGCTGGTGGTCCTGCAGGGCAGGAGAGTGGAGCCATGGAGTCTGCCAGGGGGCTGCGGCAGTGCAGGCAGGAGGGAGTGGGGACCAGATGGAGCCAGGGAAGGAGGACACACAGAAATGGAGGTGAGATGACGCAGGACCACGCCCTGCAGGAGAGAGTGCTTAGGGATCGAGGCCCTTTCTCTCTTTGCAGAGTGCACAGGCAGGTCCCAGCTGCTATGGTGACAAAAGTCCTGCCTGAATGGGCATCAGAGCGACCACCCTGCCTGAAGAGCCATGTGTCAGCACTGAACATGCACACTCCCATGGGCACAGGGATTACACGTCTAGGAGTGTTTCCTGTAGACACATCAACTCTTTTCACCACAAGCACACCAAGTTCACAGTTCTGCCCTTCCTTCTTTCTCCCGAGTTGCTTCCTCTGCTCCTTCTCCTGAAGCACTTCTGAAGGAATCTCTGGAGAGTCCTCATCCTCACTTCTTCAGTTTTATATGCTCTCCTCCACCTAATCTGTAGGTACATCCTGGGCATATGCACCCTTGTGAGGCATGACAAAAGTGGGGTGATGGGGACAGTCAAAGAGTAAGGTCAACATCAGGTCCTAGTGGATTCCCAGCAGGGAGACCACATGCTCTTTTTCACAAGGTAATGAACAGTTTTGTCCAGGACCGCCCACAGGTGTTTGATGATAAATGGGGACAAGTTGGGCAGCTTCAGCAGCTCCACACTTTCTCCTGGAGGCTCTGGACGTGGTTTTGCCTTCAAGGCCAGTAAAGGAGAAAAGATATTCGCAAAAGAGGAACTCCAGCAGGATCAATATGCAAATGGGAAAAAGTTCAACCTCTCTGCCATCTCTGACCAGGTTCCAGATCAGGAGTTTGGCTGTGCAGTCGGGACTCTGGGAGTGACTCTGGCAGAAGATGCTCATGTACACACACACTCAGGCCATGAGCTTCCCTGCAACATATACAACTGACCACGAAGCCAGAGCGTAAAGCCACCTCTCCCCTTCAGTGGTTGCCTCTATGTGAGGTTTTGTTTTTGTTTTTTTTTCATGTGGGAGTCGAACCGGCAACCTGGTGTTAAGAGTTCACACTCTATCCACTGAGCCATCTGGGTGGCGGCTCAGCTCAAGGTGCCGAGTTCAGTACCAGCCGCGGGTGGGCATAGCCCACCATCCAATAGGCAATCTTGTCATTCCGAGCACGTGCTCTCACCAGCTGAACCATCCTGCCACCTGTTGACAGCTCAGCGGCAGCTCAGCTCGGGCGAAGCTGACTGGCTTATATATAATCGAGCCAGCAACCCTGTTGCTCAGAGCTTGTGCTCTTAAGGAAACTCTTAGCCAACTGAGCCACTCAGTTGGCCTGCCTCTATGTGAGTTTTAACCAGAGGCCCACGTGGACAGAGACCATATTGGTTCTATTAAACTTTAGTCTTCCTACATTTAGGGCAGGTCTTGGCTCATTGGAGGCACTTATCCAGGTGATTGTTTCTTTGGCCTTTACTAGGTGCCAGGCTCTCTCAAATGCTGGAGACATAATGGGGAATAACACAGATGTAGTCACCTGTCCTTATGGAGATCAGGGTCAAGAATGGGAAAGAGACAACAATCAAGGAAACAGTAAACAAACAAATAAATAAATGTGTAATTACAGGTGGTGTTAACAATTGGAAAATAAGAAGGATGATATGAAAGAGAACTGCGGTGAGGCTTACATTTACACCCAGCTAGGGGAAGGCCTACATGACCACAAAGAACCAGCCATGGAACACAAGGGGTGTGAATCGGGCCTCGGATGGAAAAGAGTCTGGTGGGTCTGAGGAGCAAAAGGAGAATGGAAAGTTCTGGGAGGCACAATTCTTGAACAGCCCAGGAAGAAGCATGGACTATCATCTGGGTGCTGTGCTCTGCATTCACGTGCTTTCAGCCAGCTGCTCCAGGTTATGGACCTTGCGGCTCAGTTCCTCGGCCAGTGGGAAGCTCTTATGCAACTTCATGAGGAGATCCATGATCTTGTTGCTGCGCAGGAAGCAATTTGACCGCCGGCCATCACAGCCCATGCAGGACACAGGCCTCCACGGCGGCTCCTGTCTTACACAGAAGACTGGCAGCTGACTCTGGGGCAATAGGAACACAGTCAATGTTGATGAGTATATACAATAATAAGAGCTACTCCTTATTGAGAACCTGGGGTGTGTCAGTCCTGTGTTAAAGGTTTACCTCCCCTAATCCTTGTTACAAAACCCAGGAAGTGAGTGCTCTAGTTATTGTCATTTCACTGAAGAGTACGCCAGTGATGTAGGATATTTCTTGTGTCAGGATCACAGTCTCGTGAAGCTGAAGAATGGAGACACGGACCAGAGAGGTAAAGTTTACAGCAGAGAATAGTTTTGTTAAAGCAGAAAGTAACAGCTCTCAAAATGAGAGGGGGTCTTGACTGGGGTGCCCCAAGAGGAATCTTTATGCACAATGACGCTTGTCAAATCATTATTTACAAGAAGAAGAGATGAACAGTAATGGATAGAAAAAGGGTCTGGTTAAATCCTGTTGTTTGAAATAATATGCAGCTTGTAAAAGTGGTATAAAATTTATGCAGAGTTTATAACATGAAAAATTACTTGTTTTATAGTAACACATTTAAGAATGTAATGATGGGACCAGCACATCAAACGAGCACTCCTGACTCGTCAGCCAGGAGTCTACCTAGAGGGAACCTGAGAGGACTCGGTGGGAGACTAGAAAAGAAAGAGACTAGAAACAAAAGCTGGGGACAGGAGGTCCACCCAATGCTGATAGCAGAGAGTGGCCCCGTTTATTGTTTATACACAGCTTTTATAGCAAAAATAACTTTCCTTAGGTAGGGGGGTTTTGGGAACTTGAGGGAATAGTCCCCTCCTCCCAGGGAACACCTCTTTCGGGGCTTTCCACAGGGTGTGGGGAAGCAATCTTCCCAGAGTAAAGCAAAACACAGCAAGCGGAAACTTAACAGGATGGCATTCCACTCTGTAGCTTTCATGGCCGTTGGTTGTTTTCTCCTCAGCAGCCAACCTTCCCACGCTGCTCGCCCGGGCCTGAGAGCCTGTCAGCTTGCCAGCTTTCAGACTTAACCTTTACTACAGACCTCCAGCTCTCAGGCTTAACCCTTACTACAGACCTCCGGCTCCCTACAATATAACATTTAAAATAACCTGTAACAGGGCAGCCGGATAGCTCAGTTGGTTAGCGCATACACTCTCAACAAGATTGCCTGTTCGAATCCCACATGGAATGGTGGGCAAACCCCCCAACCCCCTCCCCCGCAACTATTATAGATTGAAAAAAAAAACTTGTTACATACAAATGTAACTTTGTAAAATGAACACACATATACATATATAGTTACTGTTATTATTTTTTTTTAAGATTTTATTGGGAAATTGGAGGAGGGAAACCACATTGGGTAATTGGGGAAGGGAAACAGACAAGTTGCTGTCCTTTTGTTCTTCAGTCTATTTGTGGAGGATGTCACTTCACTGGCCCATGTTGGTATTATCATTGTGCTCTTCCCGGGTGAGGCAGATCAGTCACCGGTCACTGGACGGCCGCTCACAGAGGCTCTTGGCAGCTCACGCTGGCTGTCGGCTACTCACAGTCGCTTATGGAAGCCCACTGCAGCTCCACTGCAGCCTACGCCATCGCTGACGACTTATGGCAGCCCAGCTCCAGGTCGAGCTGTTGTTTACCATCTTAGCTGTATAGCGCACAGCGTCAGTGTCACTGGCCCTCATGTGGGATCCGAACCGGGGCCCTGTTGCTCAGAGCTGGCATCCCAAGTCAACTCCCAACTAACGCGCCACTCGGCCGGCCCACTTATTTATATAATTTTATGTATACTGTTTTATTATTATTATATTGTATGTATTTAATATACATGAACACATTGAAAATCAGGACCGCTACAAAGGGCAGCTCCAGGGAGCACCATTCACACTGGAATCCAGAAAGTTTCAACAATGTAATAGTTCACAATGTTTTCTGAGGAGAGGCCATATTTCTACATTTCTTCTGTGTATTTTAAAGTTTTCTGTGATTGAACAGGTTTTTATTTTTCTAACATGAAAAACACATTTTAAATTTCAAAATACAACATCTGCAGTGAAATAATAATAAAAAGAAGCCCAGATCTCCTTCCTGCCTCAGCCTAACACGTCTCTCCTTAGGACTCCACGGGTAGAAATGCCTCCTCAGAAAGAGAAATGAACTCTTCCTCCACAACCCATGATCTGTCCACGGTTACAGAGTGCAGATGAGCAAATAAAGGCAACACTAAGAATGTCAGCAATTTATCGATTACTGCTTGCTGTACACAGGATCATATATGAATGTATGTGTGTATTAATATACATGTATAAATGAATGCATATGGTTTATCCCTCCACACCTGAAAGAGTGGATGGATTCTTCCCTCTTAAATCTTCAGAAATTGAGTCCCTGAGAACCTAAACCTTGGCCTGGGTCCACAGAAATGTTGACCATGAGAATTAAAGGGCACTCAGCCTCCTGCAGAGCCCCCCTGGGCCTGAGCCATATGGATGGAAGGAAGGTCTTCCCACAACAGCAGGAAGATCCCAGGATCGGTGACACTCACAGTCTGTCCCTGTGGCACACAGCTGAAGGATGGGCCGAGGTAAGAGTTGCCATCTTTCTTCAGTTGTGGGTGACAGATGGGTACATGGGTGAGGCGTTAGCTAAGGGACGTGCAGGTGCCTGGTGTCCCTCTGGTTCCTCTGCTGAGGACCCTACCTGCACACACCAAAACGGTGTGTTCATTTGTGAGCAGGCTTCTCTCCAGATCTGCAAACATGACATCCCAGGCATTTAGACCAATCACTGGCACTCCCAGTGAATTCTACTAATCGGATAATCTCCTAACTTCCACTGAAAGTTAGCCTCAGCCTTGCATCTGAGTATTTGGATCCAAGGCAGAAAGTTATCTTGAGGTTTGGACTTTGTTGAAATAGGAGGAAGTTCCGACTGACAGATTTCTATAGGCAGAGGACCAAGGGCTGCTCTAAGTAGGAGATGGAGTCCTAATGGGAGAGACAGGCGGGCAGATTCTAAAGGAAACCTTAGTAGTTTATCATATAAAAGGTTTTGGAATATATTTCCCAGGCTTTTTTAAAATTGAAGCAAAATACATATAACATAGAATTTACCATTTTTACCACTTTAAAGTATACAGTTCAGTGACACTTTGTACATGTACAATGTTTTGCAACCATCACCACTATCTAGTTCCAGAGCCATTTCATCACCCAAGAAGGAAATTGCTTATTCATTAGGCAGTCACACCACTCCATTCTCGTCTACCCACAGCCCATGAAAACCACTAATCTGCTTTCTGTCTAAATGCATTTATATATTTTATATAAATGGAATCATACAATATGTAGCCTTTTGTGTCTGGTTTATTTCATTCATCATAGTTTTCAAGGTTCATACATGTTGGAGCATATATGAATTCTTAGTTTCTTTTTATGGCTAAATATTCCACTGTAGGATATACCACAATTTCTTTATCCATTCATCAGCTGATGGACATTTTGGTATGCAGTTGTGTTTTAAATCATACAGAGAAAAAAAGAGGAGTTATAACAATAACGACAACAACAAAAAGCAATAATACTGACTTTTTTTTAAAGAATTAAAATGAGTTTATTTCAGAATGCAAGGCTGGCTTAATATTTAAATATTAATATAATTCACCATAGTAACAGAAAAGTAGAGAAAAATCTCAACAGATTCAGAGAAAGCACTTGATAAAAATCAATATCCATGAATAATAATAAACATCAATTAATAATAAACATACATTACAAATGAAAGACAACTGTCTTAACCTGATAAAGGGCATTCTTTTAAAAAAATATTGCATTAAACATCATTCTTAATAGTGAAAGTGTTTCCACTGAGAGCAGAAAGGAAAAAATGAAACCTGCTAGCACCACTTCTATTTAATAATGTATTAGAGATCCCAACAAGCAGGAAAAAAAGAATTAAAAAAAAATAGCCTGTGAAGCATTGGAAAGAAGTAAAGCTGTCAGTATTCACAGATAACATGACTTCAAGAAAATAAAAAACTGGGCCAGCCAAGTGGCTCTGTTGGTTAAGAGTTGGCTTAAGAGCGTGAGCTCTGAGCAATAGGGCCGCCGGTTCGATTCTCACATGGGCCAGTGACGCTGCACCCGAGCTGAGCTGTCACTGAGCTGTCACAGTTGGGAGGATGGCTCAGCTGGTGTAACAACAAGATTGCCTATTCTATGATGGGCTACAACCACCAGCAACTAAGACTGAACTCGGCACCTTGAGCTGAGCTGCCACCCTGATGGCTCAGTGAATAGAGCATGCGCTCTTAACAATAAGGCTGCTGGCTCAACTCCTGCACAGGATGGTGGCTACACCTACCTGCAACTAAGATTGAACACAGCACCTTGAGCTTAGAGGCCACGAGCTGCCAACAGGCAGCCAGATGGCGACTGGCACCCTCCACAATGAAGATTGAAGGACAACAGCTTGGCTGGTCCCCTTCCCCAATTTC
>NW_017732984.1:40024-41394 GCF_001890085.2 Hipposideros armiger | reverse complement strand
ATATACTATTTATAATACCATATAAATACATCAAATATCTATGAATAACTATTGAAAGATGTATAAGACCTCTACCCAAAATTTTTTAATTTTTATTTTAAACTCAGGGCTATATCATATTCACAGATTGGAAGATGCAATATTATGAAGATGTCAATTCTTCACACTTGGGTACATAGATATAATGAAATTCTAATGAAATTCCAATGAAAATCATGCAGGACTTATGTGGAAACTTCCAGGTTGAGTCTGAAATATTTATGGAAAAGCAAAGAATACTGACTTTTATATTTAGCTAGGTACTTACCTTTACCAGTGTTCTTTATTTCTCCATATAGCTTGAAGTTACTTTCTAGTGTCCTTTTAATTCAGCCTAAAAACATCCTTTTAGCATAACTTATAGGTCAGGCCTACTAGAAATAACTCCTTCAGCTTTTGTTTATCTTGGAATGTCTTAATTTTTTCCTTTATTTCTGAAAAATACTTTTGCCGCATATAGACTTTTTGGGTGACAGTTTTCTCAGATATTAAAGTTATTATCTCAGTTACTTCTGGACTCCAGAGAAATTGGCTCTTTGTAGGGAGCCGGAGGGTTGCAGTAAGGGTTAAGCCCGAAAGCTGGCAGGCTGACAGGCTATCAGGCCCGGGTGAGCAGCACGGGAAGGTTGGCCGCTGAGGAGAAAACAGCCAATAGCCATGAAAGCTACAGAGTGGAATGCCATCCTGTTAAGTTTCTGCTTGCTGTGTTTTGCTTTACTCTAGGAAGATTGCTTCCCCACACCCTATGGAAAGCCCCGAAAGAGGTGTTCCCTGGGAGGAGGGGACTATTCCCTCAAGTTCCCAAAACCCCCCTACCTAAGGAAAGTTACTTTTGCTATAAAAGCTGTGTATAAACAATAAACGGGGCCACTCTCTGCTATCAGCATCCTGTTCCCAGCTTTTGTCTCTAGTCTCTTTCTTTTCTAGTCTCCCACCCAGTCCTCTCAGGTACCCTCTCGGTAGACTCCTGGCTGACGAGTCAGGAGTGCTTGTTTGGAGTGCGGGTCACATCAGCTGTTACTATTACTGAGGACTCCTTGTACATGACTAGTTATTTCTCTCTTGCTTCTTTGTCTTTGGATTTTGAAAGTTTGTGCAGAATATATCTCATCTTTGGACATCTTTGATTTTATGCTGCTTCAAGTATGTTGAGTTTATTGGATGTATAGATTTGTAAATTTTATTAAATTTGAGAAGGTTTTGGCTACTATTATTTTTTTTTGCATTTTCACATAGGTTTATTAGCACAAGAGTATTCAAAGCCCATTAACAACCTAATTATTTCAGTGTTCACATGACACTTTTATTAACCATCATTTAAAAATGTTTTT
>NW_017732984.1:28262-39839 GCF_001890085.2 Hipposideros armiger | reverse complement strand
GGCCGCTCACGGCGGCTGCTGGCCGCTCACGCTAGCTGCTGACTACATACGGTAGCCCATGGCAGCCCACTGTCACAGAGGCTGCAGCCTACACCATGGCTGGCGACTCACAGCAGCCCAGCTCCAGGCTGAGCTGTTGTTCAGCATCTTTACTGTGGAAGGCAGTGTCACTGGCCCTCATATGTGGGATCCGAACCGGGGCTCTCTGGCATCCCAAACCAGTTCTTAACCATCACACCACTGGGCTGGCCCATACCTCAGTTTTTAGTATCGCTATGGTCAACTTCGAAGTACTCCCCTTGGGAAGCTATATAGGATGCCAGTTCTTAGTCCACCCTTCAAAGCAATTTTGGAACTCTTTTTCTGGAATGGCCATCAGAACTGTTGTCGTATTACCCTTGATGTCCTGAATGTCATCAAAACGTCTTTCTTTCAATCTTTATCTTCAAGTAAAGAAAGAAGTCATTGGGAGGCAGATCAGGTGAGTAGGGAGGGTGTTCCAATACAGTTATTTGTTTACTGGCTAAAAACTCCCTCACAGACAGTGCTGTGTGAGCTGGTGGATTGTCATAATAGCAAGAGCCATGAATTATTGGCAAAAAGTTCAGGTCATTTATGTCTGACTTTTTCACACAGCCTTTTCAGCACTTTCAAATAGTAAACTTGGTTAACTGTCGAGTTGGTATAAATTCATAATGAATAATCCCTCTGATATCAAAAAAGTTTAGCGACATCCTTTTGCCTCTTGATTTGGACTGACAGAACTTTTTTGGTCGTGGAGAATTGTCTGGCTTCCATTGTGCACTCTGACACTTTGTTTCAGCATCATATTGGTACACCCATATTTCATCACCAGTGATAGATAACACGGCCTAAAACATTGTCTTGGCTCTCCAAAACGTCTTGGCAAACTTTCACTCTCCTTTGCTTTTTTTCATCGGTGAGCTTCCTCAGGACCATTTTTGCACACAACTTTCTCATGCCAAGATTTTCAGTTAAGATTTTCCTAACTGTTTCTCTATCGATGTTTACTTGGTCTGCTATGCTTCTCACAGTCAGCCAACGATTTTGATGCACAATTTGACAAATTTTTGCAATGTTATCATCAGTTCTGCTTGTTACTGGCCAACGTGACCTCTCTTCATCAGTGACGTGTTCTCTCCCTTCAGAAAAACGTTTAATCCATTTGTACACTGCCATTTTCTTCATAGCGTTATTCCCATAAACTTGGACTAACATGTCCCTGATTTCACTTCCACTCTTGCCAAGCATAACAAGAAATTTAATGTTTGTTCATTACTCTAATTCTAGCTCAGACGTTCTTGTGACGGCACACAAAAACACGCAACAACAATAATGAATGCCACTCAGCAAGACACTGCCACATGTCAACACAAACACAGCTGTGAGACACTGATATAACAAGGTTATGAAACCTTACCGAGCTGTTTGTACAGTGCTGCCAATATAAGCACATTGTGGCAAGTTAGCAAGCTCAACTGTCAGACCTCGTATGTATATGAACTCTCACCAGACCTTTAACTATGGCAATTTTTAAGTCTTTTGTAATTTACAGGCAGTTATGGCTTTATTCTGATGCTCTGTCAAAATATATTCTTACAAATGTGTTTCATCTTCAAATATTCATTAAAAAAACCTTACAAATACTCTAAAATACAGATTTCTGGTAACTTAAATAACATAACATTGAGCTAAGTAAAGGTTTACAGAACTCTAAGGAAAAACTACATTTATGAAACTAGTAACAAGAAAATCAAGATCAACAAAATTGATAACATAGGACTAAATAAACTGGTAAGGGTGATTATCATTTTTATAACTTGTCATATAAAATATTACTGTTTTTTTCTCCCTGTTTTCCAGATATAGAAAATTTTTTCCCTAAGCTACCTATGGCCTATAGAAATTTGGTAAATTATACTCGTACCTTTGTAAATACAATTAAAATATTTATCTTTTTCTTTCTAACCGATGCCTCCAGATTTCAGATCCTCTTAACTCATCCATGTGTGACCAGATCTAAAGGTGTTGACTCTTGGATTCATGTTTCCCAATTTAAAGAACACTCTTGCACCTAACTGAGCTGTTCAACCAACAGAACATTTAAAATTTAAAATTACTAGGCAATGAAGCAGATCGTATCTGTTGTGGACAGCTAACCCAAGATTGTGGACCAGGCCTGTATAATTCCCCTTCCTTTCTCCTCACTTTAATTTCTTCTGATCTCACAAAAATATGAGAGGTCAACCACTCATAGTAACAGTTGTTGTTTGCTTTTTCCCCTTAATTTCTATCTGGGAAGGTCACACTGGGCATCATCTTTAAACCTACTTCACAAGTCCAAATGTACCCTAATTACACACACAGACAAGGACGTTTAATGCCTGGCAATGTCAGCCCCCATGAAGGCACCAGATTTGGAAGAATACCTTTTACTTGGGCAGATATGAAAATGAAAAAATGCATGATTATCAACGTATCAAAAACCTTGGAGGAAATTGCTGTAGCTACCACTAAAACAAAGCCAACCAGGAAAAATCTTTAAATTCCTTTATGTGAATTATATTAGGCAGTAGAATTGCCCTTGACCACATCTTAGCTGAGCAAGGTGGGGTTTGCTCTGCTGTTAATACCTCATGTTGTACTTGGATAAAACACCTTTTATTTAGATCTAAATAAAATCCAGGGACAAATCAAATGAGTAAATACAGTGCCCACTGACACCTCAAGTCTTTTTAATCTTCAACTAACTGCCCTCAGGCATTGCCTCTAGGTTGAAATCTATTCTTTAAATTGAACTTAACGTTTTATTGGTTATTATAAAATATTTGCTGTTCCAAAACCGTTTGTTCACATGTCTTGATGTTATAAGGACACCACTCTGATAATATTTGCTCAGTGTTTTTGAAATGATTACTGAGGCCTGTGAGACTTTATATAAAAAAACCTCAGGCAACTACAGAAGACGTCTGCCCTTAAAGGAACATGGCGGCAAAGCCTTCCTCTGTGCTGGAGCCCTTGTTGCTCCAATGTAACCGAAAGTTTCTAAAAACAAAGAAAACCACTGTCTCTCCCACGTGGGACATGACAAACCAAGAATGGGTTTTCCTGGCAACGAGACACCAAGAGACCGACAGTGACATGACATCCCGAAAATGAGCTGTCCTAACAAGAGAGGGCCATGGGTGCTTTAATAAATGATCAGTGCTGCTTCCCAGTGACTTGTCAGCGATGCTTTGAAGAAAAGATGTTGATCAAAATGGGGGAAATGTCAAAAAAATATTAAGCAGAGCCACTTTAAGATGGAGCAGGAGCTGTCATCCCAGAGAAACTACTTTACCCATCTTACGCCCAAAATGTTAAAAGAGAGCAAATAACCTTTACATGGGGCCTAAAGCAACATTATGTCCCAAAGAACTGATTGCAAAGATAACAAGAAAGCAGTTATTCTGACTTCTAATTGAAATTTTTAATTATTTAGAATTAACATCACTAGATTATATTATCTGCACCAGTAGAAATGCCTTGCTGTCTATGGCCATACCACCCTGAACGCGCCTGATCTCGGAAGCTAAGCAGGGTCGGGCCTGGTTAGTACTTGGATGGGAGAAATGCCTTCCTTCTAGTGATGTAATTGTTCCCCTTCCCTTTGTCATAAATACCCATCACCTTAGCTTCCTAACTGGGAAATTATTGGGGCTTCTGTCTGAATCAGTGCTTCCTAAATAGCTATTTTTTTTTTACGTCAAATGCTTGTTGCTTCTCACTTTGAAAAACTTTTTATTTTCAGGTTAACATATCCCTAGAAAGAGGAGGACAAATCATAAGTGTGCAGTGGATTTTCACAAAGCGAATGTTGAGATAAACAACAGCCACATCAAGGAACATTTCCAGCACCCAGGGAACCCTCTTGCATCTTGTTCAGTCATAAACCAACCTCTCCCCAAGTAACTCTTATCTTGATTTTTTAAAAAAGATTTTATTGGGGAGTTGGGGGAGGGGAACAGTGTTGGGAAATTGGGGAAGGGGACCAGAGAAGTTGTTGTTCTTCAATCTTCGTTGTGAAGGGCAGCAGTCGCCATCTGGCTTCCCGTCGGGCAGCTCGTAGCCTCTAAGCTCAAGGTGTGTGTTACAATCCTAGTTGTGGGTAGGCGTAGCCACCATCCCATGCGGGAGTTGAACCAGCAGCCTTGTTGTTAAGAGCACACGCTCTATCCACTGAGCCATCCAGGCAGCAGCTCAGCTCAAGGTGCCAAGTTTAGTCTTAGTTGTGGGTGGGCATAACCCACCATCCAACAGGCAATCTTGTTGTTAAACCAGCTGAGCCATCCTGCCATCTGTAGGCAGCTCAGTGACAGCTCAGCTCGGGCACAGCATCACTGGCCCATGTGAGAATCGAACTGGCAGCCCTATTGCTCAGAGCTCGTGCTCTTAAGCCAACTCTTAACCAACTGAGCCACTCAGCCAACAATTATCTTAATTTTTAACAGCATAGATGAGTTCTGTCAGGTTTTGGTAGAATAGAATATTATAGGGGAAACCCCTGGTATCTGCCTCTCATTCAATATTACGTCCCTGGGTCTCATCCCTAAGGCTGTGAGTGGTTATAGATTATTTATTCCCATGGCTACAAGGGGGTCCATTATATGAATAAGACCACACTTCTGTCCTCTGACGTTCATGGGCATTTGTGTTATACCCAGATTTCATAAATCATGCTTCTATGAATGATTTTTTCTTATATTCTAGCACACATATGTATGCAAGTCTATCAGGTATGTAAGTAGGAGTGGAATGTTGCGTAAAGGGTGAGCAAATGTTTGGCTTTCGAACGTATGGCCACAGAATTTTTCAAAGTATTTGAATCAGTTTATTCTCCCACTAGCAATAAATGAGGGATATAATTAAATTCTTTTTAATTATTTAATTATTTAAATTGATTTTGTTAGACTTTTTCATTTTAACCCTTCTGGGAGGTGTGCAATGATATCCCATTATAGTTAATTTGAATTTCTCCTCTGACTAAAAATGTTGAACCATTTTTGTAAATTTATCAGGCATGTAAATATCTTCAATAGGACATTGGACTGGACTAATTGTTAATGACTGAATGGGACTCCTGTAATGTGCCAGCAATTTTTATTTTTTTTAAATATTTTTATTGGGGAATTGGGGGATGTGAACAGCACTGGGAATTGGGGTAAGGGGAACAGACGAGTTGCTGTCTTTTTGTTCTTCAGTCTAGTTGTGGAGGACATTGCTTCGCTGGCCCAAGTTGGCACCATCATTGCGCTTTTCCCTAGCGAGGCAGATCAGTCGCTGGCTTCTGGACGGCCGCTCACATCAGCTTTAGGGCTGCTCACGCTGGTTGCTGGCTACACATGGTAGCCCATGGCAACTCACTGCAGCAGGAGCTGCAGCCTATGCCGTCCCCGGCGACTCACGGCGGCCCAGCTCCAGGTTGAGCTGTTGTTCAGCATCTTAGCTGTAGAGGGCAGTGTCACTGGCCCTCATATGTGGGATCGGAACCAGGGCCCTCTGGCGTCCCAAGCCAGTTCTTAACCAACAAGCCACTCGGTCGAATGTGCCAGCATTTTTAACTGTTACGGTCCTTTTGCTATAAATGGATCTGTGGTCAAAGACCTGTGGTGTAATAAAAAACTATTTGATCTTTGTTCCCAGTTCCTAACACAGAGCTCCTAAGACCTTTGAAATCTCCTGAGTGAGAAGACTGTCTCTGGGGTGCCAATGAGATGACGCTTGGCAGAGGGTCCTAGAGAGCTTTGGGATGGGGACTGCTCAGCAAAAATACCAGCCATGATTAGAAGGTTGCATCTTTCAGCCTCACTCCCTGACCTCGGGGGAGAGGAGCTGGAGGTTGAATTCAATCACCAATGACCAATCGCTTAATCAATCATGCCTACATCATGGAACTTCCACTAAAAACAAACAAACAAAAAAACCCTAAATCAACAGAATTCAGAGAGCTTCCGAATTGGGCAACACATCAATATGCTGGGAGGGTGACACACTCCAACTCAGTGACAGAGGATCCTGCATTTGGGACCCTTCCCGACCTCGCCCTACAGACCTCCATCTGGTTGCTCACTTGTATCCTTTATGATCAACTGTAACACTAAGCTTAGCATTTACCAGAGTTCTATTGAGTTGTTCTAGCAAATTATTGAACTTGAAATGGGGAACCCCCATTTACTACCCAAGTCAGACAGGAGTGCAGGTAACATGGGGACCTGAAACTTATGACTTGTGTCCTAAGTGAGGGCAGTCTGTGGGATGGAGCCTGTAACCTGTAGGGTCTGATGCTGACTACAGGTAGTGGCAGGATTCCCTGATTGTAGGACACCCAGGTGATGTCAGAGCATCAGAGAATTGGTTGCATGAAGGGGAAAAACCTTCACCATCCCACAAAGAAATTCACACTGAGTAGGCAAGTAAGCCTCTACCTTGGATATCATTTATTAGTCCCTGTTCTTCCAGCCAAACCTGAGTGTCTACAAAACACCAGAGAAAGTTCCAGTCTCAGATCTTTGCTTTAAGAATTGAAATTAGTCATTCTTTTTCCATCCCTCACCCCCAGCACCTGAACTCTCTTCCTACATTAGAAAACTTCCACACATAGAGTCTTGGTGGGAGGCAGGGGCCACTTTACTCCATAAAACAGGTAAACCCACTGTCCCCAACACTCTTGCAGCTGGACACGGCATGAAGCTCCACCATCAGGTGACCAGATGCCAGACTCTGACTCAGGACGCGGTGACACACAGGCTGGAACTGTGCAGAACGCATTTGGCAGTAACACCACCAGTTGTCAGGAGCAGCAGTGACAGCAGTCATGGCTGCAGGGACTGGTGTCCATATGGATGTCAGTGGTGTGGGCAGTGACACGTGTTCCCAGCAGCAGGGGCAGTGGGTCCCACATGGGACCCAACCTGCAGGGATTGTGGATTAGTCCATGGCTGTGTGGCCTCAAGCCTGTTCTGTGGTTTCCCCAAAATAGTATTAGACCCCCAATGTCATAAATAGATGATAGATGATAGATAGATGATAGATAGATAGATAGACTTTATATCTAAATTAGAAAAAATTGGATTCCATTGTTGGCTTGAGAAATCAATCTGGGGAATAGTTTCAGGAGAGAGCATTCACATATGTTATTATACTGACCTGTGACCCACTCCTAAATCTTCTATCTGACTCTACCCCATGGTAGAAAGAACAACATGTAACTCACAACATCATATCTCATAACTGACAATATATGTCCTCCCCTTTCTGAGGAAAAGAACACCTTTAAAAGTGTATTTAAGACCATTCCCCACCCTGAGCTCTGATCACTGACCTCAGAGGCTCCCAAGTTGGCTGAACCCCAGGACAGCTTGTGGGCTTACAGACACTCAGGCCTCTCCCAGACCCACCATCTCAGAGAATGAGGCACAAGACCATGAATCGCTTATGTAACAAGCCCTGCAGGTGAGGCTGACTCACAGCCCTGTGGGAATCCTGGTGACGGTCTTGCTACTAAAAGTTTGATCTGAAAACCAGCAGCTGCACCAACCTCATTATAAATCCAGGACCTCTGCTCTGCTCCAGACTTTCTGGGTCTTAACAAGATGTCCAGGTGATTCCTGTGCCCAGGGAAGTTTGGGTCTCTCTGGTCTACGTGCCTTATTGACATGGGGCCAAACTGTGCCATCTACTCGGGTGTGTAGTCTGATCAGATCCCAGCACTGGGGGCCCAGGGTTCAGTCCTGTTCCTTTCTCTTCTACAGTCATCGCTCCCTTGGGGACCTCATCTGTGCTCAAGGCTTTAATATCATTTATATGTGTCACCTCCCAAGTCTATTTCTCCAGCCCAGACATTTCCCCTAATTCCTAGACTCATCTGCCCAACTGCCAGTGCGATGACCTCACTGTATTTCTAACAGGCATCTCAGCTCCAACATCTCTTAATGAACGTCTGTGACACCCCCACCCCTCAGATCTGCTCCTTCCAGACTCTTCCCCAGCTCTGCTGACAGCAACTCCATCTTTCTACTTGTGCCCTCTGAGATTGTGGGGTCCTTGACTCTCATGTCACAGACTGACCCATTAGGAAACACTGTGATGTCCACCTCTGAACGTACCCTGAACCCCACTCCCACTATTTCCCCCGCTCACCCCCAGGGGCAGCAGGTCCAGCCCGGAACCCTGCAGATTCTTCCGGCTCCCGGCGGCCTCCCTCACCCCAAGTCTGTTCTCAGCACCGCAGCCCCAGCGGTCCTCTGAAAGGAGATCACACCATGTCCCCTTCTGCTCCTAACCATCCTGTAACCCCCACCTCATTTTGAGCACAGGTAACAGTCGTCTAACATCCTCCCGGCCACCTGGTCTGGCCGTACCCGTCTCTTCTCCATCACTCTCTGCTGCAGCCACACCGGCCTCCCTGCTCTTCCCAGAAACCAGACACACTCCTGTCCCAGGGCCTTCCCACTGCAGCTTCCCTGCCTGGAAAGAACTTGCTCAGACGTCCCGGTGGGTAATTCCTCATGTCCTTCACGTCTTCCCTCAAGGTCGGCTTCCCAGTGAGGCCCGCTGACCACCCCGATCAACACGGCCGTCTTCCCTGTCCCCACACCCCACACTCTGCATCCCCTTCCCCACTGCGTTTCTCCCGGAACCTTATCTCCTTCTGACAGAATCACCTTCCTCGTTTACTGTGCTTATAGGATATAGTCTGTCTCTTCCCACTGGGACAGACGCTCCCCAAGGCCAGCCATGTTTCTGACTTTACTTCAGTGACGTTTCCCAGATGCAGAAACTGTCATACATCTGGCACACAGCCAACGACAGTGAGTGATCAGTGACAGCGCCTCCCTGTTCTAGAGACAATGTCTTTATTAATGTAGCCTCGGGTCACAGGCTGTTTTGTGGCAGCTACAGCACAAAGTCCCTTCATGCTGGCATCAGTGCCAGCTCCACTTCTATCACGGGTGCTGCTCTCCTCCCTCCCCCCTTCTTTCTCCCACACCTGCCCTCCTGCACACCGCAGCACAGTTATATTTCCCTTCTCAGAAAACAGACAGCCTTGACTTACGGCTCCTGTTTTCCAACCAAATATAAACCTCAAGTAGACTCTGCTTCATAAACCCCCGTGTTTGGACTGGAGCCAGCACTAGAGCTCAGGGCAGGGAGAGAGGGCGGCCGAGCAGAGCAGAATTCCAGCAGGAACTTATCTAAGATGAGAAATTATGGGATCCCTCCTCTGCTGATTCCAGAATCTGATTCCTCTGATAGTTTGGGAAAAGATGGAAAGAACCATCAAGCCCTAGGAGGCAAGAGCTGGATGAGCTTGAAAATTCATCTCTCAATCCACAGACTCCTGTGTGCAGGGTCCCGCTGGGCCTTGTGGGGACAATGACAGGCAAAACATCTCCTGCTGCTGACAGAGAGGGGACACCCAGAGGAGAATGAGATCAGGACTCATAATAAGAACAAAAATAGTCATATTCCTCTGCAGAAACAACAAATGAACACCCAAAACATGGGGGCCTGGTCTGACCCGGCCACACGAAGCCCTCACTGACAAGACCAGACCTGCGTGATGTTCAAGTCCCTGTGATCACAGGTCTTGGTGGGAGAAGGTTCTACTGAAAGGACAAGGACAAAGAAGCAGAGAGGTCACCCAGCCGAGGAGTGACCACGTCGATGCCCACAATGCCCTGAGCATTGAATGGGCTCAGTCCGCGTCCACACTTGGTCCTCACAGCCTCTCCTTTCTCCACCTGCAATAGACTCAGCATAGCCAACATATGGATTCTGGGAGGTTCTCAGTGCTTCAATTTATTTCCTCTGAAACCTTAGGATTTTCTCCTTCAATTAACCCATCAACCCTTCATCAAGAACTGAAAAAACAAATCCATATCCAGATGCTTATTTCAATACGAAGGAAGAAGTTGCTGCTCTGTGTAACACAAAGTAAAAGTGGGGATGGAAACAGCCTCTGCTGGAACAGGACAGTGGGTCAGGGAAGAGACTCAGTGTTGAGATGGGGCATGGAGGGCAGGGGGCGGGCAGTCTCCCACCTCCTCATAGGATGCTGAGAGGAACGCAGACATATTCAGATATCCTTTGCAGAAAGAGAGATCAGAGGTTCCTGAAGTCACAAAGTGGCGGGGTGGGGTGTGGGGGGGGCATGAACAAATCTTGCATCACTCAGTCCCCCACAAGGCAGCTGTCTCATGCTGCAGAAGATAATCATGAACAAATTCAGGTTAGTGGCTTGTTTCTAGAGAAGTTGCTAGAACTGTGACTACAGACCCACGGCAGGATCAGGAAACCTGATTAAAGTACACGTGTGGGGACTGGATCAACCACCCTCCTGGAGGTCTGTCCTCAGCAGGGCCCTTCCATTCTGACCTGTGACTATTGAGAATCAGGTCCCCAACACCAGAATCATCAAGGTGATAAATCTGTCCCTCATTTTCACACGTGCATTAATAAAGAGTAACTGTTAGCAAACAGGACCCCAACTGGGAAAGCTCATGTGTGTGGATGGTCCTTCCCACTAATAGGCAGGACACACTTGTACCTGAGGCTTGAAACCCCCCAGTGAGACAAGACAACTCAGTCCCCGCCCTTCCTACCTGAGCGCCTCCTCCTCCACAGAACAGCTCCAGCCACCACAGCCCCAGTGACCACAGCTCCAAGGAGGACCAGCACAGCAATGATGCCCACAGGGATGGCGGCCTGAGGAGGCGGCTCTGGAAGGGAAGGGAAGGTGAGGGCCCTGACCCCCAGGCCTCAGCCCCGACCTGAAGTCCTCCAGGGGCCCCTGCTTTCCCTGAGAAGAGGCTCTGTGCTCACGGCCCCCTCCATACCCCATCTCAGGGTCAGGGGCTCGGGCAGCCCCTCGTGCTGCACATGGCACGTGTAGCTCTGATCCTCTCCAGGAGGCACCGCCACAGCTGCCCACTTCTGGAAGTGCCCGTCCCCTGCAGGCCTGGTTTCCACGAGCTCCGTGTCCTGGGTCAGGTCCTCCCCATCACGCTGCCAGGTCAGGGTGATCTCCGCAGGGTAGAAGCCCAGCGCCCAGCACCTCAGGGTGACCTCACGGTCAGAGGTGGGGTGGTGGGTCACGTGTGCCTTTGGAGGATCTGAGGAGAAGGGTCAGGAAATTCAGGACCTTTGCATCCCTCGTGGGACCCTCCAGCAGTGCTCAGGTGACCATCCTGAAAATGGTCAGGAAACTGGGGTGGGGGACGGGAGCACAAAACCCACACACCACACTGGACACAGACATCCGGGATAATCTCTATTCTATAGAAAGTTCTAGAATCAGGGTGAGACAGCCGAGTTTCAGAGACAGGTCTCTGATGGAGAGAAAAGGGATTCCTGGTCCTGACCTGGGTGGAGGCCAAATGACTCAGAACACCTGGGGTCAGACCTCACTCAGTCACACTGTGTGTGGGGCAGCGAACAAGGCCTGAGAGAGAAAGTCCCCCAGGTTCCCAGGCAGCTGCCGGGGCCAAAGGGAACCGCTGATCAGGTGTTTCTGAG
>NW_017732984.1:25064-27357 GCF_001890085.2 Hipposideros armiger | reverse complement strand
ATACCTCAGGGAGTGGGAGCCTGGGGACAGGGAGGGGCTGAGACCCGGGCGACCCTCCTCCCGGCGCGGGTCCCGGGTCCGAGGGCGACGGGCCGGGAGGGGGCGGGGGCCCGGGAGGCGGAAAAGGGGCGGGACTGAGGGGGAGGGGGCGGGAGACCCGAGTGGGCGACAGGAGTTGGCGGGACACGGGGCCGGGGCGGTGGGGACACATCTTCCCCGGGGTCCTGCGTCCCCACCGGGCGGTCCCCTCGCTTTCCCCCCGTGGAGGCCGTTCCCTCCCGACCCCGCACTCACCCGCCCGGGTCCCCGTCAGGCCCAGGGCCCCCGAGAGCAGCAGGAGGAGGGTCCCGGGGCCCATGATGCGCGTCCTCGGGGTCTGGGGACGATCTGCTTGCGGGCGGTTCCGTGGGGACTTTATAACCGGAGTGAGAACTGGGGCCGCGTCATGAGTTTCCAGACAGAAGGACCCGACACTGGTTGTAAGAAGAAGTGAAACCGCGGGGAGGTGGGGACTCCCCAACACTGAGCTCCCCGCCCCAGGTTCCGCCCTGGGGGACCCGGGACTGTGCCCCGACGCCTCCTCCGGCACCGAGCCTGTGTCACGCTGTCTCCCTGAGTCCTGGCCTGAGGAAACCAGGCTGGGCTCAGTCCCTTTCCCTCCTCTTCTCTCCCCGGAATCCCTCTCCCTGAAATGGACGCCCTGCCTCCCACCCTTTCCCTCTCCCCCTGGACCCTCCTGGAAGAAGACACCCCAGGAAACTTGGTGCCAAGAGGGAGCTCGCCCTGGGACTAGAGGAAGGACAGGGCTTTTCTCTCTAATCCTGGAGAACCTGAGCCTGAAACACCAGCTAGAGATTCTCACAGAGCCCAGTCTCCTCATTGTTTATTAACTACAGGGGGTGACAATCTTGGAAACCCCTGATCATCAGGAAGCTAATCTGTAAAATCGTGATTTGGGTCCTTTGGTACAGAAATGTGTCTAAACAGCATGGCAGTCATACTCTCAAAGCTCCTAAATCTTACTTTACCAGAGGGTACACCTGTGACTCTGGATGTTTCTATTGTAAAATGATCTTCATTCCACAGCCCTGACTTTCTTTGTTGAGTCCCCGCATCCTTATTACAAAGTAGCACATGGAAGCAGTTTGTTTCTATGTATTTCCAACCAGCCCATGTACAACCTCAAAGTTGCAAGTTCTGAATGCACTTAAAATGGCCTTTACCAGTTTACCTATATGGCCTGATTTTATTATTATTTTACATATAAGCAGTGTGTATATTTTATTGGGACACATTATTATTCTTAAGCTGATTAGCATCAGAAGGGGGTTGGTTTTTAGGCAGCTCTACAGAACACCCTGTTAGGCCCTAGGTAATTTATTAAAGATCTATGAAACAACATATTTAAATCAGAGAGTTCCACTGCTTTAGAATTCTTCACCTCTGCCTCTTCCCCTCCCCCCTGCTTCTCCAGCCCTTCTCTGTCTCTCTCACCCCTCAGGCCCTCTTCTCCCCTTAGTCCCCACCACCCTCTCTCTCCTGATTGTGACATTAGCGCCACCCCCTCACCTGCCAGCCAAGGACTATTCTCCCCACAGGAATCAGCGATCTTGCTAATGTGAGTCAGGGTGTGTCATTTCTTCATGAAAAACACTCCAGTGGCTCCCTCTCACTCTGGGAAGCTTCTAGAATGTCAGGCACATGAGCACAGAGGTTTTGGCTATTTAGGTCAAAGTATCTCAGGCATATGAAGCCATTTCTGATAGAGTGGGCATTAACTTATTTGTTCAATGAATGAATGAATTAATTATTTAAAATTTATAACATGTAAAACCATAATCTGAAAAATACAAAGTTAGAAAATATTTTATTACAGACTAGTGTGTACATCAGTTTATAAATTCATTCCAGTGGAAGGAATGCTGTGTGCTTACTTGTTGCACAGTTGAGCCTGTGTATTCGTTTTCTTTTGCTGGGTAACAAATTACCACAACTTAGTGGCTCAAAATAACACCCACTTATTTGCTCACAATTCCTTAGTCAGAAATCCAGGCTCAGTGTGGATGGGTTCTCTGGTCAGGGTGTCACAAAGCTGTGTGCTCATCCTGAGCTCAGGATTTTCCTCCAAGCTTACATGGAGCTGTTAGCAGAATTCAGTTTTTTCCAGTTGTAGGTCTGAGGTTCCTCTTTTCTTTTTCTTTTTTAAAGATTTTTATTGGGGAATTGGGGGATGGGAACAGTGCTGGGGAATTGGGGAAGGGGAACAGACAAGTTGCTGTCTTTTTGTTCTTCA
>NW_017732984.1:9467-21114 GCF_001890085.2 Hipposideros armiger | reverse complement strand
TAAAGATTTTTATTGGGGAATTGGGGGATGGGAACAGTGCTGGGGAATTGGGGAAGGGGAACAGACAAGTTGCTGTCTTTTTGTTCTTCAGTCTACTTGTGGAAGACGTTGCTTCACTGGCCCAAGGGCCACCACCATTGCGCTCTTCCCGGGTGAGGCAGATCAGTCGCAGGCTTCTGGACTGCGGCTCACAGCTGCTTGAGGGCCAGTCACGCTGGCTGCTGGCTACACAATGGTAGCCCATGGCAACCCACTGTAGCAGGGGCTGCAGCCTATGCAGTGACAGCCACTCATGGCAACACAGCTCTAGGTTGAGCTGTTGTTCAGTATCTTAGCTGTAGAGGGCAGCGTCACTGGTCCTCATATGTGGGATCCGAACTGGGGCCCTCTGGCGTCCCAAGCCAGTTCTTAACCAGTGCGCCACTCGGCCGACCCTCCTGTTTTCTTGACAACTATCAGCGAGGAGCCCTGGGAGGAACGCCCCCAACATCTAGTGGCCACCAGCAGTCTTTGCCACGTGGCCTTTCATTTATAAAACCCCCAGTGGAGAAATGCCTCACACTGAACCCCTCTCACTTGGAATCTTTGGGGTAAGGGGAAACCCCAGTCAGTACTCACCTGATTAGGACAGTCCCATGGATAGTCTCCAGGTCTGAAGGTCAGGTGATGTGAGACCTTAGTTACATCTGCAGAATCCCTTCCCAGCACCTATATTAATGTTTGATTGAATAACTGGGGGAAGGTGACAATACAGGATGGTTATTGGGGACCATCATAGAATCAGCCTAGGATGGCCTGTTCTTCCCTGTGTGTTTATTTGAGTTGCAGTTGGACATGAAGTTCAAGTAAATAGATTGCTGTGAATAATAATAAAATGCATCCTATTAGCCATGGAAATTCTTAAATCTTAAAACTAAATGACATGTTTAATATCTTAATTTAGAGCAAATGAAAAAGTACAATAATTCATTCTCTCTTTGGATACTGTATTAGTCATGTGTGGCAGCATAACAAATTACCCAAAATTTAGCAGCGCAAAGCAACAAATGTGTATTATCTCCCACAGTTTCCCAAGGTCAGGAATCCAGGAGAGGTTTTCCTGAGTGCTTCTGGCTCAGGGCCTCTCTCAAGGTTGCAGTCAAGTTGTCAGGCAGGGCTGCATCATCTGAAGCCTTGACTGGGGCTGGAGGACTCCATGAAACATGACTCACTCATAGGGCTGTTGGAAGGGGCCTCATTTCCTTCCTGGATGGTCCTAGGAGGCCTAAGTTTCTAGCCATGTGGACTTTGCCATAAGGTGGCTATTGACTAGGTAGCTTCATCCCTAAAATAAAGTGATAGGGAAGAGAGAGAGAGAGAGAGAGAGAGAGAGAGAGAGAGAGAGAGAGAGAGAGAGAGAGAAACCAAGACAGAAGCTGCAGTGAGTTTTAGGTCTCAGGCTCAGAGTCACACCATTACATCAGCCTGATGAGAAGTGAGTCATTAAGTCCAGCCCACGTTCAAGAGAGAGGGAATTACTCCACCTCTGGAAGGGGGGAGTGTCAAAGAATATACATACACATATATATAAAATTTTCAATTAAATACCGTTTCAGGATTTTAGTTTTGGTTGTTTGTGTCTTTTTTTTTTTAAGGTATTATTGGGGAATTGGGGGAGGGAAACAGCACTAGGGAATCGGGAGAACGGGAACAGCCAAGTTGCTGTTGTTTGAGGGCGCAGCCCACAGTGGCCCATGTGGGAATGAAACCGGCAACTTTGGTGTTACTAGCACCATGCTCTAACCAACTGAGCTAACTGGCCACCCCTGTTTCAGGATTTTATAAATCAAATGCTTCTTTGATTATTTTTTTTAATGCCTTAAATTTCACTTTTGGAATGTAACAAAGTTTGATATAGAGAAGGGAGATACAATATTTGTAAGTTTTTATTGCAGATGACTTTAATAACAAAGTTCCCTACAATAATTGGCCACAGTTGAGAACATATAGTAGCCACGTCACACAGTTTAAAGACACAGCAGCTTAACAATAATGCCTTTATAATAACTATCTTTGCTTTTCCTTAGACTTTTCAAATTTACTTCATTAAGAATGTCAAACATATTGGCTAAAATGCCAATTTTCTTCCTTAACATCATCTTCAAAAATATTTGCCTAGGGGCCAGCCGAGTGGCTCATTGGTAAGAGTGTGAGCTCTGAACAACAGGTCTGCCAGTTCCATTCCCACATGCGCCAGTAAGCTGCGCCCTCTACAGCTAAGATTGTGAACAACAGCTCAACTTGGAGCTGGGCTACTGTAAGTGGCCAGCGACAGTGAAGGCTGCAGTGGGCTCCAGTGGGCTACCGTTAGTCACCATGAGCAGCCAGCCATCCAATGGCCAGCGACTGACTGCCTCAGCCAGGAAGAGCGCAATGATCATAATACCAACATGGGCCAATGAAGTGATGTCCTCCACAACTAGACTGGAGAACAAAAGGACAACTTGGCTGTTCCCCTTCCCCAATTCCACAACACTTTCCCTCCCCCAATTCCCCAATAAAAAAATCTTTAAAAAAACCCAAAATAATATTTGCCTAATAAAATCACTTTTCAAAATGGAAGAAAAATGTGAATCTCATGCTTCAGCCTATACACCTAGCCTATATATACACCCTGACAACAACTTTGATATGATGCAGCGGGCAGTGATGGTTAACTCAAGTATAGGGACAGAGTGTTCCCAAACTGGTTGTCTGGTTGGCATCCTAGAATAAATGACCCATCTTTCACTGTGTTTTTGAATGAGGTTTTGTAGAAGTGATTTGAACACCGAGGTGACTCTAAAAAGCACTGTTGATATGTGCTGCTGAAGTTTGTGTTAAAGAAGCTCTGTTGTGTCTTCATTCACACTCTATTCTATCAATTCTTTCCCTTTTATAGCGTTTTCCAGTTTAACTTATTTGATCAATAATGTGCATTTCCACTTCGGTAAAAGTAGTTAATTCAGTTGTATGTGAGGTTAAATGTAATACATCAAATCCTTCACAGGTAGAATTACCTTGTACATGACATTGACTCTGTATCCCAGAAAATCTATAGAGATGCCAGTGATCACATGACCGAGCTCTAGCCAATGCTGTTTCCTGCGACACCCCAGCCCTCTCTCTGACATGACGCATAACAATGGCTGTGGCTTTGTTCCAAGGTGAGTAGGTCTTTCTAAGTTTCATTGCAATAAAGCGGTGTTTCCTTTTCTATTTCCTTATTTAAAAATTAAGCAGGAATGGTTCACAAGTCACAGTTTGAAAAATGTCAGTTTAGGAATTATGATCAAGTAATAAATAGGTGTCAGAAACAGAACCTATGAAGAAGCTACTGTGGCCGCCTCCCCAACCCTGTCCCCAGATGTAACTTCTATCTTGAGTCTTGTGTTTACTATTCTCTGAAGATTTTACAATACATATCTATATATATCTATATCTATCTATCTATCTATCTATCTATCTATCTATCTATCTATCTATCTATCTATCTATCTATCTATCTATATCCCCAAACCAAATATTACTTACTTCTGCCCATTTTTGAACTTCCTGTCTAGTGAACTCGTACTGCGTGGACTCTTCTGAGACTCAGCATTATGTAGGCGAGTTATCCCTCGTGTGTGAGGCTGACCTTCACTCATTTTTACTGCTGAAGTCTTACATTTTATGATTACTCCACACTTTTTCTACTTTTCTGTTAATGCATAAATGGTTATTCCAGTTTTTGCTATAAACATGAGTGTGCATGTCTCCTGGGCACAAGGCAAGAAATTCCTGGGAGAGGAGGGTCAGGAGGGACGGCTGGGCTCCAGGGGTGTGTGCTTTAACCACAGGAGATAAGATTATGTGCACTGGATTTCTGAAGTGCTTGTGCCAATTTAAACTTTCACCAAGAGTGTGTAAGACTTCATGTGGCTGATGTGTCTGTTCTCAAAATAAACCAAACTCAGTGTAAGTAGAGGAATTAAGAGTTGGAAGTCAGATCCTTGGTTGCAGAATCACCCAGGTGTTTTCTGTTCAGACTGTTAATTACTTCCTTTCCTTTCCTTTTATTCTGTATACCTGTCATTATCCTTTTAACATATACACCCAGATAATGTTTCCTTTTAGCAGAACCACATAGTATTATTTTGTATGTGTGAGATATCTGATAATGAGAA
Organism: Hipposideros armiger; assembly: GCF_001890085.2. Classification (NCBI taxonomy): domain Eukaryota; kingdom Metazoa; phylum Chordata; class Mammalia; order Chiroptera; family Hipposideridae; genus Hipposideros; species Hipposideros armiger. The sequence goes on along the minus strand of NW_017732984.1, from coordinate 16,930 downwards.
TAAAGGAAGGAGGGAAGGAAAGAAGGAAGAAAGAGAGGAGAAAAGACAAAAGAAATTAAAAGAGTGAACAGGCAGAGAGGAATTAGAAACAGCGAGTGCAGATAACATTTTCAAAGTGTAAGGAAATAGGGATGGAGACTAATAGAAACGTAAGAGAGCTTTATTAGTTATCTGTTGCTGTGCAACAAACTACCCCAAAACTTAGTGTCTTAAAACAATAAACATCTGTTACCTCACACAGACAATACAAGGACAAGCGAAATGGGGCAGATGCTGGTGAGAGAAACTGGGTGAAGGGAAGGATTTTACAAGATGGAATAAGTAATAGGTGGTTGGTATACCAAGGAAAATGATCTTGTTAGTCAGGGTCCTCCAAGAAGTGGATTCCAAGATGGGATTAAACTCAGGAATATTTAATCAGGACAAACACCTGTCAGAGACTATGGAGAAGGAGCCAGAAAATGCTGGGAGAGCCAGCAGACGGAGACACCAGTCTGATGGTCAGGAGAGAAGGTTCGTCAGCCGTATCTCAGGTCCCTGCCAGGCAATCTAAATGAAGTGGAGCAAGGACCTGGGAGAGTCCTCGAGCCACACTGGCCATCAGAGGAGGCACTGTGTCCTGGGAATGGCCTGCCTCGGTGTCCCTCCTGTGACCAGTCATTATCTAGGAACAGCCACTGGGAAGCAGGGCCTCTGCACAAATGCTGCCATGGATTTCAGAGCACAGGAGTGGGGACCTGGGGACTTACCTGGGGGATGTGACCCAAACCTTCCTACTGAGGGGCCTGGGCCCTTGGAACGCAAACCCTTCTCAGACGCCTTTGCTGTACGTGTCCCTTCACAGTTACAGGGAATGAGAGGGAACTACAAGGTGCCCAGGTCTATTACCCAGGTCCCCACATATTCCTCCCGCCCCCATTAAGTGACAGCAGCCCCCCACCTCCTGTGGATCAGGGTCCATTACTCCTGGCTCAAGAAGAGGGGACTTTTCTTCTTACCTGCTGGTCCCTAGGCATGTGGCGTCCTCACTTCCCTGCTGACAAACATGATGTAAGTTCAGTGGGGCCCTTGTTGTGCTCCCCTTGTAAGAATACCCCTCCTTTTAATAACGAAGACCACCTATCCTACAGAGCCAGGAGTTGGAGAGACAGGAAGTGCAACACCCCTCAGGGGGCGACTCTATGTGATGGTGACCAGGGCCACACCTGCTTCCACCCCCTAGTCCTGGACCTACGTTCTCTTCCTGTTGAGAACTCAGCACCACAGAATCTCTGATTCAGTAAATATTCTGTGATCTGGAAGATGTCACCCCATCCATTCAGGGCGTGTCCTCAAAGCTGGCACTTCTCTGGCATCTTCAGACGGCCTATCCAGTGTTCTGTGTGGCCAGCAGCCCCCGGGGGGGTACAGATGTGACATGACCAGTAGACCCCACACCTGCTTCATGTGAAGTGTGTTCCCCGGACAGATGCTGTGCCAAGAGCAGTTCCAAGACTGGATCAGGTGTTTCGAAGCCCCCAGATGGTGGTGCCGGCTGACGTTCCGAGGACAAGAAAGGAAAACCCATACTTGGAATCGGTGTCTGTCCCTGTGGGGACGAGCCTCTGGCCCTTCAGGGTGGAAAGGCTCGCTGTAGTCGGCTTGTCACTTGGTGGCTAGTTGGTCACCTAAAGATATAGGACCAAATAAGGGCCTGGTATTGGTCTAAAGCTGACATTTGGACATTCAGAGGTGGCAGTAGCTGGGACAGCCTTGGTATGTGGGAGTCAGTGCTGCTGGGCCAAATGTAGCCCCACCTCTGCCATCGTGGTCACTCCATTCATGTGCCCATCCTGCCAGTCCTGGCTGACCAGTGATGAAGGCTGGCTGAGGTCAGTGTGTCTACTTGGTTGTTGAGGGCCTCTTTGGGGAGATGCTTTCTGGTGGGTGTTAACATGTGACTCAGGCTTAACCACAGATGAACCATTTCCACCGCATGATGGACAGCTGCTGGGCCTGTCCAATGTATGACTTACTGGGTTATGCAGACCCCGATTCCTATGGACGTTTGTAATTCCCTGGCTGCTTGGTGCTCAAGGTTAGTCATTCTGTTTATCAGGGCCCAGTAACACATCCAGAGTTCCTTCCAAAAAGGGTCCATCTCTGCTGTGGATGGACAGAGCCTAGGGGCCGGCACTGTGCTTCTCCCACTGTGTCTGGTTCAGCCCCACGCTGCATCTCCTCCAACATCACGGGGTCTGATGAATGATGGCTGATGCACCAGGGCCCAGATCTGCTGCAGTGTCCTTCCAGATCCAGGTTTCACTCACAGCTGGCGTCCTTCTATGTCACCCAGAATGTGGGCCACACAATATACCAGGTGTGGAATGTGTGAGAACCCACAAGGGCCTCCCAGGCAGTGTGCTTCCTTCTCTGCAGCGAGGGATGCAGGATGCACCGGTGTGTCCTCCTTTAGAGGAGAGATTGCTGCATGGCCCTCCCCGCTGGACCTCTAGGCCTGAACTGAGGCAGCCACTCCCTGAGTCTCTGCAAGGTTTAATTCCACCTCTGGAGTGTCCGTGTTCACCAAGGCGCCCAGTGTACTGTCCACCTCTTGCTCACGCATCCCAGTCTACATGGCACTGTCAGTGAAGTGAACTAATGTGATAGTCAGTGGGATGTCCAGGAGGTCCAGATCTCTAAGACTATCGTATATATAGTGTAGATGGCAGGAAAGTTGGAATAGCCCCAGAGAAAACTATAAATAAATGTTGTTCCTTGTTGGGAGCCAGCTGCGCCTCAGTGTTTGACATGGCCAAGCGCACTGCTATTGTGACAAATTCTGAAGCTCTGACTGAGAAACAGATACTGCTTTACATGTTGAAAAATTTTTAAATTCCCTTGTGGATGCCCCCAGAAGGACGAAGATCTGACACCCCTTCTTATATTGGTTGTTTAGTTTATCTTAACTGAATAAATGAGTTTTAGACATATTGCGATAATTCTGTTTTGCTGTTAAGTTTCTTAGTAATAGACAAGTTATGCACCTTATAATTCTTAAGATACTGTTTAGCCAGTAGTGTTTGAAATAATTGCTAATCCTTTAAGCTCCAAGGCAGGAACTCAGTTCTGGCCATTATCGGTAGAAATTGAAACATAGTGAGGAGAAGTTAGTCATTAGTATAGAACAGATAGGCTGTACCCTGTAACAGAAACATCGTGAGGAAGGAAAACTCTGAGAAAAACAAACTTCTAAGGAAAATAGACCCTGGGAAGGAAGGAACGTTGAAACTATGTAGAAAACGATTTCCTAATGGGTAAAGGTTTAAACTTGGAAAAACAACTCTGGGAAAAACAGCTCAATGATGTAAACAGTCAACTGCTCAGTATAAAAGGGACTTGCTGTAAAAATAAAGTGAGACACTTCTTCTTGAAGGCGCTCCTGTGTCTCCGCGTGTCTTTTTCCTCCCCCATTCCGCCACCACCTGAGGCAACCCCTGGACCTGTGGGAGCTGGTCTCCTGCAGTTCCTCCCATGTGCCTACTAATCATTCTTACTCCACTTTTCTAACTGGAGTAATAATGAATACATTTGGAGAGCAGGGTCAGGAAACAGACAGAACAGATGAAGGGATTAAAAGTACAAACTTTTAGTTATAAAATAAGTCATGGGGATATAATGTACAGCACAGGGAATAGAGTCAGTAATATTGGGATAACTGTATGGTGACACATGGTTACTGGAGTTACTGTGGTGATATAACGTATATAAATTTTGAATCACTATGTTGTACACGTGAAACTAATATAACATTTGTCAATTACAGCTAAAAAAAACTTTTAAAGAAACAAAGTGTTCCCCACAATACCATCCACACATCATGTGCCTGGTTCCTTATCAGTCCCCTCCAGCGGTGCTGTCCACACACCGTGTGCCTCTGGTCCTGTTACTCCCCTCCAGGGGTGCCTTGCACATACCATGTGCCTGTGGGCTTATCAGTCCCCTCCAGTGGTACCATCCACACACTGTAAGCTGGCGGCCGTGTTATTCCCCTCCAGCGGTGCCCTCCATACGCCGTGTGCCTGCTGCCTTCTCACTCCCCTCCAGAGGCGCTGTCCACTTGGCATGTGCCTGGGACCTTACCAGTGCCCTCCCCGGTACGGTCCACACACCCTGTGCCTGCAGCCCTATTATTCACCGCAAGGGTGCTGTCCACACTAAGTGCCTGGGACCTTATCACCAGCTCCAGCGGTGTTGTCCACATGCCGTGTGCCTGAGGCCTTATGACTCCATCTAGCAGTGGGCCACACGCTATGTGCCAGCGGCCTTATTACTACACTCCAGCGGTGCCACCCACACGATGTGTGCCTGGGAACTTATCACCCCCTCAGAGGAACCGTCCACCCACAGTGTGCCTGCGGCCTTACTACTCCGCTACCGCGATGCCATCCACACCCTGTGTGCCTGCAGCACTGTTACTCCCCTCCAGGGACGGAGTCCACACATGCTGTGCTGGCGGCCTTATTACTCCCCTCCAGGGGTGCCATCCACGCGCCACGTGCCTGCAACCTTATCACTCCCCTACAGCTATGCAGTCCATACAGCGTGTGCATGCAGCCTTATCCTCCCACTGGGGTGCCGTCCACATGCCGTGTGCCCTCTGCCTTATTACTCCAGGGGTGCTGTCCACACACTGTGTGCCACCAACCTAATCACTCCGCCCCAGAGGTGGTATCGCACCCAGCATGCAGCCGCCATCAGGACTGGGCTTGCTGATGTCTGAGGTAATCTCACACCTTCTTTAGACCCCGTCAGGTTTCTGCAGGGACCCGCTGCTGGATTAATGGAGATAACAGGCAACGCCAACACGGCCCCTGCTTCCGTGGTCTCTACTGGTGACGCTCAACCTACAACACCTGGAAAACCCTCCCCAGGACCGCCCTGGGATACAGTATCATTTCTGACTTGGCCGCGATGAGGCAGTTTCAGAGGTTTCCCTCTGTCCTTCAGCACAATGAGAGACCCTGCTCCACAGATAGGGACCCAGTGTATTTATCCAGCCTGACATTCTGGCTACGTGACCAAAACCCTCAAAATCCAATCCCAGAGGTGCTCCATGGGCTCCTATAGATACGTGCTGGCTAGTTCTTGCCATGTCCCATTGCATCATGGGTGAGGCCCTGCAGCATCTCCCAGCACAATGGGAGAGCTAACCGTTACTAGAGAAGGGGGAGCCCCCTCTGCATGCCCGTGGGTCCAGAGGGCGTCCCTCAGAATAACCCTGTCCCCATTTGCAGAATCTTAGGTTCTCCCACCAGGGTCCTGATTTTCACATAACAGACCTGCCTTGGCTGAGTGTCCAACCATCTCTATAGAGTTCCGCGACCCTCACAGTTATGTTTTCAGCTGCCATCCATCTCCATCTGCCACCCTGCACATGAGATAAATGCCTGTCTGTGAGCCACTGCAGAGGCTCTCACACCAGCCTGTGACGTGTTAACAATCCTCAGATTCCCATTATCTTTCTCTAGGGCTGGGGGATCAACACAAAGTGCAGTAATCAGCCACCTCCCTGCCCCACCCACCCCCTCCCGTCAAGTATTTTTCAAAGGCTTCTATCATCACACTTGCCATAACATTTCCCAAAAACAGGACATTTTCTCAGGTCAACAGGGGTGACATCTAGCAGTTCAGCTGCCACCTGGTGCCCCACCTACCAATCTAGACAGCCTCCTCTTGGTCTGCAGGCAGCGGGTGCGCTGGTCCCAAATCCCCGTCTTTTGCCTGTGTTCTTGGACCATCCCAACACCACTTGTGTTAGTGAGGGTCCTGTGAGGAGCAGACACCAACAGTGTTAAATGTGCAGGATGTTATCAGGGGAAACACCTGTTAGGGAAAATGGAGAGGGAGATGGAAAGGCTGGGAGAGCCATCAAACCTGAATCCAAGTGAAGGAGAGAGAGGAGAGAAGTGGGCTGAGGCAGTCTAGACCCAGGGCAGAGGAAGGACACGTCAGTGAGGTGTCAGGGGCCCTGGAGCCTCAGTCAGCCTTCAGAGAGCAAGGGTCCTGCCTTAGTTTCCCTGCTGTTCTCAGTCTTTGATGGGGAGGAGCCTGTAGGAAGCACAGACTCAGAGCCAATGTGGCAACAGATTTGAGAGCACAGCAGCCAGGGACGTCAGTCAATTATCCTCCCTCAGGCTGAGGGCCCAGGATGTGCACTCTCATGACGGCCACAGTGATCTAGTGGAGGGGAAATGACAAACGAGAAAAAGGGAAGAATCGCTCGACCAACACTTTAAGGAGATGAGAAGGGATGAGGTCTAGGGCACTAGCAGGGGGACTGGCTCTGGCCGGCAGCAGGGACAGTGAACCTGTGATAAAGGTCTCGAAGTGGACGGTGGTGGGAATCTGTAAAAGGTGCCTTCTCACGTGCTCAGTGTTCTCAGTGAGGTAGGAAGCAAGGTCATTAGCAGTAATAAGAATGGGAAGGAGGGCTGGATGGTTGAGCAGAGAGAAGGTGTGTAAGGTCATCCAGGATGGAGGAGACTGAGTGAACATGCAAGGACAGGGTGATAGCTGGGAGCCGCGTGGGCTCCTCCTGTGGTTTGGGCCATGATGTTGAGATGACAATTGTCATGGCCGTGAGTTATTCACCAGCCTCCTGAAAATGCACGGGGGCAGGTGCAGGGTAGACAGAGGTCAAATTCACCAGCTGTGTCATTTTTCCAAGCAAGTGTGATGACAAAGCAAGTGAGAGACAAGGGAGGGGTTGAAATTATTTATCATGGAATTTAAAATGAGTGAGGAGGGAGGAGAGGACGTCGAGGGGTGAGGGACAGTGAAAAGATAGAAGGATCAATAAACTGGGATCCCAGTGGACATCAGGATTTTTGTAATTGATGTAATGCAGATGGACTCCAGGACTTGGAAAGAGGCACATTTGTGGGTTTTTAATTGTTTTCATTAAATTTATTGAGGTGACATTTGTTAGTCAAATTATATAGGTTTCAAGTGTACAATTCTATAATATATTATCCATATATTGCACTGTGTTTTCACCACCCAGAGTCAGTTCTCCTTAAATCACCATGTATTTGACCCCCTTTATCCTCCTCTACCAGCTCCCTCCCCCATTACCCTCTGGTAACCACTAAACTGCTGTCTGTTTCTATGAGTTTTTGTTTCTTTATTTGTCATGTTTGTTTGTTGCTTTTAGTTTTATATCCCACATATCAGTGAACTCATATGGTCCTCGACATTTTTTGTTTGACTTATTTCGTTTAACATGACGATCTCAAGATCCATCCATGTTGTCACAAATGGCAGTATTTCATCTTTTCTTATGGCCAAGTACTATTCTATTGTGTATATACCACATCTTATTTATCCAATTATCTGTTGGAGGACACCATTTTTTTCCATGTCTTGGCCACCGTGAATAATGCTGCGGTGAACATAGGGATACACACTTCTCTATGAATAAA
>NW_017732984.1:0-8812 GCF_001890085.2 Hipposideros armiger | reverse complement strand
CTTTGATTCATTTTGAGTGAATTTTGGTGTATGGTGACAGATAGCAGTCTAAGTTCATTCTTTTGCATGTGGCTTTCCAATTTTACCAGCATCATTTATTGAAGAAACTTTCTTTTCTCCATTATATATTTATGGCTCCTTTGTGGAAAATTATCTGCCCATATATATGTGGGTTACTTCAGGGTTTTAATTCTAGTCTGTTGGTCTGTGTGTCTGTTCTTCTGCCAATACCATGAAACAGGCACATTTGTGATGAATGGTTTGCTGGTGTTACATCACAACATATGATAAGATCACAGTATCAGTGTTTCCAGGGCTTAGAGCACCCTGCATGGGGATGAGCAGGACAGATCATGGGCAGAAAGTGGGGAGCATGGAATGGAGACAGTGAAGGGCTGGGTTTAGCAGCGACAAGGTCTAGGGGACGACAAGGGCCTGGGGCCCAGGGAGAGCAGAGCAGAAGTCACAGAGGAGAGGAGCTCAGGGAGGTGAGAAGCCAGGGACTGGGAGCATCCCCTCTGCTGGGTGGGGTCCTGCCACTGCGATGAAATTACCACAGACCTAGCAGCTTTAGACAGCACCCCTGATTGTCTCACAGTGTGTCGGTTCCAAGTCCGACATACTCTCACTGGGCTAAGATCAAGTCGTTGGCAGGTCTCTGTCCGTTTCTGGGGGCTCGGGGAGAATTCACTGCTAACCTCATAAATTTGGTGTCTGAATTATTTCTTGCACATGTAGGACTGAGGTCCCCATTTCCTTGCTGGCTGCCAGCTGGAGCCACCCTTAGTCCTAGAGGACCTCTTTGGGCCTGGAACAAGGCCCCTACAGCACCCAGTCCTTCCCCCACTTGGAACCTCTCTGACTTCCCCTCAGTCGCGTCTCTGCTGTAGCATCTCTGACTCCATCGAGAAAGTTCTCTGCTTTTAAGGGCTTGTGTGATGTGACTGGGCCCACACGGATAATCCAGGGTAGTCTCCTTATTTTAAGGTCCTTACCCCTAATTACATCACCCAAGTCTTTTTTTCCATTGAGGCAATTCAGTTTCCAAGGATTAGGGCTGGACATCTTTGGGGGCCACTTTTCAGCCTACCACCTCTGCTTATGTGGAAATCAGCGAGGACCAAGAAGATAACGCCGCTGGGGAGGTGACAGTGGACCAGGAGCTAAAAGGATCAACAATGGGGGAGTGACCTCGGGGTTCACAGGGAAGAGCTACAGCGAGGGGAGTGGGGGCTGTAACCTGAGTAAAGAAGATTCACACAGGCAATGTTTAGGGAAGAGAGGAACATGGGGTACGAGGCACCTATGGAGGGAGAGATACACCCCCATGGGGGAGGACTTCATAGCTCTGTCCTCAGGGAGGCCCAGGCTCTGTCAGAGCTGCGAGGTGAAGGGACGTCCTGACAGAGGACTCAGGAGATTTGGCTGATCCTGGGCTCAGAACTCAGGGGGCTCAGTGGGAAGGTCTCAGGGGCTGGGAGGGGGTGTGAGAGGAGAGAGAATAGGGGTCTGCAGAGCCTGTGGAGATGAGTGTGCAGGGAGTTTGGGGGACCAGGTGTGACTGACACAAACAGGAAAAGGACATAATGAGATAAGTCCTGGTGGCTTCAAGGCAGATGGTGGGGGTGAGTGTGTGAGAGATGGAGCAGGGGTTTTGGGCTCTCATGGGCTCTGTTGATGGAGATGAGAAGGTTTGAGGAGGTTGGTGTTAGTTCCAGTATGTGAACACTTTCCTGACCTTAAATTATGGGGTTCAATCCCTGGGGGAACAGGGGCATTAAAGGAAGTCTATGGGTTCACTGTGGACCCTTGTGGGGCAGGAGTGCACTCAGATCCGCCTCACAGCAGCTTCAAGAGAGATTTCTGGGGCACTAGGTGTGACCCTGAACGGCGGTTCCCTTTCTGCCTGCCGAGGGGACAGAGTGCCGAGGTGAGCTGTGGCTCTCATCCCAATAGTCCCAGTGTGCATATCCACACTGTGGGAGATTCTGTGGACATTTAAAAAGCGTTACTAAATAAGAGAAGACTTTTTTTTTCAAAAGCTGATATGAAATTTAACCTTTGGAGGATAATTCAGATAATTTTATATGACCTTGAAATTTAAATCTATTTGAGACTTTTAGTTATTTTCCCCATTGTTATAATATTATGGATAGGAAGAAATGTTCTTTTTTTAAAGAAATGAATACTGAGGTGTTTAGGGATGGGGTCATGATGCTGGCAAGTGACTTTCAAGTGATTCCGCAAAAAGTATAAAAACATTATTTATTTATCTTTATTCAAAATGTATTTAAAGTTATAGTTGACATACAATATTCCATAAGTTCCAGGTGTACAACATAGTGAGTAGACATTCATATACCTTATGAAGCGATGACCACAGTGAGTCTAGCACCCATGTGTCACCATACAGAGTTAGTGTGATATTATTGACTGTATTCCCTGTGCTGTACTTTACATCCCTGTGACTTATTTTATAACTGGCAGTTTGCACTTCTTAATCCCCCTCACCATTTTTCCCGACTCCCTGCCCCTCTCCTCTGGCAAACATTAGTGTTTTTTCTCTGTATCTATGAGTCTGTTTTGTTTTCTTTCTTTTGTTCTTCGAATCCCGCATGTATAAGTGAAGTCAAGTCATGCAGTATTTTTCTTTCTTTGTCTAATTTACATAATCTCACATAATGACCTATAGGTTTATCTATGTTGTCACAATAGTAAGATTTCATTCCTTTTTATTACTTAGTAATATTTCATTGTGTGTATGTATATGCATATGTATATGAATATATGAATATACCACCTCTTCTTTACCCATTCATTTATCATTGGATAACTAGGTCGCTTCTATATCTTGGGTATTGTAAGTTATGCTACAATGAACATAGGGGTGTATATATCTTTTTGAATTAATGTTTTTTATTTCTTTGAATAAATACCCAGAAGTGGAATTTTTGGTTTATACAGTAATTTAATTTTTAATTTTTTTGAGGATACTTCATACTGTTTTCCACAGTGGCTGCACCAATTTGCAATCTTGCCAATGTGCACAAGGGTTCCGTTTTCTCTGCATCCTCTCCAACACTTGTTGTTTGTTGTCTTTTTCATAAAGCCTATTATGAAAGGTGGGACGTGATACCTCATTGTGGTTTTGCTTTGCACATCCCTGATGATTAGTGATGTTAAGTATCTATTCATATGTCTGTTTGCCATCTCTATGTCTTCTTTACAAAAATGTCTATTCAGGTCCTCTGTTTATTTTGTTTATTTATTTATTTATTTATTCTATTTTTTTATGTGAGCTGTTGAGTTCTTTATATATTTTGTATATTTGGATATTTACCCCTTATCAGATATATTATTTCCAAATATCTTATCCCATTCAGAAGGTTGCTTTTCATTTTGTTGATGGTTTTCTTCACGGTGCAGAAGTTTTTGGTCTGATGTACTCCCATTTGTTTATTTTTGCTTTATTGCTTTTTCCATGGGAGTATATACAAAAAAAATATTGCTAAGTGTAATTTCATTGAGTTTACTGCCTCTGTCTTCTTCTAGGAGTTTTATGGTTTCAGCTCTTACATTCAAGTCTTTAATCCATTTCGAGTTTATTTTTGTACGTAGTGTAAGAAAGTGGTCCAGTTTCATTTTTTGCATGTGCCTGTCCAATTTTTCCAACACCATTTATTGAAAAGACTGTCTTTTCCCCACTGTATATTCTTGCCATCTTTGTCATAGGTTAATTGAACATTTAAGTGTGAGTTAGTTTCTGGGCTCTCTATTCTGTTCCATTGATCTATGTGCCTGTTTTTGTGCCAGTATCATTCTGTTTTGATTATGATAGCTATGTAGTATAGTTTGCAATCATGGAGATTAATACCTCCAACTTTGTTTTTCTTTTTAAGATTGCTATTGCTATTCAGAGTCTTTTGTGTTTCCATGTAAATTGAGTATTACTATAACAAGTGTTTGGAACTCTTTATATGGTAAATTGCTTTTCTCCATTTTAAACTATTTACTTCTTTTTCTGGAGCTTTGTTCTGTTCTTTAATTTGGGACATACTTCTTTGTCTCCCCATTTTGGCTGCCTCCCTGTGTTTGTTTTTATGTGTTAGGTAGGGCTGCTATGTCTCCTGGTCTTAGTAGAGTGGCCTTATGTAGTAGGTGTGCTGTGGGGCTCAGTGGCACAGCCTTCTTGGTTATCTGAGCCACACATTCCAGGTGTGTCTTTTGTGTGTACCTTCCTCTTGTTGAGCCTTGGTTGCTCTTTGCACATCAATGGGAGGAATTGATCCTCAGGCTGATTTGGTTGTGAGGACTGGCTGTGACTACAGTGGAGGAGCTGTTGTGCAGGGCCTGACCTTACAGAGCAGGGTTCACTTTAGCAGGGTTCAGGTGCTTTCCCAGTATGACATTTGTATGTGTCTTCCCCCGAGGTGGCTGGGTGATGCATCTGCTGGGTCCAAAGCTGGCCCCCAAGTTTGCCATCCTTTGGGCCTCTTGGGAGAAGTCTTACCACAGGCCAAGTTCAGCTGCAGCCTGTGCCCTGCCCAGGGCCACCTGGCATGAACCACAAAGCAATCTGTAGATGGCCACCACCCATTCTGGGCTTGGAAGTGCCTTGAGAGGCCAACCTTTGAACCATGGCCAGCTGTCACTATTGTCGGGCTTGGGGCTTCTTAGCCAGGGCATGCTGAAGTCAGATGCTGCTTGTTTGGGTTTTGAGAACGTTTGAGAGATTGTAGGGAAGTCTCCAGCATGCGCCAAGATAGGCTGTTTATACAGAAAAGCCACTGGAAGTGCATTGGGTGTGCTGGAAATTTAGATGTGGCAGGGTCTCAGGGAATAAGAGCAATCAAACAGTGCTATCCACGTTAATGGAGATGCAGATATAGCATCTGCCTGTGTCTGCACACATGGAAGGGGAGGGCTCAACAAAGGAACAATGGCTTCTGCTGACTCCTCCGTGCAAGAGAATGCTGCCCCTCCAGCTCTGACCCTGAATCCAGACAATTCATTTCCTCCCTGTATGTCTCTGGCATGTTTCAAGCTGCTGCCCCAGTGCTGGAGCTCTAAGCGAGTGAGTCCAGCAGCACGTCCATGCATAGTCCCTTTAGAAGAGTGCCTGGAACTTCAGCCACCCTGTGTCTCATGGAGCCACAATCTCTGTTGGTTTTCACAGCTAGAAGTTATGGGTACTTCTCTCCCCGGCACTGAAACCCTGGGCTGGGGAGCTTGGTGTGGGGAACATGTGCAGCTGAGATATCCCTCCCAATTTTTAATGTTCACATGCAGGTGTGGGACCAGCCTGTTCCTTGTCTCTGCCCCTCCTACCAGTCTCCAGGTGGCTTCTTTATGTCTGTAGTTTTAGGGCTTCAGTTCAGCTAGACTGCAGGTGATTCTCAATGATAGTTGTTCTGTAGTTAAGTTGTAATTTTGATGTGGTTGTGACAGAAGGTAAGCACAGTGTTTATCTACTCCCCCATCTTAACTGGGTCAAAAAAAATATCTCAACATATTTTTAAAATTTTCTCTTTGGTTTCTTTCAGCCATTGTTTGTTAGTAGTATGTTGTTTAGCCAGACATGTTTGTGTTTTCCAATTTTATTCCATTAATTGACTTCTAGTTTCACAGTGCTGGGGTTAGGAAAGATGCTTGATATGATTTCAATCTTCTTAAATTTACTGAGACTTATTTTGTGGCCTAACATGTGATCTGTCCTGGAGAATGTTATATGTGCCCTTGAAAAGCATGTATATTCTGCTGTTTTGGAATGGAAAGTTATAAATATAATTATTAAGTCCATCTGCTCTAATGTGCCATTTAAGGCCAAGGTTTACTTGTTGATTTTGTCTAGATGATCTATCCATTGACATAATAGTAGTCCCCTACTATTATGATAATACTGTCAATCTCTCCCGTTATGTATTTTTATATTTGCTTTACTAATTTTGGTGCTCTTATGTCGGGTGTGTAGATGTTACAAATGTTTTATCCTCTTGTTTGATCAGTCCCTTTATTGTTCTATATAATACCCTTGTTTGTCTCTTCTTACAATCTTGTTTTAAAGTCTATTTTGTCTAATATAAGTTCTGCTACCCCACCTTGCTTTTTGCTTCTTTTTGCATGAAATAACTTCTTCCATCCCTTCAATTTTAGTCTATGTGTCCTTTAGATCTGAAGTGAGTCTCTTGTAGGCATCATATGTTGGGGTCTGTTTTTGAAAATCCACTCAGCCACCCTGTGTCTTTTGATTGAAGCATCTCGTGCATTTATATTTAAAAATACTTATTGATAGGCATATACTTAGTGTCATTTTGTTATTTACCTCTTGGTTTGTTTTTGTAGTTCTTCTCTGTTCCCTTCTTCTCCTTCTGGTCTCTTCTCTTATAGTTTAGTGGTTTTCTTTAGAATTATGTTTGCATTTCTTCTTCTTTGTTTTTTGTATATCATAAGTTTGTGGTCACCATTGGGTTCACATGTATTTATTTGTATAGCCCTCTATTTCAAGTTGATAGTCATTTGAGATTGAATGCATTCTAAAAGCACTATGTTTTTTATTCTCTCTCTCACATTGTATGTTTTTGACATCATGTTTTACATCTTTTTATTTTGTGTATCCCTTAGCTACTTATGTTAGTTACATAGTTGATTTTGTGTCTCTATAACATTTCTTCTACTCATCTTTTCTTTGATTAATATTTGTTCACCTAGCAAGTGGTATCTTTTGTAGGCTAATTTTTTTCATTCATTCTAAGGTGACTTACTTTACATGAAAAGACAAGAACACGATTCTCAAGATTTATAATTTCCTTTTAATTTGTAATTTAAGAACTCAAGATTTTCATTTGCTCTACTGATATTTTCCAGGCTTTACTGCACACACACAGCTTCTGTCAATGAATCAGGAAGCAAGACCTCACTAGACACTGAATCTGTCAGCACCTTGATCTTTGATTTCTCAGCCTCCAGAGCTGTTAGAAGTAAATATTTGTTGTTCATAAGCCCCCCAGTCTGTGGTGCTTTTGTTATAGCAGCCTGTATGGATGAATAGAGCAGGATACTGGGGCCATCTGGCCCAGCGGTAATGAAGGATACAAGGCCTTGGTCACCCTAAAGCTCTCCCACAGGAGGAGCTGCCTGACAACTGCCATCAGGACCCCAGGAGCTGACATGACATCCTTTGTAATTTCTGATGAGGAACTGGTGAAGACCCAGAGGCATGCAGACCTTCATCAAATCAGGGCCAGGGTGGAGCAAGACGATGAACTGCATGGACTCAGAGGCATCTAAGTGTAAAATGAGGTCTCCTCTCAGCTCCCATCACAGCACCAGGCTCAGTGGTGATTCATTCCTGCTGCTGTTGTATTTGAAAGAAGAAGGAAAGCGCAAGTAATGAGAAAACTAGGACGTGGTTCAGGGAATGGGGGTGACCCTGTCTTTCATGTGGTAGATAGTGGGGGCTCTCTGTCATCTTGGTCTTGATGTCTTGAGTACAAAAGGTAACCCTTCTTCCTGCTTTCAGCTGAGTCAGCCAATGTAAGTTAGAAATATATGCATCAGTGGCAGCCTCTTTGCCTCCATCTTCCAGCCCAGTAAATCAAAGACAAGGACTTAAGGATATGGTACTTTATTCTCACCATGTATTTTCCTTCTCTGGTAAAAATAACCACATGTATGAGGAACCAAGGGCTGCAACTCCCACAGCAGCACAGACAGTTGGAGGAGGGATTGAGGGCCATTTGTCTGTCATTGCTCTACCGCTAAACTGTTGCCTGGAGCAGTCAAATCCCTCCAATTCCTGGGCCTCTTTTGATTCATCTGTGAATCATGAACAAGTACAGCCATTCTAGTAGCCTTACTGAAGTGCAGTGAAAACCCAGGGGTCAATCGGAAGACAAAAATCAAAGTGATGACATTGACTCCCAGGGTAGGCTTTCTAGGAACATGCCCCTAAAAAGGTAGGAGGAAAACAATACCTGCAAAGCCCTGGCTAAAGGCCCCTTCTTGTTCAGTAATTATGGTAATTTGTCGTTTTTCTGTAAAAAAAAAAAAAAACAAGGGCAAAACTTGTTTTTTCATGATCTCAAATAAATTAAATACAGCTTATGATTAAATATCAGATTGGGGCCACAGTCTTTGTTCTGAGTGAATCTGAAAAGTTTTGGGGACATGTCCACTGTAGTGTGTCACCCAGTGGGATCCATGATGGCTTCAGACAGCCCTTCATCACCTGCCTTTGTCAGTCATCAGCTGATTCACTCTGTGCTTTGGCATCAAACATCCCAGACTCTTGAAGAATTCTATGTTCAGGTACAGAGCAGGGCAGAAAAGGAAATATCTGGATATTAGTTTGCTAAGGTTGCCATAACAACGGGCCACACATTGAGTGGCTTAAGCAAGAGAAATGTACTTTCCCACAGTTCCGAAGGCTAAAAGTCTGAGATCTTCTGAGGCCTCTCTCTCTTTGGCTTATAGACGACCATCTTCCTCTGTCTTTCATACTCCTTGCTCAGTGGGTGTCTGTTTTCTAATCTTCACATCTTATAAGAATATCAGTCATGTTGGATCAGGGCCCACTCCTAATTTGACTGCTTTAAAGTCCCTATCTTCAAATATAATCACATACCAAGGATTAAGATGTCAGCATATGAATTTGGGAGCACATTCAGCCCATAACAATTGGGATGGACCTATATTTTCTAAATAATAAGAGGGAATAAATCCCTTTTACTGGACCTTGTCTCTTAGTATTCTGAAAATTTGGTCTTGTAGTGGAAACAAACAATTATAAAGAACCAGGTTAATTTTATCCAGA
>NW_017732983.1:106863-107801 GCF_001890085.2 Hipposideros armiger | reverse complement strand
CCCCTTCCTCCAATTCCCCAGCACTGTTCCCATCCCCCCAATTCCCCAATAAAAAAATCTTAAAAAAAATCCACACGGACTGAGAACCATCATCCTAGGTCACCCTGTAAATAGCAGTAGAGCTTTAGCTGTAGCCTAGGACTACTTAGGAACCATAAGCTTAAACCTAGCCTATTTAAAATTTAGACAGGAAGAAAACAGGGCATTGGGAAAAGTACTTCTCCCCCGCCTGGCACTGCAGGGCATGATGTGCTTTCCTTCTAAGTTCCAAGAAAAAAAAAATCAAGCCTAGAAAAGTCAGTGTTAACAGAAGGAAAATGAGCAGAGTTGTTGAGGATAGGACACTGTGGACCCTACTCATTGATAGGGTTGCCAGGAGATGGAGCCAACTCAATAGCACGTTAATACACAAAACTTAAAGCTGATTTACTAGATTTTAATTACAGAACGTTTCCCTCTCCTAGTAGTCTGTTCCTATATATTTAAATTAAGTCTGATAATCCTTAGAAGGGCACATAACGAGTTCTCAGTGCATGCCAAGCCCGGCTCTCAGTGCAATGCATATATTTGCACATATAACAACAGCCTGAGGAGGTACGTGTTATGAGAATCCCCATTTTTCAGAAGAAGCACAGAGACATTGAATAATTGGCCCAAGATCACACAGCTAAAAGGCAGCAGAGCCAGTATCTGAACCAAGGCCATGCTCTTGTTCTGTCCTGGTTGCCTCACTATAGACAGAACTCAATGGAGCTCTGTAGACTAACTTCCCTGGGGACCATCTTCAGACTGAGGAGAGCTGGTCTTTGTCTTTTATTCATTGTGTTGTTTTTATTCAATATTATGTTATTAGACAAAACTCTCTGAGCTATGTTTAAATCATAGCCAGTGGCTTCATTCTGCTCCCCACTGCATTCTCTCACAAAAGTATTTAAAGA
>NW_017732983.1:102539-103288 GCF_001890085.2 Hipposideros armiger | reverse complement strand
TGAGGAAGGTTTCCACTAGATATGAGCCTCTACAATGCAGGAACCTCACTCTATATTCTCTTTGGAATCCCAGTGCCTAACTATTGGGTTGTTGGAAAAGTCATGATGTATTTTTTTCTGTTTTTCGTTGCAAAAATGCGTCATGACTTTTCTGACAACCTAATACTTTTACTCAGCGTTCATTCACTGAGCAAGAATTTTTGTGTGTGTGGTGCCAAATACAGTAAAACCTTGGATTGCGAGTAACGGTTTGCAAGTGTTCTGCAAGATGAGCAAACATTTCTATTAGGGTGGTGCACAAGTAATACATTGCTCGTAATGGCAAAACTGCAATTACTTTTGCAGCAACCTAATAATACATTTTAACTTGGTAAATAAGCACTGTCTTACAATACAAGTAGTTTGTTTCCAGAATGAATTATGCTCGCAAACCAAGGTATTACTGTACTGTACTTGAAGCTGAGCATAGAAGTGGTTAACAGAATAGAAAAAGGTCCTGCTTTCATGGAGCTTACATTCTATCTTCTGTAGAAAACATTCAGATGCTCAGTAAATGTTTCTTTAATAAATGGATGGTTAAGTAAACAAAAGAATGTATGAATGGATAGATAAGTTTGTGTATACAGATTATCTAAACTGGAACACAAAGTTAACTTTGGTCTTGTTTCCACCAGCCTGAGTCATCGAACTCATAAACTGGAGAGGCAGGATGAGAAATGTGCACATGTGTGTTTGGGGGAATGGGGGGG
>NW_017732983.1:22082-101894 GCF_001890085.2 Hipposideros armiger | reverse complement strand
TTATTAACTGGATCTAGCACCATGCGACTCCTGGCTCTTCCCCAAAGTAAAAAAAATGACCATGAAAGGTAACATTTTTAATCTATTCAGGACCTCAAGGCAGCCACAATAGTGCAACTAGAGATACTCATGAAAGAGGACTTCCAGAACTGCTTCAGAAAGTGGTAAGTACAATGGGATAAGTGTGTTTAAAGCGAGGGGGAGTATTTTGAAGAGGATTAATGCCAATGTGTCTTTTACTGAAATAATTATTTTTTATTTAAATATTTACCATATTGTTTGATCACACCTTGTTGACTGCTGTGGTGAAATAAGATTGTAACAGCTATACAATCTTCTTTGTTGGTAGGTCTTAACAGAACTTTTTGTATAACATGAGGTATGGTTCTCTAGGAGAACATGTTTACCTAATTTACTGTAATATAAAATTCACTTTTGAGGACACTTGAATAAAGCACACCTTGTTTAACATGGATATAAATAAGTGCAGCGGCTTCTCTGTGGTCCTCCCGGATCCCCCTTCAGAGCCCATGCACTCACCCTCAGCTGCTGAAAATATTGGTGGACGGATGCTCACAGATATGCCCTCACTGGGCATCGCCCTTTCCAGGAAACTGCTCCCACCCCCAGAAGCTGACCGGTGGCCTGTGACTAGACAATGATAGAATATAAATGTTCCCTTCCCTTGTCTCAATTTGAGACAAATCTTAAGGACCATCCCAGCTCCAGAACTCCCTGTCGGATCCGCTAAGAACTTGGCTGCATCCACAAAGCAGGTGAACTTTTTTCTCTGTCCCATCTTCCTACTTCCTGCTTCCTTAGGGTTTATCTCCCCCAGAGCATGCCTCAATAAAATTTCTCCATGCACTTTTCCATCACTGTTTGCTTCTCAGGAACCCAATCTAAGACAATAAGCATTATGTCAATGTAAGTGTAAATGCTCAGATGAAGTTTTGACCCAGTCACTTCTCTGTGACCAAAATTATGTTTCTCTCCTAATGAAGTGGGAAATTTGCTTCATGAATTACTGAGTCTCGATTTATGCTCCAAGAATATAAGAATTGCCTCATTGTGAACACCTCTTTTTCTGAAAATATCCCAGTTTTTAGTCTCTCAAATTCTTTTGAAAGATAATCACGTGCAGCATCTGCCACTTTTTCTAACACAGCACTGAACTTCTATCTAAGTTCAAAATCAAGCCTCTCCCCAGGTATCAGTAGCAGAGCTCAATTTCAGGCTTATTTAATCTGACTTCAATGTTAAGCCATTTTCTACTGTGTCTTACCCTAAAATTAGTAACAAATCTATAAATAGAGAAGAAAGCCAAATGTCATTCTCTTTGTTTCAACAAATTGTGTTGAAATATTGGGTTATCAGAAAAGTCATGACGCATTTTTACAACGAAAAACATAGAAAAAATACGTCATGACTTTTCCGACAACCCAATACATCCATTTCAAATTGTGTTGCAATACACTAGATATAGTACATATCAATTAGACAATATATCTAGTGTGTACTGCCAGTATTCTAAGAATAATGACCCTTCCTTAAGCAAACCTGACATGAAGCAATATATGTTTACACACACACACACACACACACATATTTAACAGCTGAAGGGAGCCTAGAGTTATCCTAGCCAACCCTCTCAGCTTTAGAGCAGAAGAAACTAGGGCCCAGAGGGAAGCAATGATTAGCCTACAATCCCCTCTAGATAGTGGTAAAATTCAGTCTGACTCCCAAAATCTAAACTTGAAATAATTCAGCCTTTCATTCAGACTCACAGTGTAGGACAGACAGATTGATTATTAGCTTTATCCTGAAAAAACAAAAGAAATCATTGATGTATGAAATCACAATAGAATTGTTTTAGAGAGGCCACATGTCTCATTTGATTTCTATAAATTTAATTCTCAGGGACACAGCACATGCATAAAAGCTAAGAATACAGGTAAACTGGATACAAAAACTACCTTTCATTCTCCGCTCACACCAGTGAGCTTTATTATTTCATAAATCATCAGTGAAAGATTCAATCCACCATCCAGCAGTCTAAAAAATCTACCATTCTAAGAAACATTTAATAATGGCATGTGGACTGAAACAAAACAAACACACAGAGATTGGCATCACTTTAACAGTTTCATCAGAAAATGGTTTTATAAACATATTTTTCTGTGCTCATCTTTTTATAGATTCAATCAGCACTACCTTCACAGAAATCATGCACTGAGCTGCCATGGCAACCGGCACCTTCTGCACAGACACACACACAAAATCAACATGCTTAAATAACTGTACCTCACGCCCACTTACATCTATTAGATTTGGATTCCAGATATAAAAATAGCAACAATGATTTTTTATTTTTATTTTTATTTTTTGCCAACTGGGGGCTCTAATGCCAACTAATGCTTTAATTGATGTAAACAACATGACAGGGGAACGTGCAAAAGCCCAAAGGAAAGAATAACCAGTTCAGCGTTCCGGATCCACTCACCATCGACTGATTCTTTGGGGTTCTTATGTAAAGGAATTGAACCTCAGTCTTGTGCTGCTCAAATGAAGCCTTTATTGGCAATAAATCAGAATTGGTAGAACATGGGCTGAGTACTTTTCTACCCAAAACTAAAGGACCGCTTCAAATTTTTAATTTTTTTCTCCATTTAAAATGAATGGTTTTGAAATCCAGTTGCAGAAGACAAATGTCTTGATTTGAGTAATTGCTCAAGAGTCATGTTCCCAAGGTAACCTGAGTTTTCTTTCTTGAATACCTGAGAGACTTGGATATAGAGTAACTTTAATACTATATCCATGCAACGTCTATTTTAATAGAGTCGAAAATTCTAGACACTATGATAGGGACAAGGG
Source organism: Hipposideros armiger (assembly GCF_001890085.2). Taxonomy (NCBI): domain Eukaryota; kingdom Metazoa; phylum Chordata; class Mammalia; order Chiroptera; family Hipposideridae; genus Hipposideros; species Hipposideros armiger. The sequence continues at coordinate 99,020 of NW_017732983.1, read as the reverse complement.
ATACAAAAAAAAAAAGACACATGGTTCATCACAGTGTTTTGACAAAGTTTCATAGTTCTGACGAATCACAACAGAATTACCCCTGCTGTCTGTTAAAAATGCTGATTCCTGGGTCCCACTGCAGTTCCACTGAATCAGAACCTGAGTTGTTCTACTTATGAAGCAAGTGTTCCTTTGGAGAAACACCAAAGGAGTGAGCCCAGATGGGAAGTGTAGAGGGCCCATCAACCAGATATGACCTTGCAAAGGAGAGAGAGCTGGATGTTCTCCACGCTGAGTAGCACCATGCAGCGCTTGTAGCTTTGTTAACTGGCTCCTAGTTGGGAAATGTTTCTTGAGGACTAAAGACCACAATCAGGGAGCGTAAGCAGAGGCAGGAGATACAAAACAGCCCTAGGGAGGTACAACTGTGCTTCTACTTGCTGACTACCTGATTGGGTATCACCGGGTCAAAGTGTCATCAATTGTAGCCACACAATGAAGGACACAAACAATAATTATAGTTTATTTTTGTAACTTTTTCTAGTTTGAAACACCTATTTTATAATGCACATGGAAATGAGCATGAAGTGTTTAAACAACAAAGGCCTAGAGACAGTTTTATCTTCATCTGCTGAACTTGACTATAAGATCCATGAGGTCTTGAGCTCTCTATCTCCTAAAACAGTGCTTGGTTCATATGAAGTGCTCAATAAATAGTGGCTGAAGAATGAATGAATGAATGAATGAATGAATGATGAATGAACAAACGATTGAATGAAGGAACAAAGAACATAGGTGATTAGATCTAAATAGGAAAAAACTTGGAGTGCATGAGGAAAAGGCACTTTTTTCTTAGGTAACATCTGGTAGTATATTGTTCCATTGTCTATAACAGCCAAGCACCTAAAGAAAACCCAGTATATGATAGCAGTGGGGATGGGAGTGTGGAGGATTCCTGGGTAGCTCTAAGGGGGTTCATTGACCACTTTTTAAAATGGAGAAACACAGCTTCTGGAGTTGGTGTGTTTACATGGAGTTGTTTAGTAGCAAATAGGAAAATAGCTACAGTTGTAGAAATTCAGTTGTCAACCCTTTGAATTTAAACATTGGGCCCCTACACTCAGAAAAATTGCCATAAGAAAGTAAGTCTAATGTGAGCTGATACGACACAGCCTAGGACGTTAAAGATGGTAGAGATTGTCTCCTTTGCTCACTGATGTCTAAGACTCTTGCCAATGCTTTAATGGAGAGTAGTTTGTTTTCAACACCGGAATTACATTCTGATTATATCTACATTTAATGTAGTTTGAGGTGTGTATTTGTGAATGTGTGTGAAAGGGAGTCTGCAATACTGTTTGGCTAATCCACTTCTGGTCATTCTAAAAAATTTCTTCTAATATTATTGAAGCTAAATCTATGGACCAAACTGGGGAAGTTCTGGTGCCCAGAGCATATGAAGAGTACTCTCCCCACCTTTCTGTCACTGACATACGGACACCAAAAAGGACATGATGTCACTTACACAGTTATTTTTTTTGAATATCATAAGAGCACTGTAAGGTTAACTCACATTAGCTTAACTATTTTCATTTTATAAAAGAAGGAACTGAGGTACAAAAATACAGAAATTTCATGAAGCTAATAAAAACTAGAGCAGGGACTCCATCTTAGGTCTTCTGACTTAAAAATCACTTTTAAAAAGTACAAAATTGAGTAATAGGTTAGCTATTTTAGTATAGAATTATGTATTTTTCCCAAGTATGCTCTTTAAAATGTCATGCACTAATTTTATACCTGTAGTTTGGCAGAGGTTCACCGTGAGAAATCTAGATAAAGTTCCATTTTACAATTCTTTGTAAAGAAATCTGTAGTCAGAGATGAACACCAACTACCCTAAGCTCAGATTCCATACATTTTGATGGGTTAAAAAAAGAGAAAAAAAACTGTACCTTTCCATGCAGAACTTTTATTTGTAAAGGAACATTATATATTGGATTGTCAGAAAAGTCATGGTGTATTTTTTTCTGTTTTTTGTTGCAAAAATGCATCATGACTTTTCCGACAACCCAATAAATAAGGCATTCGAAAGAAGTCATCTCTTCATTGGAGAAACCTGGCAAAGAGCACCTTCACTGAGTGACAAAGTTAACCTCCCCAGTAATGGGATATTTGATATCAGATGTCTCCTCAGAGGCTCTTCTGAGAAGGACACAGAATTTTCTGTGGCATTCTATCCAAAAATGCGTAACCTCAATTTGTTCATGAAAAACATCGCCTATACACACTATAAAATAACTGTTTATACTGGTAAAGAAAAAAAAATATATCCCTGACCTTTTTAAAGATGGTAAGGCAGACTTTATACAGGATCATAGTGATAGCTCTAAAGACCACTTCAACGGGATATTGCAGGGGGCTGGAGAAAGATGGGGTTCAACTCCAAATATATCATGGACAAGTGGGAATAGGGGACAGTGGATGGAAAATTGCTAAGAGGAAGCATCAGAAAATCACAAAGAAGGGATTATAGCTAAACTAACCTAACAGGATTCTTGCTGGCCTGACAAGCCAGGGGAGTCAGACATCCCCTGGGGAAAATGGAGAACGATGAACCTTATCAGACATTGAAGGTGGTCAGGCATCAAAGGTTGGGGAGTTCTGGTTAAACTGATTCAGCAGGGTTCTTGCTAAAACTGAATTTTATAAGGAAGTACACAGATGGGCCTGGGAGAAGGTTTGGGAGCTTGACTACAGTTTGGTCAAGCAAAAAATCTTTGTCAATGCTTTTCTGATGGGTCAAGGCCAGGAAATAGGATAAAAAGACCTAGGGACTGCTCCAGATTTTTAAAAGATTTAGGAAGTGTTCCAGGTTAAGGACACATGAAAATTAGACTCAATAAGAGACTGGACTAGATCTTAAGCCAGGAGAAAAAGACATCAATGGGACTGTTGGTAAAACTTGAATAAGGTATCTAGATTAGATGGTGGGATTGTATCAGTATTGATATCCTGTTTATATAAATACAGTAAAACTTTGGATTGCTAGTAATGTGGTTTGTGTGTATATTCTGTTAACATTTGGGAAGCTAGGTGAAGGGTCTATGACAATTCATTGTATTAATTCTGTAACTCTTTTGAAGTCTGAAATGATCTCAAAATGAAAAGAGAATACAATAAAATTGTTTACCTTGTTAAGAGGGAAATCTCAGTTAAGTGTTCTCACCAAAATAAAAACTTTAAAAATGTAAAAGATAAGTAATCTTCATGATGAAAAAGATCTTACTGATAAATTGATCAAATGTTAAAGCTATAAGAAGCAGCACAACTTGTCCAAGTTTGCACAGCCCTCCAGACACTGGTGTTCTCTCTGTAATCCCACATCCTACTTCAACGTCAATTCTCAAGAACCTGAGAGCACTTGAATAAGCCAGCTCTTCATGTGTCTCCTCTTTTTCAGAGACAAGGGAGGATGGTGATGGCAACCTGTATTTGCCATGTAGAGAAAACAGATCAACCATTAGCCCTGGAAAGCATGTGTTAACATCAATTTAAGGAAGAACTCTCTCAGAAGTTGTTATGTGTGAATATCTGAGGGTGAGGATTTATTATTGATTGGTGAACCCATATCAGAATTCCAAAAAACAAACCAATGACAATTAAAATTCACAGAGTAACTTGAAAATGCATAGAGTAAGGGAATTACAATGGAATAACAGTAACCATGATGCTGTGGCTTAAATCAATAACCTTGAACTGTTTTTTTGTGCTCATTTTTCCATGAAAAAGATTTCAGGAAAAACTTGGGCATTTAAGTTGACATCTATGTTCTTCTTTATTTTATAACTAATTGCAAAAGGTATAATTTCTGGAAAATTACAAATAATGACACTTTTTTGATTAAACTGTCAAATTATTCCTGTAGAATCTCTTCAAAGCAATCTAAACAGAACAGCAAGTTGAGAATCATAATCATGCATTTAATAAATAAAATCACACTCTTCTTTTCCAGTCAGAATTTCACCTCTCTTTATTCCCTGTAAACTCACATGTCCATTCCAATTCCCCAAAGAATTTTATCCTAAAAAGACATTCTGTGCATGAATGCCTTTATGATCACTGAGTCATACTTCAGTGTAATGAATATGTATGTAAATTAAAAAGTAAATTGTTTTTAAATGACCAGTGGCCATAAAGCTTTAATTATTAAAAATTATTTCTGTATTGAGTTATAAATATTTGGGGGCTCATTTTTTAAAATTATAATTACAAACATAAAATATAAATTATTATTGGTAATAATCTCTTAATTAAATGGATGGGGCTTGTGTTTTTTCCCTATAGAATTCATATATCCAACAATGAATACTATGCATCACTACCACTATAAATAGCATTATAATAATAAGATGAGGTTCTGCACTAATTCCATTCCTAGTTTTCATTTTCTATATTTTTAAGCTCAAGGAAAAAATGTGTTCATCTAAATAAATGGATGGGAATAGGAGTTTGATTTTAGCAGGGTATTAAATCTCCAATTCTTTCCATGTAGTTGCCAAAAATATCACAAAACAATCACATAAAATGTGTTTTTAATGCTCTATCAGATAACTAGTCAATGAGATACTCCTGCAATATTACTGAATTGAAAATATTTGTCTTACAAAAGAGACCATTTTCCCCAGGCATTGAAGCCATTCCCTTTTCCAGGGGTCGGCAAACTGCGGCTCGCGAGCCACATGCAGCTTTTTGGGTACGTTCAGTCTCAAAAGTTTGCTGACCCCTAGAAGAGCCAATCCTGTCCCTCACAACAATTTAAAAATTAGTTGAGAGCCGTGAATATATTCTTATGTAATCACCATTATGTGAATAATATCCTTTAAAAATTTTATAAATGAAACTATGATAGTTGTATTTTCATTTTCAATTTTACTTCAGAGCCACATGTATGTACCCAAAGAGCCACGTGTGGCTCACGAGCCGCAGCTTGCTGACCTCTGGTGGCTCTTCCATCTCAAAAGTTTGCTGACCCCTGCCCTTTTCAATACCACCACCAACTTTTCCACAAAGTCACACTGTGAAAAGGATGAGGGGTTCTTCAAAACCAGATCAATTTGTGGGAAAAATAGAAATTACACGTGGAAACTGGGGATCTGGACACTGATTCCCTTAAAACTATCTCTTTTCTCAGGTAACAATTGGAAAATGTTGTGTATTCCAGGGATATGCACACTCCTGGGACATATTACATTATTTGAGACACAAGAAATTTACACCAAGAACATACACAAAATGTAAGCCATGTGGAGAAAGATTTGTATTCATTGTATTGAATATATCTGAAATTATGGAATACATCTCAAATTATGGAATACTTCCCAAAATGTTTTCAAAGGAAAACTAGTCTTTTGAATTGTTCCATACAAAGTAGCTTCAAATGGTCTATCACATTTGGAAAATATTGCACTACACAACATTCTTTCCCTAGGAAGAATCCATATTAGCATACCCAAGGCCCTGAAAAGTCCTACAGTAAAGAATACAGTTTACCTTTATTTAATTCAGATATTCACAAATACCTATATTTTCTTATGTACCTCTTTTTGGTTAGTATCTTTCTGAACACACTCTCAGAATTGCTGACTTATGATTTTATTGAATGTAGGGGTTAGATCATATTACTCCTAGTGAAATCCATGGACGGTGACCATGACCTTGGTAGATGTTTAACACATATTGGTTAACTGATTTACTGATTCATATGCAAAGGAAATGAGGTTGACAAGAGAAGAAAACTAAATAGAAATTGATTTGCATGAATTGTATCATAATGGAAACATTTAAACAAAACCTCTAACTTATCAAATAGAAGCAGGTGTAACACCATCTATAAGAAGCAAAGCTGTCACCTAGGAAGTCACTGGAAGCTTGCACCATTGCTTCCCCAGGGGAGCCCTGGCTCTGAGAGAGGAGAACATGCTGTAAGAGCTCTCAGTTTGCAGTCACTGCTAGAAGATCACAGAGGATTAAGCCTCCGCCCAGCAGTGACAGACACATAATCCCTGTCATCACAAGCATTCCTAGGAAGATCCTTCACTTGGGGGGAAAAAAAAGTCATTGCTTTTTATCCTCATGCAATGTGAATCTAAGGTACAGCTGACCCTTCTTTGGTGGTCTCTGCAACAGGGAGATAGCAGAAATAATATGCCTTATAAATAACTACATCCCTTACAGTACACCAAAACAAGAGATGGACTGGGAGCCAAAAAAAACAAGCATCTGTTTTTTCCATTTTCCAGCTGGGTAACTTGAGTGGTCCCTCAACTTCTCTGAGCCACCATTTCTCCATCCGTCAACACCTTATCAATTTAAACATGTTCATGGATTGCATGATCCCTTCATTCTAACTGTGGAAAGAAAAAATAACATCTTCTTTTACAAACAGTACTTGAATATTTGCTTGCCTTAGATGTAAGCATTTAAAGTCCCAGTAAATACTTGCTTTAACTGATTTAGTTGCCTAACTCATTTTGACATCTGCCTCAGGACACTACTTCTAAGTCAACAATCAGAATGCTTCCAGGGGAAAAAAATTGATCCCAATAGTATATAAAGATGATAAGGACCCCAAAGAGTGCATTAGAGAATAAGGTCAACTTGAATAGTGTTTTAGAGTCTATTGTATCTTTGGAAAAAACTGCCACGTATTCCAATGTTCAGTATGACAATTTATTGCTGCCAGGTAGAAAGATTTTAAGGATTAAGAAAATTACTTTTTAAATTTGGGCATACTTTTGGCATACTTTTATTGGTGATATAAAAAATCTTATGCAATTGGGAGAAAGGATTTTAGTCATAGTTATAATGAACAATTATAAAATCAAAATTAATAGGGAAAAGCATTCTTTTAGTTCTCAGTGGATAAATTTTAATTAACACAATAAATGTGCTCTCCCTCACCTCTCTCTAACAGGGATGACAAGAGCAAGAAGACAGAATTGGGTCAGTCCCTCTTGATGACAGGACTATAATAAGTGACAAAGTGAAATAAGCTTATTATACAAAACGATAAGGACAATTTTTCTGTGGTTGTTTTCACAATTATTTGGTGGCTTTCTATTGCTATTTATTACTTATTCCCTCCAAATGCCTAAAATTCTTTTTGTCTGATTTGTAGAGGGTTTCATTTTTGAAGATGTGTTTGCATGAAGTCAAAGGCTTTCTTTCACATAACACATTCCAGGGGAAAAGTTCTCCTTTTGTTGCGTTTCAGTTATCACACGATGTCAGATCATTCCAAAGCAGTATCCCGAGCCTCAGTTTCTATTGTTTTTCATGTAACTTTAAAACACCAGTCTAACATTTAATAACCAACACAGAATAAAATTTCAATTGCAGCATTCATGTTGTCCAAGACTTTCCGCTCACCTAAATTGTCTCCTTGCACATGGCATGGAGAATAAAGGACTCAGGTTACATGGTGTAAACAAGGGGTTAATACCCAAAATATATAAGGAACTCGTACAACTCAACAACAACAAAACCAAACAATCCAATTAAAAAATGGGCAGAGGACCTGAATAGACATTTCTCCAAAGAGGACATACAGATGGTCAGTAGACATATGAAAAGATGCTCAACATCACTAATTATCAGAGAAATGCAAATAAAAACCACAATGAGATATCACCTCATACCAGTGAGACTGGCTATCACCAACAAGACAAATAATAACAAGTGTTGGAGAGGTTGTGGAGTAAAGGAACCCTCATACACTGTTGGTGGGAATGCAAATTGGTGCAGCCGCTATGGAAGGCAGTGTAGGGGTTCCTTAAAAAGTTAAGAATACAATTACCATATGACTCAGCAATCCCTTTCTTGGGTATCTACCCAAAAAATCTGATATATGTGCTCCGATATTTGTAAAGACATATGTGCCCCGATTTCACTGCAGCTTTATTTACGGTGGCCAAGACACGGAAACAACCAAAGTGTCCTCTGATAGATAACTGGATAAAGAAGATGTGGTATATTTACACAATGAAATACTATTCTGCCATAAGAAAAGTTGAAATAATGCCATTTGCAACAACATGGTTGGATCTTGAGATTATTTTGCTAAGCGAAATTAAGTCAGACAGAAAAAGTTGACAACCATATGATTTCACTGATATGTGGGATATAAAACTGAAAACAACAAAGAAACAAGACAAACAAATGAAGAATCAAAATCTCATAGACACAGACAATAGTTTAGTGGTTACCAGAGGGTAAGGAGGAAGTGGGGTGGTAGATGAGGGTAAAAGAGATCAAATATATGGTGATGGAAGGAGAACTGACTCTGGGTGATGAACACACAATGTGATATATAGATGATGTATTACAGAATTGTACATCTGAAACCTAACAATTGTCACCCCAAAAAACTTTAATAATAAAAAAAAGAAACAAAGAGCTCTCTTGGGATTCATAAAACCTCATTCAAAGGAATACACAAGAAATGAGTCATCACTGTGTTGTTCTAAAAGTGCCACTAAGTCTTCATCCAAAAGGGAATAGATTCTCATAAAGAATAGAATTCAATGGGCAAAGGATACTGTCATCTGGCCAAGCATATCATCACCTGCTAGAAAAAGATAATGTCATTTGCATTGTGAGTCTCAAGAGTACAGTGCCATAACATTGTAGTGTTATACTCAACCATAGTAAATGTTTTGTAGGTCAGAAGAGGTGAAATTTCAGTAATATCAAGGACTTCAACCTAATAAACAAGAAAAGCAAAATTTGTAAAACCTAGGATTTGCTAATGCTTATTTGGCATTACTTCTGGGAGAACGTGCACTGATTCTATATCACTATACATAGTTTTAGGAACAAATTATTCTTTTTCTATTTTAGAAATTAATTTAATTCCCACTTAACATTGTTTAAAATTTAGGCTTTGAGTATGGAGAATATAGTCAATAATGCTGTAAAATCTATATATGGTGTTGGATGGGTACTAGACTTATCGGAGGGATCACTTAATAAAGTATATAAATGCCTAACCACTGCACTGCAACCTGAAACTAACATAAAATAATACTGAATGTCAAATATATATATATAGCATTGCAATAGCTATGTACGATGTCAGATGGGGAGTAGACTTGTTGGGGTTATCACTTTGTAAGGGGTGCAAATGCCTAGTCATTAAGTTGTTTTGTACACTTGAAACTAATTAAAAAATAAAATTTAGGCTGTGGAGTCACATGACTTGGAGCCTAATGCAGTCGGCAATATTTAGAGAGTGTGTGATCTCAAGCAAATGACTGAGCTTCAATTTCTTTTCACCTAAAAAAAGTAGATATACAGTCACCTTCTTAGGGATGTTGTAAGGATAATGTAAAATGATGCATATAGAGCACCTACATATACCTGTAGCTCAATCATCTCTTTGAATCAGTCAAGCTTTTCTCATTCCTTGTCCCTTCCATCTTCAGTCAGTCACCTCTTGGTTGTTCTTTCCTATGCAGGGTTGACCTAATGGTTGATCATCTGAACCATTGTCTCATTAGCATATTCAATGCAACTGTAATCTCAGTATTCACTCAGTAAAGTCCTAATGTTGTATTAATGTTAAAATGTATCCTTCTAAGACTCTGCAGCTGAGCCTTGAAGAAAATTACACAGTGGTACACATTGATGCTATCACAAAGCTTTGTCTCAAACATCACCTGAGACCTCAACTATGCCCAACGGGATGTCTCTGTATCTTCAATCAACTCTCATCTTCTTCAACAATTTCAAATTATCTCCTCTTTCTTTAAGGTTCTGCTCAGATATTACTTTTTGCAACAAGCTTTCTCCAGCCTCTCCATGAGGTGCTTTGAAAGTTTGTTCCCATCATAGCTAATGCATATTTGCTCATGGTGCCTGACTCACAAATAACAGGACACAGATAATACTTTTTGCATGGATGAATGAATAAATATTGTTTCCACTTGCCCAGCCCTCTTGCATCATCATAATCTGTTCTGGGGTCTTGTACATCTCCCCCTCCCGGATCATAAAGTTCTTGAGTCAGGATTATATCTTATCCATCTTCATATCCCTACCATTACCTCCATAATGCATACTAGATTCTGAGTCATTTTTCTTGACTGAATTTATCAATAAGCAAGTAAATTGAAACATTTAATTTACTCATTCAGCAACTATTTATTAAGTGCCTATTATGCATCTCTACTATGCTGGGTACTAGAAATACAAAGATTAAAAAACACAATTCTCCTCCTTACAGAGAGTGCTGGCTAACTGGGCAGGAAGAGGCAAATATACATTTTCTATAATGTACAATAATCACTCTGGGGTAAGTATGTACAAAGTACCATAGAAACATAATGGACAAAGCACCTCAAGGCTGAGAATCAACTAGAGAGACTTCTAGTGCAGTGTTTGAGCTGAGGCCTCGGATACTTCCCTTTTTGTGATTACTTTTTCAACAAACAAACTTCATAGTCCTCATTTAGTCTTCTGAATTAAACTCTATTATCAGGGTTTTTTGTTTGCAAGACAGAAGTCACCAGTCAAGCAAGGAGAATGAATAGGCCTGCACTGGTTTGAATCCATTGTCCAGAGGAGGGCAGAGCACCTTGATTGACAGTCCTATAAAAACTGCACACAGTGTATGAGAAGAGTTTCCAAAGTAAAATGAAAGTCTGTTATCCGCAAAGGGGAGAAGGCACACTGGGAATGCACAGTAATTAAACAATGGAAAGATTCTCCAGTGGATGTGATTGGTTTGGTTCTCAAGTCAGCAACAGTTCCTGATGTAAATTTAAAAAATGTGCTTCTTGCCTATACCCATTTGGAATATTTCAGTAGCAAATAAGAGAAATCTGACACATAGTGGTTTCAAAATATAGGGGTATGTTTTTCTCATTACACAAGAATCCTGGGGGTATCAGTCCAGGACTGGTGTAGTAACCCCTTGCACCTTATGGCTCCATCTCAAAGGGCTGTTGGTACCAGTCCATGAACTGGCTGCTACTGGTTGGTGATGATATTATGGACTGACTCAGGTCCCCACGATATTCATATACAGAAGCCCTAATCCTGAATGTAACCATTGTATGGGCACACAGAGGAAAGGTCATGTGAGGAAACAGCAAGAAAGTAGCCATATGCTTGCCAAGGAGACAGGCCTTAGAGGACACCTAATCCGCCAACATCTGCATGTTGGACTTCCAGCCTCCAGAACTGTGAGAAAATGAATTCCTGATATATAAGACACCTTGTCTGTGTATTTTCTTATGGCAGCCCTAGTAAAGGAATGCAGATGAGGTAAGCATAGAAAATCAGAGTAAGCATTTAAAAACTTGGATAACAATTTGACAGAATTTTCACATGCCCATTGAATCTAATGAAAAAATATTTCTACTTGCGTTTTGTATGTCTTTTTCATTTCATTTTTCTATTTATTCATTTTATTGTATTTGAATCAGTCCACAACAGACTGGAAATGTTTTTCTCTTCAATGTTTTTTTTTCTTAAATGATTTTAACCACAGATAGTTTGAGAGGCATCACCTTAAAGAACCCAGGTTCTTTCTATATTTGTTTTGGCTTTTGATTTTAGATGAGAAACCTCCCATATAGCTGTTATATATCCAAGCATCATATCCGTGTTGCAAGCAGAAATAAGGAAGAAAGATAAAGGATGAAAGGCAATAGAGGTGGCTATTGAATCTGTCCTTTCTAATCAAGAAAGCAAACACTTCTCGAAAAACCTATGTGAGAGCTGCTTACATCTATTAGCCAGAACTGTAACAATGGCCAGTTCTGAGAAAAGGGGTAGAGATGACAGTTGAAGCAGCTAACCAACAGTGAATGCCAAACTGGTTTTACATCAGTCTCTTAAGAGCTTAGTTAGTATGTCAGTCTTCTAAATCCCAGTTCGTTTTAAATATATGATAAGTAGGTGATAAATATGATAGATAGATAGATAGATAGATAGATAGGTAGATAGACAGATAGACTGATTATAGACAAATAGATAGAATAGATGATATTATGGATAGACACATACATACATACATACATACATACATACATAGTAGATAGACAATAGATCATACTGACCTAATTCCACCAAGAAAAGACTTAGTCGGAAGACTGCTGGTAGCAACAAGTTAATCTTTTTTTTTTTCAATTCACTAAACCAGCATATAAACCATGTAGTACATTCATAGAAGTACTTTAACATAAACTATGCCACTTAATATAGGTAACAGTTTTTAGTGGCACCAGAAGAAAATCCTAAGAAAATAAATTTATGTTGATTGAAAGAACTGACTTCCAAGAACCATCCCATCTGAGAGTCTTCATATTAATTGAGATATTTCAATAACTAGTCATTTGTTGAGCACGTTTTATCTGTAAAGTGTTTGGTCTGGTGTCACATGTTATATTTTTATTGGTTCTATTTGATAGATGAGAGAATGGATATACAATATTCAAGAACTAAACCAACAGCAGACATCCATAGAACTAGTACTATAGTAGTATCCAGGTTTCCTGAGTTATATGCCTTACTGTCTCTTGACTTTTCATAATGGGGCCTATCTCCCAAATTCAAAATAGGGCCCCCTGATATCCCAAAGAAATCTCCAATCCCATTCTAACTGGTATCTCTGTTTCCTGCTCATCACTAAGTGCCTACTTCCCTGTAGGATATACAAATGCTAAACTATTTTTAAGACAGGTGTTTTTTACTCAAGTTAAATAGCATTCTCTGTATGTTTTCCTTCTTTCGCTCATTCGATAAACGCAGCCACAACAACAACAACAACAACAACAACAACAACAACAACAACAAAGACTGGCCTGGAATTTACTAGGAAACCAACATTTACTTCAAAGATTAATAAAACACAATTGTGAAATGATTGCAGAGAAGTTCAGAGTGATTTTCGTCTAGGCTAAGCTCTCTCTTCCCTGCTTCTCTAGGATCTTCTACCAGCTATCATGCTACCTTTCTCTGCTATCAGACACTATAATAAAAAGCCACCTCTGAAGGTGGGAACAACTCATGAAGTCAACACAGAGGAAAAGTGACACTGTATCTATTTCAGAATCACTCTGCCACTCTGAGCACCGAATGACATGACATATGTGAAAGTCTTCAAACATCAAAGTGGTAGACTTTCTTATTTTTTCACACAATTTGAAATGGACTCTGTTGCTATTTAGGTGATGTAATACTCTCACGCCTACATAGTTTGCTTCACGGCTCTTTCAAATGCTGTCCTAACATCAAGTATCCAATCCAGTATGCCAGTGATTGCTGTGATTATTAAACAAACATAACTGAGATGTGCTAATTTAGATTGCCCTTTCGGATGTGTGTGTATGGAAAGGAAACAAGATAGTTCCTGATATGTTGGAATGCAATCTATGACTTGAATCAGAGAAAATAAAACATGTATCAGATATTCCCATGTAACAAGCACTCTGAACAGTGCATCTGAATCTCACCTGAACAACTTTCTTAGCTGTGGATCAACAGTCAAATCACTTTATATGGGCCTCATCTTTTTCATATAGTTCCCATTATGTTGAACTTTACTATCCCTACAATCCCTTAAACTCTATGGTGTATGAAGGAAGTTAGAAATTGGAAATCCATTGATTGATTGATTCATTTCAGACATATTTTTATGTGCTTTTGTTGTTATTGTTGGCCAAAAATACTGAAAATTGGTTGCAAACATTAAAAACTTGAGAGACTTCTTGTGACAATATGGGTTTCCAGCTTCTTATGGAAAAAAAAAAAAGCCAAAACACCCAGCAACATTTGGCTCATGTTTCTTCCCTACGACTCCTCAGATGGGACCTGCACCTCTCCCAATCACTGTAGCTCCTACTGCTCCGTATCGACCTGTGGTCTATGTTACCTGTCATTCCTTTACTGTCATCTGATTTTACAATCCCAACTGTCAGGCCTTATATGTTCAGTTCCTTCTACATGGAATAACACCCCATTCAGATATTCACCTAACAATCCTGTTTTAATTTCATCTGAACGGTTATCAGTATCGAGAATAACATTTTGGGGGGTTTGTTCATATTTTTGTTGTTTGTCCCCCTACTAGAATAAAAGTTGTAGAGGGACGGGACTTTGTCTTGTTCACTCGGGTATCTGCAGCACATAAAATAATGTCTGATACATTCTATCCATTGATTTGCTGTGGGCTATAAATCCCTATCCATTTGGAATTTATAGTCTTCTGTCTACCAGGCAAAGGGCTTTCAGAAACCACTTTATTATGGGAAACTCAAAATATAACCCATCACTGTGAATATATTTAAAAATAAATTGTATTATCTTTCTCTCAATTAGTAAAGACATGATCATTGAGAACAATTAGAAAATATAAAAATCACTTATAATCTCATTCAACTGAGGTGTCCATGTCAAAATGTTGATGACTTTCCATCTCAGTAGTTTTTACAGGAACTCCATGTTTTATTGTCACTGTTTATAACTGTATGCTTATGCTTTTTTACATATTCTTGAAGAAAACCAGTCTCTTCCTCATGTAGCAACTCATATGAGTACAATAAGAAATCTCCTCAAACCTCCATCTTCTCAGAGAAACATTGGCGGAGAGTAGCTCCTGCCTTTCCTATGCACACGCTTGAGCCTCCCATGGGAGGAAGAAGAATGCATCTGGTTGCTGAGTAAAGGACTGCCTGATATTTATTTTCATGTTCCTCATGGAACAGGATTCATTTCCTTGAAGGTCATTGTGAGGGCACAAGCCCTTGCCCTTGGTCCTCAGACTCAACAGGGTCCTAAGCAGCATGGTCTAACACTGTGATCTGAGCAAGAAGCTGCTCCCCACACTCATCCATCCACCCCTGAGTCTCAAAATCTCGAGCTGTGGGAGGTGACAGGAGGCCCTCATTTAAATTAACTTCTCCAATTCCACTCTGTCAACAAGAAAGACATCTTATACTTTACCTCTCACCTGACTGCTGTGTCTGTTTTTCTATCGGTTCAGAATATGAAAGAACGAGTGGTGAGTGTTTACACGCACTGCAAATCCTACCAATACTATTCAGTCTTGTAACCCGATTTTCCTGTTGAAATGTGTTTTATTTTTTGGATGCACCCATCACATTTGAGAAATTTCACTTCATGACAGATTGGTCACTCCAGCAATGAATAGTGCTCCCTAGTTTAGCAGCAGGTGCTGGATTCCTGCTTTCTGAGAAATGCTGAGTGTCTGGGAGCTCAGAACATGTGGTCATACTGGGTAGAAAGAGGATGTGTTGTTCCTTGCCTTCTCCTCACCTCACCCACACAGCCAAACCATTTTTATCCATTTGAAGACTAATAATCTTTCATAAATTGTTTGAACACAACTACAGTGGCTATGTAGTCCTTTTTGCTGTTTTTTTTTAATTCCAATTTTTTAACCTCCCTGCAATTATAATTAACTACTGTTACATTTATTTTTAGGTCTGTTCAAGGATTTGTTTGCAAGTCAGACTTGGAGCACAAACATTACTGATATATTGATAGTATTGATTCAGCTCCTCCTCTCACACCAAGTGGCTTGAATTAAAATAATCTGAGGATGAGAAACATGACTTAATTTTGCATAGTCTCAGAATGCCTCATAAAAGACAGTGGGTAGCTTCTTCTTGGCCATTACGAGAAAAAAAATGATTAGAACAAAACTCAGAAACCAAACAGGTCCTTCCTGATCTAGGTTAAGTTCTCTTGGTTTGCTCCCATGGCACTCTGTATTCCTCATTACTAGCTATTATAATTACATTTTGATTACCTTATTCCTTACTGGACCATACATTTTGGAAGGCAGGGAACTTAACTGTTTTGTTTAAGCCTCAATACCCAGTGATAGAGAAGCTATAAGTTTAAAAATGTTTTTAAAAATATCTGTTGAATAAACGAATGGCAGTTGGAAGTAAAATACTAGGAAACGTGGACTCTACCACAGAAAACACATGAATCAAGCTTCAGACACTGACAGGATGAGACTGGGAAGATTAGCATGGTATCGTCTCTGAGCTCCATTCTCCTAATAGCTCCTTTACCCCATCATCAACACCCATGAGTGGGGATGAGAAAAAGGCTACTCTAGTCTAGGACAGATGCTACTTCCAGTTAGATACAAAAAGGAAAGTCAATATCGATTAATTTTTTCAAAAAGCAAAAGAGCAAATATATTAAATGACTAAACATATTCCAATAGTATTTTTTGAGAAAATCTAATAAATAATAAATATATAATCTATGGAAGAGAAAAGGGCCAAACCACTGATACAGGGACTTTTAAAAAAATTGTTGAGCATATAAACAATACATTGTGCTAATGAATTTAAGTATGCAAAAAAATAAAAACGAATGTGTGTTTGTCAAAAGGAGAGGGGTATAGGTGGAGTAGAGGTAGTTAAGGCCAATTAGACTCATGAAGCATGAAAGCTTAATATATTAATAACCATGGAATACATTCAGAAAGTTTGGTGGAGATTTTCTTCCAAAAGCATATGCAAGTTCATGTGATGATTTCTTCTGAATAATCAAGGAAAAATATGTCAATGCTATATAAATTACGTCAGAGCACGAATGCAATTAAAAAGATTTCATATTGATTTCTGTATAGATAGCACAATGCTGATATGAAAACCTGACACAGAAAGAACAATAAAATTTATGAATATGTATAACAAAATTATAAACAAAATACTAGCAAATGAAAAAATTTAACATATGTATTCAAAAAGAGTTTCTCTAAGGGAATTGAATCAAATTAGGAGGGAAACATGTCATTAGATGCCTAAAAGGTATTTTAAAGATTCATCATGTGGGTTTGATTTTAAAAACATAAAACTCTTTGTCAACAATTTTCAAAAGCTCATTTTTTAATGTAATGGAAAGCATTTACCCAAATGCTGAGTCACTAAAGATATTGGCATTAGATTGGGAATAGATAAATAGTATACACGAACAAATAATAAGCATTCATTATATTTAATATTATTTAATATAAGCCAGGAAGTTTTCACATTGCAGTAGGATGTAACATAAAAAAAACAAGACTTCTAAAATCGAAAAAGAGGAAGTACAATAATTATTGTCAGACAGTACGAATTGTCTACTTCGAAAACCTAAGTAAATGACTTAAGTGTCATAGAACTTTCACTAGAAATAAATGTACATGACACGATCAGATCAAAATAAATATATAAAACCCAATGTCTCCACTTCCACAAAAATGGTTAAATTAACGTCTGGCCATACCAAATGATGACAACAATGTGGAGCAACTCAAATTCTTATTGCTGATGGTACTTTGAAACAATTTGGCAGATCCTTAAAAGTCAAACTTACATTACCAAACAATTTGTACATCCCAATCCTAGGTATTTTAGCCAAGAAATCATGAAATTATATATCCATACAATGACTTGCACATGAAAGTTCATAGCAGCATTATTCGTCATCATTCATCATTTATCAAATTCAAAACAACAAAAACTCCATCACCAAGTAAATGAATAAACAAAATGGTACACGTCTATCATGAAATACTACTCAGCCATAAAAAGGAATGAACTAGATACAACAACATGGATGGATCTCAAAATCGCTAAGGTGAGGAAAATGAGCCAGACACAAAACAGGAAATATTGAATTATCCCATTTATATAAAAAAATCTAGAAATGCAAATTTATAGTAAAAGAAAGAAGATTAGTGGTTGTCTGAGATATGTGTGGGGAAAGGGATGGGTTGCAAAGGGGCAGGAGGAATTTTGAGGGGGGTTATGGAAATGTTTGGTGTCTTAACTTTGGTAATAGTTTCCATGAGTATATATATCCATCAAAACTCATCAAACTGTACAATTTAAGTGGGTATAGGTTTTTGTACATAATTTACACATTAGTGAAGTTCCTGGACAAAGAAATCAGAGATCAAGAGACATTAATTGTAGTATAAACCCAAAACTAAATTATCTAAAGTCCTGTCACTCCCCTCTTGAAAATATTTTATTGGCTTCTTGCTTATAGACTGTGTTTCATTACAGTAATTAACAAAATCTAACGTGTGAAGATGCAGGTATTTATGCAACAGCAATATAAAAGACCTTATTATATATCCTCCACTTCTCTCATTGAGAGATATTAATTTTATTGGCCATTAATTTTAATGGCCATCCTTAGCTAACATATTATTTCCATGACTTTCTTTCATCCAGGGGTAACCACATGCCATACATTTGGTTAGAAGATGAGGGTAGAAGTCTTACCCTTGGAGCTTTGAGGAACACTATTGTTTTGCTGACTAATGGGGCATGTTCCATTGACACATTTTACCTTTACCTTTTTTTGTTCTTCCTGATTAAAGAGCATGAATGAGCGGCTTGGAGGTGCAGCAGCCATCTCATGACTCGGGCGGGGGATGTTAAAGATGGTAGAACAAAAGGAGAAAAAGTATCTGAGCCATCCCTGGGATACCTAGGCCATTTCCCTTGCTGCTTGAAAAAAAAATCAGTCCCTTACAAATTTTATGCAGCCATACAGAGTTCTACTAATGCTAGCATTTGTTGAGCTGAAGGGGGAAACAAGACGTTTATTACCAGACCAATTACATGTTATTATTGCTGAAATGGAGCTTAAAGGTCAAGTGGTGAAGTCTGTCGTTACACAATTGATGAATCAGATTGAGGAAAATGTAAGTGAATTTCCCAATAGGTCACAACCAAGACAGTCAAAACTAGAAACCAAGCCTCTTGGTTTTCAGTCTGGAACTATTTCCGCTGTTCCTGCTGCCACACTAAATAAAGAAAAATGCTTATTGAGAGCCTACGCTGTGCCAGGTACTGTGCTTAGTCATATATGGAGGCAAAAATGTACAAGACTATGTTTATGTCCTTATAAAGGGAGTAAAATCTAGATGAAAAGATCAGATTTCATCAAACTATAAAATACCAAGAGTAGTTTTAAAATCAAGCTAGTGGAATTACTCCTGTTAATTATGGATCACAATCTTTAGACAGAAAAATACAGACAACAAGTATAAGGCAGCATCGTACATAGTAAGTGTCCATAATAGGGAAACATCTCTTTGGGTAGGAAGAATCAGAGATGATTGTATGAAGAAATAAGGTTTGGTCACCCTTGAAGGGAAGATAGAGTTAGCATAGGCAGAAGATGATCGGGAGGACATTCCTAGAAGGCATAAATACTTTGGGCAGAGTGGTGGCCCATGAGAATGACCAAGAAATATCTTGGGGAAAATACAAATGAAATAGTTTGACTACAATGAAGGTTTTGTTAGAGTTCTTATGTAAAATGTGGCATTAAAGATAGGTTAGAACCAAGAGAGCTTTGAATGACAGAATGAGTAGTTTTAAATTTATTCTTTAGGTATAAAAAGTCAGTGTTGGTTTGGTAAAATTCAAGAAGATGAACCTGGTGCCTATAAATTGAGAAAAGAAAAGAAAATACAAAAAATTAACTACATTTTTAACAAGCGTTATATGCAATATGTGGTGCAATACATATATTCATAATATACATACATATATGTATAGATATCTACATATATTATAATTTTATATAATATATACATAATATACATAATTGTAAATCACAAGATCACAAGGAAATGAGAAATAAAATATATTAAAGACAGTCTATTTCAATGCCCAGTATAATGCCTTGACCATTGTAGATGCTAAATAATGGTATGAATAATTCATTCATAAAGTAAATGTATAGTAATGTCCAAAGCGGAAGATTAGTGCAGACTCTCTTCAGTTAGACATGTTCAAGCATCCCTCATAAACCATCCATGTGGATTTATATATAATCCATATCTCTTCCCAGATATAAGTGTGAGTTTTAAGGATCACCAAAAACTGGTAGTTACTTAGGTAACCCAGAAATATTATAAAATACATGAGAATTAAATTCTGATTATAAGTGGTTCCTTTACTGCCTGCCTTTTGTAAAGATGAAACAGATACAGCATCAAAGCTTCCACTTAACCAGCAGATGAAAAAGAACGGATGACTTGATTCTGATATATCTAAGCATCTGCTTATCGCCTTAGTCACCTATGTTTTTGAGCCTTTGGTTATTTTTAGAACCACCTTCCAACAGTGGCCAAATGAGTTCACAGCACTAAGAACTCAGCCGAGAGCTATACAACTGCTGTTACTCAACTATTTTGGACTAAAAAATAATTTTAAGATTTAATGAATGACCCAGATAATTAAATAAAAAGTGCGTACTCACCTTCACTGTTTACAAAACCATACCAACCAAAATGTTTGGGGAATGGCTAACTTCTGCTACTATATGTATATTTGATACCCAGAGTGGCTACTTAAAAAGAATGCTTTTTTGAAAGGTGACCACATTATAAAATCAGCAAAACATCAGGATGATCATTGGAAAATTTTAATTAATATCTGGATATGTAGTTTGGTTTACAAAAAAATGTGGTTGAATCAGTTGCTTTCACTCTGGCAATATTGCATCTTGTTAGATGAGAGTGATTATAAGGTGATACCAAAAAATATTTTTTAAATAAAATAAAATAAACCAATGTGTGCTGGATGCCAAAGGCTCCACTAGAAAGGAAGGATATGTTTCCCTAGAACCTGAGAAATAAAGTTGACTTATCTGATGTTTCCTTTCATTAGAATCTTTTGTGCTGATACATACTTGAGTTTAGAGCTAATATATTTTTTTAAGATTTTTTTTTTAATTGGGGAACTGGGGGGATGGGAACAGTGCTGGGGAATTGGGGGAAGGGGAACAGACAAGTTGCTGTCGTTTTGTTCTTCAATCTAGTTGTGGAGGACATTGCTTCACTGGCCCAAGTTGGCACCATCATTGCGCTCTTCCTGGGTGAGGCAGATCAGTCGCTGGCTTCTGGACAGCCGCTCACTGTGGCCAGCTGCTGGCTACATACGGTAGCCCATGGCAACCCACTGCCACCAGGGCTGCAGCCTACGCCGTCTCAGGCGACTCATGGCAGCCCAGCTCCAGGTTGAGCTATTGTTCAGCATCTTAGCTGTGGAGGGCAGTGTCACTGGCCCTCTCATATGTGGGATCCGAACCGGGGCCCTCTGGCGTCCCAAGCCAGTTCTTAACCATTGTGCCACTTGGCTGGCCCAAGAGCTAATATTTTTTAATTAAAAAAAACAAAAAACAAAAAACCCAGCTATTCATTCAATAGACTGTTTTACCAAAGCCCAATGAAGCCAGCCCAATGTGAGTGGTTCTTTCTACCTAAATTAGCACTTGTTGATGACAGATGTAATGTTATCTGTCATAGGTTCCAATGAGACTGTGAACCTATGAAGGGTTTCGAGATTGCAACTGGTTTTGCAACTAAATTGAAAAATAGACAAATGAACAAATGAGATTGAGATTGAAATTATGAATTACAACCTATATCAGAGCCCATTTATATTGAAAAACATCAAGGCATTGAGAGAAACTTGCATTAGATTGCTAATAGTAATACCCTAAAGGTAAAGCTACTCACCCTTTCCCTGCAGTACTGGAAAACTCAACTTCATTCACTGGGTAAGGGCTTTTAATCCTAAAATTACCACATGGGGGATTAGATGAGGAAGGGTGTATTCTCTCTGCCAGCAGGCAGTTCCCAAAACAGAAGGGAGGCAATTCAACTATGGTTAATATTTTCTACCCAACTCACCAGTCATAAGGGTCCCTCCCCTGCCTCGGGAAAGACAGGGAGAGCTAGGGCAGGAGGCCTGGAGTGTTAATCTAACAGGGGTCCTTCCAAACAGAAACCTGACACGTGGGGGTGGGAGTGGGGGTGGGGGGCGAGGTAGGAGTTCTACCCTCTTCCTACAGAGGGCAGACTTCACATCTTAGATAGCTAACATACAATATTATATTAGTTTCAGGTGTACACAATAGTTATTCAACGTTTATATACCTAAAAAAGTAATCACCATAAGTCCAGCAACCATCTGATACCATTCCATGCTATCACAATATTATTGACTATATACCCTATGCTGTACATTACATCCCCACAACCTACTTGTGTTAGACCTGGTAATTTGAATCTTTTATTCCCCTTCACTTTTTTCTTCCCTTTTTAAATTTTTCAATTACAGTTGACATTCAATATCATTTTATATTAATTTCAGGTGTACAGTGTAATGGTTAGACAGTTATATAATTTAAGAAGTGATCCCCCTGACTAGTTTAGTGCCCACCTGGCACTATACAGAGTTATTACCATATTATTGACTATATTTCCTATACTTTGCATCCCCATGACTATTTTATAACTAACAATATGTACTTCTTAATGTCTTCACCTTTTTCACCCTGTCTCCCAAACACTCCCCCATCTGGCAACCATCAAAATGTTCTCAGTATCTATTAATATGATTTTGTTTCTGTTTTGTTTGTTTATTTTGTTCTTCCGATACCACATATAAGTGAAATCTCATTGCATCTGTCTTTCTCTGTCTGACATACTCCACTCAGCACAATACTCTCCAGGTCCACCCATGCCTCTGCAGATGGTGAGAACCCATTCCCATGGCTGAGCAATAATTCATTGTATACATGTAACACCTCTTCTTTATCCATGCTTCCATCGATGGGCACCCAGGCTGCCTCCACATCTTGGACACTGTAAACAATGCTGCAATGAACATATGGATGGGCACCTCCCCTCTAAGTAGTGTTTTGGGTTTCTTTGGATAATTACCCAGAGGTGGGATTACTAGGTTCTTCTTTGTCTCTTGTTACAGCCTTTGTTTTAAAGTCTGTTATATTTGGTATAAGTATTGCTACCCCAGTTTTTTTTGCTTGTTTCCATTTTCAGGAAATATATGTTCCCCATCCCTTTACTTTCAGTGTGTGTGTCTTTTGATCTAAAGTGAGTCTCTTGTAGGCAGCATATATAAGGATCTTGTTCTCTTATACATTCAGCCACCCTAAGTTTTTGATTGGAGCATTTAATCTATTTACATTGGAAGTAACTGTTGATAGATATGTAGTTATTGTTATTTTATAATTCATAATTTTGATTTTTTTATTCTTAAAGAAGTCCCTCTACCCTCTAACATTCCTTGTAATACTGGTTTGGTGATGATAAACTCCTTTAGTTTTGTGTTTTTTTTTTTTTTATCTGGAAAGATCTTTGTCCTTCGATTCTAAATGATAGCCTTGCTGGGTAGAGTAATATTGATTGTAGGTCCTCACTTTTCATCACTTTGAATATTTCCTGCCAATCCCATCTGGCCTGCGAAGTTTCTGTTGAGAAGTCAGCTGACAGCCTTAAGGGAGCTCTCTTGTAGGTAACTAGCTGCTTTTCTCTTGCTGCTTTTAAGATTCTTTTTCTGTCCTTATCGTTTGGCATTTTAATTATGATGTGTCTTTGTGTGGGCCTCTTTGGGCTCATTTTGTCTGAGACTCTGCACTTTCTGGGCTTAAATATCCATTTTCTTCACCAGGTCGAGGAAGTTTGCAGTCATTATTTCTACAAATAGGTTTTTAATTCCTTGTTCTCTCTCTTTGCCTTCTGGTACTCCTACGATGTGAATGTTAGTATGCTTGATGTTGTCCCAGAGGCCCCTTAAACTCTCATTTTTCTAGATTCTCTTTTCTTTTTGCTGTTCTGATTGGGTGTTTTCTGTTATCTTATCTTCTAAATCGCTGATTCGATCCTCTGCTTCATTTAACCCACTGTTCAGTCCCTGTAATGTATTCTTCATTTCAGTTATTATAATCTTTATTTCTGACTGGTTCTTTTTTGTTTTCTATCTCTTTAGATTTTTTTTCCATATCTCAATACCAAAAGCAGTGCCCTGATCAAGAAATATTTGTTAATAAAAGTTAACTGTGAGGACCATGACCTCTAAAGAGAGAGACCAGTTTTGAGAGTCAGGCTTGAATTCTGCTCTGATCTTCTCTAACTATACACCCTTAGGCAAGTAATTGAACCTCTTTGATTTCATCAACTATAAAATCCAGATGGTAAATACCTAGCTCACAGGAGTCTCATGAAGTTTAAACGTCTGTCAAGAGCTTTATCCCAATGCTGACGGGGGCAGAGAGGCACTCAATCCTGTGAATGCCCTTCCTCTTTCTTTCTTCTAATAAAATCTGCTCTCAGGAGGAAAAAAAAATCTGGCACAAGCCACCTTTTATACTCTCATCAATGAGTTTTCCTCTCCTGGGGCCATTTTTCTGTCTACATCCTTTCCCTCAGTGTAATAAAAGGCTAATTCAGTCAGTTGTGGTTGAAGAGGCAAACAAGTGGGATTTAGGAGGAGGGCAGCATTTTGGAAATCAGGGTCTCTCTGGATTACTCTGTCATCATTATTTTCAGGGCCCCCTCCACCCCTGGACCATGTCTAATCCTTTTTTTTTTTTCCTGAAGGACACTCTTAAATGGCAAGACAGATATGAAGGATAATGAGGAATAAGAAAAGAAATAAGAAAGATCCATGCCCTGATTGCCTTGCTGCTCAAAACAAATGAAATAGGAACCAGGACCTGTGACTTGGCCCTTCAGTGTGTAGAGAACTGAAGCTTACTGTGCTGGCTTTTAATTGTTCCTTAATGGCACACAAAATTGCAAGACATTAAATCACTTCAGAGGAGTGCAGGCGGAATTACTTTATCTGAGTAGTCACCTTTAGCTTTTTAAGTTGGCCATTAGGCACCCTAAATGCTAGAAGATGTCACAGTCATTTTTTCTGTCCAACGCCCTCTGTAAAATATTCCCAAGGAGTTAGACCCCACTCACAGCCAGATGTCATCAGAAAAACAAATGACTAAATACAGGTGCCACATTGCCCGAAGTACATGTTACGTATCAACTTCATCGTAAGGAAATTGTGGTAAGAGAAATTGGAGATGCAAAAGGAACTTCGAGAGCTATGTGGAAGCAGCTTTGTATCAAGGAAAGAACACAGCCTTTGGGGACAGACAAGGCTGAATTTGAATCCCAGGTCTATTTCCGTGGGCAAACACTCTTTCCTTTAAGTGGAACTAATAGCACTGACATAGTTTATGGCCCCTATAGTTTATGGGGACCCAATGAGCTACTTCCTGGGAGGCAGTGCAGCAGAGGGGTAGAGTAACCAGACTTCTGAGCTAGACAGACTGGTTTGGAAATTTGCTTAGCAGGACAACTAGTAGTGTAACATCACGTACTGTGCCCCTTAGTTTCCTCATTTATAAAAAAGATTAATTACACTACCTACTCTATGGAGCTGTTGCGAGAATCAAATTAGCTAACACATATATAAGTGTGTAACACTTGCGGACTTAATAGTCATTCATGGCTACATAAAATGCCTGCCACTGGGAAGCTGGATTTCTTCTTCCATTTGCTATAATCTTATTCCCGCAGCAAAGGTTTCTCAGGAGTATACGTGATTTGAGAAACTCTAAGTGAACTTGGCCTCCAAAACCATGTCCCTGACAATCTAAAGCAGCCATCATTAATAATTATTTTTGTTGCAGGCACTGGCTTTACCCTATTACAATAGAAACAACATCTTCTAGAAAGATTACATTATTATATGATTCTCATATTGTATTGAGACATTATCAACTTCTGGTAGATTAATTCCATCAATACAGTTCCCACTGCTTGAAAAGTCTTAGAATTGAGGTAAGACAGGTATGTATTGAGGAGCTAATAGGATAGAACACATCCATGGATTAATTTAGGAGAAATACAGCCTGGACTTGACAAGGAAGTGGAGGAAGTCATGAACCATCACAGGGGGTTGAGGAGGAGTCAAATATATGTAAAATGTGGGACATAAATTGAAATCACACCTTTCTCCAGTGTGCCTGGTTTGTCATACCAACCCCACATCTATAGGAGCTTAGGTTATATTGGAAAGGTTTAAAATCTACCTATATATAAATCGGCTGACACATGTCATCCATAACATTATTTTACAATCTTCTATGAGAGGTCTTGCAAGACATTATAACCAAAAATAAAATGAGACGAAGGGAATTTTAAAATTATCTAAGGACAAAAACTAATAACAGAGAGCTGTCTGAATGATAATGTAATCTTAACTATCTGATAATGAAGTTTAGTGTAGCTGTTTTGGATGCCGTCTCCAGGAATTAGGAATCAGGTTGTTTGACAATGACAACTATTCCTCCAGTGTACCATATGTGGGGTTAGGGAATGCCTCCACCACCAGCTCTGGAACAGGGTATGCTCTTTCTTGAGGAAGGCCATGCATCCATAACCCTCATTCTGTTCAGAGAGTGTGTGGGGTTTTGTAGCATTTCCGCTAAGGGGAGCTGAGTGGGCCAACCATTGCATTCCTTAGGAATGAACAGATGTGTGCATGTGTGTTTTCCTATACACGTATGTGTACCATTCTCATTTTATTTTCAGGGAGATCCTCGAGTATGTTTTATTTTCACCCCCATCTTACATAGAAGGAAGTAGAGATTCAGAAATAATTAGGCCAAGATCACACACCACTACTGAAAGTAACTAATGCTTATTGAAAACTTATTAGATGCCAGATACTCTTCTAAGCACTTTACATATACCAATTATTTTTGTCCAGTGAGATACTGTTATTTCTATTTTATGGTAGAGAAAATAAAGGCAAAAAGAAATCGAACCTGTTCAAGTTCACATAGGTAGTAAATAGATGAGCTGGAATTGCAAACCAGGAATTCTGGCCCCAACGTCTTCACCTTTAACCATCATGCTACACCACCTCTTTGCTGATACATACTAAACCATGTAACCATCCATTTTCTTCCATCTTAATCATACTTTCCCCCTTTCTTATGCTTTGAGATACATTTTAATTGGGTCTAATCTTGTACAGGAACACTGTACAGTCAACAGCGTCTTCCACAGTCATTGCATTGCATGTATTAACCCTGGGCAGTTTGCACAGGACTCCAACACAAACAGTTAAATACATGGAAAGAGAACTCAACACTTTAAGTGTTTTCATCTAACTACTAATTATCTGCTTAATTTTTTTCTTACTGAGTTGATTGATTGTTCAACATAATTTTTCAAATGATTGTGTTGGTGCTAAATTACCTCAGCTTTATTTGAAACCAAATGCACAGCTGGTGCCTGAGTGCCAGTCAACGTGAGTTTTTCATTAACCCACTCCTAAGCAATCTACTCTTTGTGTGTCACTGAAAGTGGTGTTACAATAAATTTGTCAGTTCAAGCAGTACTAGTTGGAAAAAAATGCATGTCTATCTGTAGGATTTTGTGTTTCTCAAGTAATTTCTTTTCTTAATTAATCTTCAGTGTTATTTGGTGTTAAATTTTTATAGAGGAATAAATAGATAACAGAGGATTAATCACATGATAGGTCAATAAAGCTAAAATTGGCTAATATTATTTGAGTATTTGTTATAGGTCAGAAACTGAGCAGGTAGATAATAGACATTATCCTATTAAATTGTCTTTTCAATCCAAAGAAGTACTATTTAGATACCCACTTTAAAGATGTGGGAAACTGAAGCTGACAGTAATGAAATTACTTGCCCAAGACTAGATGGCTAGTACATGGTAGGACCAGAGTCTAAGCTAGGTGTGGTTGGCTTCAGACTGGAAGCTCTTAGATTTACTCTGTGCTGTCTTTCTAATTATTTGTAGTATGGTTATGGGGATGTTACATAGCCCATATTCTGCCTCAAGATGACTCAGTGTTCTTCTCTGATTGAGAATCAATTATGATAATTATAAATCTGTTGTGTTCTGCAAGAAAACAAGAAGCATCATAATGTGTGATGCTAAAGTGAGTTCTGCAAGGTAGAGTAACACATTTCCTTGGTGCATTACTCATGCTGTTCCCTTACCCTCCTATTCACATATTAAATTTGCATTTACTTTTCAAGATTAAGTTCAAAGTAACCAACAACCTCTTTGATGTTTGTCATAGCTCCCTATTTTTTTCCTTTTAGTGGAAATGGTCCTCTTTCTATTGCATGCATATGTTATGAACCCCATATACTGTGAACCCTATGTATGCAGACCCTCCCTGGCACGGATAACTCTTTGTTACACTTCTTTGTTTTCTTATCTACCCCTGAGTCTCAACAACACATTCCCAGAGGAAAGTTACATGTCATGCACCTTTTCATCCCCAGAGCCTAGAGGAGAGATAATTACAAATTAGCAACTTATTGTTGAATCAATCTATCAATAAACTTCTGGAGGAAAGTGTGTCACCACCACCTCACTGTGGTCTACCTCACTGTCAGACCACAATAGTGACACGTAGATCTTCTGGCTGTGGAGGTGTGGGTCTAATGTGTTGTTGCACGCACCTGCTAATCTGATAGTTGTGATGTTTGAAAAACAAAAGTCATCACTTTATTTTTCTGTTTTACTTCTTGTCTTTTTTATTGAGTTTTTAAAAATGCGTGTTCTTATTTTATAAAGAACATGTTTATTATTGAGAATTTAGAAATGCAAATCGACAAAGTAGACTGTACATGAGACATAATTCCATCCACAAATAATTACCATGAACGCTTTTATGTGTTCATTGTAGAACTTGGCTGTGCAGACATAGTTGTGCCTTTTTTTTAGCATGCATAACTTTCTGAAAGCTAGAGTTAGATTTCATATGAGATTTGGAAGGTGGAAGAGGGTAAAGTGAGGTAGGGGTGACACATGGAGATACTAGACAGTCTTTCAAATATAATGGCAAGAAGCACTTGATTCTTTTGAATCAGTAATGGTGGAGGTTCTAGTGTCTGGCCCATGAAAAGGTGGAAAGGTGAGGGCAGCTGAATGCCTCCTAGAACAGTCCGTGGTATCGATGGACGTTTCCATAATGTAGTTTTGTTTTCTTTTTTATTTCTGGGTATGAGAACTTTGCATTTTCTTTCCTATATTCTCCAGGGTCATCCTCCACAGAAAAAGAATCATGAAGGCTACCTATTTGTAATAAGATGACCTGTAGAAAAAAAAACCTATGTGCTTCAACTACTAAGAGTGAAATGTATTGTTTCTGAGTAAATAGGATAATTTTCAACAGCAGTTGTTGCAGGTAACAGACACTCAGGAAATTGAACTCCCAGATTGGTACTGACTTCATTGAATTTGAAGACAGTGACTATCCATTGTCATTAGAAAATGCAACACTAATCACTCACTGCACACAGTGGTGATTTGGTTACATGGCATTATAATCTGTAGTTCCCCGGACTGCAGTGTCTTTTGAAGACAAGGAATTGGCAGGAGGGATGCTGAGAATCACCATCATGAAGTCTGAGAAATAGGCTGGTTACTTGTAACTACATAGGAGATCTTTAAAAATTAAATCACAGACTCATGGTTTTTCATTCTTGACTCAAGACACAGGCAGGGAACCAAGTTTGTATAACTTTCCTAATAGTATATTACCTCTTATCATTTCTGGGCTGATGGAGCTTATAATCAGACCAAAAATTTGATCATGTAGATTACTGAAATACAATGTAGGATAAAATTCTCAGCCTTGCCAGGTCTTTTACATGCAAATTAGGGTACTGGCTGGGAAAGAATAATACTGAAAACTGGAACAGGAACATATGCAATGACTTGGATGCCTGTATATTGTAAACCTCCTGATTCCACTGGATCATCTTTGCCAGGAGAAGCACCCCCTCCTCCTCTGATGGAGCTGATTCTTGTAATTAACTCTTGTCCCACATCAACTAACTCTCATTGCCTCTTAGCCTAAAACTAGGGGAAGATTCCAGCATTCCTAGGGTGGAGCATAGAGGATTGCAAAGTCAGACCTAAGAGAAGGCTTGCACACCAAAAAATTGCAGGGTCTCAACAAAATGCCTACAGGATTATGTAGGGTCAAATTCTAAAGAATGTGGAATGCAGGGGTTTAGATAAAGCTGAATCTACTGACATGGGTACTTTTGTCTAAAATTCTGGAATCAGCATGCTGAGTAGAGCAGGTACTGGTGGTTCTGGTTGTTTGCTTTGTTAGTTGGATGTCATTTCACCCTTTCCCTGGCCATGGCACTGATTGCTCAAAGTGTTTACAAAGTGACCAAGCTGTCAAGAATGGGAAATGTTCATGAGTAGAACATAAACTTTGTCTCACCACATCTGATCCATCCATTAAAGGAGCTAAGTCTCCCTCTTGTCCACAGCAGCGGCTACTTCTAAATTTAACATGGTATCACAGCCTAGGGTGATTAGCCTGCTACCTGGTAGGAGGGTGAGAGAGCATGGGAAGTGTAGATTGGCTTTCCCCTAGTCACACTCCTGCTTGCAACAGCTTCGTTAGATTTATGAAGAAAAGGAAACCTTAAAGAATGATGCAAGACTGTGCAAGACTCATCCTCGTATATATAAGCTCCAGTGCGGAAATGTCACCTTGAGAAGCTGAGGGTATGAGTGTGCTATGATACATTGCATTGTTTCTCTCATAGTCAAGACCAAGGGATGAAAGTGGGTGTGGTATCTTGTACTGTGACACATATTGACCTACTTACAAATAAAAATACAAAAAATTTATGGTCTCTAAGACTCCAGGCTCTGCTTATTTATAGGTCTGTGTGCCCAAGAGGCACATCTCCCATTGCATTTAAAATTAAAACTGCCATATGGCCATTTTGGGATCCTTATGTTACTAGACAAACAGGGTTATTAACCATAATTACCAATGGAAAATTGCTGCAATATAATGAGGGCAAAGAGGAACATTCTAGACCACTGGGGATCATTCTGAATACCATCTAGTGTTTCCAAGCCCAGTGTAAAATGTTAATGTAAGACTAAAGCACCCATGTAGGAAGGTCCATGAAAGGATCAAATACCTCAGGACAGCAAGCTTTGTTCATCCGCCAGGAGAAAAATTCCAACCAGCCAAGGTGTTTTTCAATAAAAATGAAACATGAACTGCTTAGTAGAGAAAGGAAACTATCAACACCAATGGCCTCATGACCAATTGAAGAACTGAGCTTCTTCTTGGCTCTGTATTTTTGGGTTATATTGGTGGTGGTTAGATTTATTACTTGGTCCATAGGTTATAAAACACCAAGCAGAACTGTGATTCAGCTAAGGTAAGGAAAAAAGAAAAATGGAAAAAAAACAAAACACCGCTCAGAGTTGGACATCATAAGTGACAAGACTTTTTATCTCCCCTTTGGAGAACATAAGAATTCTTTTTTTTTTTTTTTGGTAAAGAATGGTTTCATATGTTAAATGTGAGCACATTGTGCTACTGTTTGGGATTTTGCACATGGAAAAGAATGCATACAAAGTACTCAAAGGGTTGAACCATGGCAGATAAATCAGATTCACTCCTTCATCACCTGCCCCCATTCCCTTGTAGGACTACACCGTATCTTGTACCACATCTTCATGTGTTTTAGAAACCAAATAACTTATATTTCCCAGGTCTCTTGCAATGAGCGTTCCACTCAGCAGATTGTACTGTGCAAGTCTTGCAAGAAGAAAATGAGCAATGTCAAACGGCAGCCTTATACAGGGAAACTAGATCTCCTTGACGTTATAGTGGTGGAGACATCTGGTTCTCTGGGGTAGCTCTGATGGAGAGTCTACCTGGCATCATAAGTGCCAAGTAGCAGATGGCAGTGGCACTGGGATTTCGCCTAGAATACGCCTACATTGTGCTTGGTGATTCTTTCTGTTTTGTTCTGACTGTGTGGCATGCACACCAAATTCCCTGACCTTCCTGATATTTGGTATGCTACTAAATATTTTAATAAATCCCAAGCTAGAGTCTTTCTATTGTTTGTAATCAGGGATCCTGACCAATAAGATTATTTACATAAAGGAATTATTTTAAATATATATGCAACATTTTTTTGCTTAATGATATGTCATAAATAGAATTATATAATTAGTTTTTTTTAAAGCTGAGATGTAATTTTCATACAGTAAAATGCACAAACCTTGGCTGAATGGTCCCAAGAGTTTTGACAAAGACCAACAACTGCGTAAACAACATCCCTATCCAGATATAGAATATTTCCATCATGCCAGCATGCTTCATTTCTAATTTCTACTATAACAGGTCAGTTTTGCCTGTTCTGAAAAGTCTCATAAATGGAATTATGCAACAAGTACACACATCTGTGTCTGGCTCCTATCATTTAGCATAATGTTCCAGAGATCTGTCCATGCTATTTGTGTATCACTAGATTATTTAGTTTTATTGCTGAATTGTATGAGTATGGCAAAATATACTCATCCATTCTCCTATGGATAGATACAGTACTTTAGTTGTTTTCATTTCTTGGCTTTTATACAAAAAGATTTCTAGTGTCTTTGTTCGTAAGTCTTTTATTGACATAAATTTTCATTTCTCTCAGTAGGTGAGTGTTTAAGGTTAGAAGAAACTTCCAAACCATTCTCCAAGATGGCCATACCATTTTACAATTTCACCAACAATGTCTGAAAGCTCCTCTAGCTCCAGCTCCTCACTGACATTTGATATTCTCAGTGGCTTTTTAACTTTAGACATTCTAGAGGGAGTAGAGTGGTATGATATTATAATTTTAATTTACATTTCCCTGATTATTACAGTGTTGACCACATTTTCATGTGTACATTGGCAATTTGTGTATCTTCTTTTATGAATAATCTGTTCAAGCATTTTGTGTGTTTTTAAGTTGGGTTAATCATGAGAGTCCTTTGCTGTCTGGATATGTCCTTTGTCAGACTATATATATATATATATATATATATATATATATATATATATATATATATATATTGCAAATATATTCTTTCAGTGGCTATGTTATATTTTTAACAGTGTGTTTTGATGAATGGAAGTTTTAGATTTTTATGATGTTCAATTGATCATTTAGTATACACTCACTAATCTGTGTCCTGTCTAAAAATTATTTGCCTACCCCATGGTCACAAATATAGTCTCCTGATTTTTTCCCAGAAAAAAATCTTAATGGTTCTAGCTTTTATGCTTATGTATATGATGCATATTGAATTTTGTGTAAGATGTGTGGTAGGAGTCAATGTTCATTTTCTTACATGTGGATATCTAGTTGTTCCAGCAGCATGTGGTGAACAGACTTTCCCATTAAATTACTTTAGTGCCTTTGTAGTAAATCAAGTGACTGTGTATGTGTGGGTCTATTATTTTCCATTGATCTTTCTGTCTACATTTACACTGGAACTACACTTTCTAGATTATAATAACTGTAGAGTAAGTCTGGAAATTAGGTAGTATAAGTCATCAAATTTCTTTTTTTTTTTTCAAAATTGTCTTCGTTATTCTAGGTCTTTTGCACTTCCATATAACTTCTTAGAATCATTTTGTCAATATCTTATGAAAAGCATGCTAAGACTTTGATCGAGGTTCCATGGAAGCTATAGAACATTTGGGGATAACGACATCTTAACATTATTGTGTACCAGTCTAAATTTATCATATATCTCTCCTCTTATTTAGATGTTCTTTG
The DNA here is from genome assembly GCF_001890085.2 of Hipposideros armiger. Taxonomy (NCBI): domain Eukaryota; kingdom Metazoa; phylum Chordata; class Mammalia; order Chiroptera; family Hipposideridae; genus Hipposideros; species Hipposideros armiger. The sequence continues at coordinate 65,537 of NW_017732983.1, read as the reverse complement.
TCTGCTCAAATTTATCTTGTAGTTTCTGGTTTATAAGTCTTTCACATCTATCATTACATTTATTCATAAATATTTTGTTTTCATACTGTTGAAGTGGTATTATTTTGAATTTTACTTCAAATTATTAATTGGTAATAAATAGAAATATAATAAATCAAATATAACAAAGCAGTGCATACTGTAACATTACTAAATTGACTTTCTGGTTTTTTGTGGTTTACTTGTAGATTCCTTGGGATTTTCTGCATAGAAAATCATATCCGTTGAGGATAAAGACCATTTTATTTTCCCCGTCCTCATTTGTGTGCCTTTACAGTCATTTTCTTCCTCTCATTGATCAGGACTAGAAGTACAGTGTTGAATAGAACTAGTGAGAGTAAGATATCCTTGCCCTCTTCCAGACAATAGGACCAAGGGATTTAAGATTCCACCATTAAGCATCACCATTAAGCTCAGATTTTTTTAAAGACATCCTTCATCAGATTGAGGAAGTCCCCCCTAATTCCTAGTTTGCTGACAGTTTACTATCATGAATGCGTGTTGAACTTTTTCAAAAGTTTTCCTGCATCTATTAAAATCATCATATAATTTTCCCCCTTTATTAGTTTGGTGAATTACATTCATTGATTTTTGGATGTTGAAACAATCTCACATTCTTGAAATAAACTCCATGTAGTCATGTTTTATTATGAGTTTTATGTACTACTGATTTCATTTACTAATATTCTGTCCACCTATGTGCATGAGATATTTTGGTATCTTGTAAACATGCACACCCTTGTTAAGGTCTGGTCTGGCTGGTGATTTTTATTATTTCCTGAAAGTGCCTGTGGAAGGCTGATATTGTTTTCTTCCTACATGTTTGATTAAATTTACCAAAAAGCTCTCTGGATGTGGTGTTTTCTTTCTGGGAAGGCTTTTAATTATGGATTCAATTTCTTTAACAGATACAGTGCTAATCAAATTTTCTATTTGTTTTCTCCTTGTGCCTGTTTAAAAAAAATGTGTCCCTCAAGTAATTAGCTCATTTAATTTAAATTATCGATGTTATTTATATTATTCCTTTACTATTCTTTAAATAGCTGCAGGATTTGTAGTGATATCTATCATTATTGGTAACTGTGCTTCCCTCCTTTTTTCCTTGATCAATTCACCTAAGAGATTATTAATTTTATTAAAATTTTCAAAAAAATATCTTTGAATTGTATTAATATTTCCATATTTATTCACTTAATTGATTTCTACTCATCATAATTTTTCTTCCTTCTACCTATTTTGGGTTTAATTTACTCATTTTTTTCTACTTCCCAAAGTGGATAAATTTCAAACTTTTTTTTCTTTTCTTACATAATCATTTAAAAATTTAGCAGCTCTTTAGCTATAATCACACATTTTGATACAAAGTCTTTTCCTTACCATTCAATTTGGACTATTCTTTAAATACCCCTGAGATTTCTTATTTGATACATGGGTTACTTAGAAGTGTGTGACTGAATGTCGAAGAACATGAGCTTTTTCTACATAACTTTTTATTGATTTCTAATTTTGATCAGAGAATATAAATTCTTTGAAACGTACATAAATTTTTTTATAACACCACATAAGATCTATCATTTTAAATGTTCCATGTGCACTTGAAAATAATTTTGTGTTCTACAATTTGGGGGAGTAGTGCTCAGCATATATAAATGAGGTTAGGATAATTGGTGGTACTGTTCAATTCTTCTACAGCTTTACTAAATTTTTTTGTATAACATTCTATCAATTAGTGGGAGAGGAGTGTTAAAAATCATAAACTATAATTGTGAATGTGTCTATTTTAAGCTCTATTTTAGGTGCTTACCTACCTTCAGAACTTTTTTATCTTCATGATGATTTGACTCTAGTTATTTTTAAATATCTCTCTATATCTATTATCATATTAAATATCCTGAAATCTACCTTGTCTGGTATTAACATATTCATTGTAAGTAACTTTTGAGTAGTGTTTTCACAATGTTACCATTTTCTATCCTTTTTTTTCACCTAATCTGTTTCTCATCTTTTTTTTTAAAGATTTTTATTGGGGAATTGGGGGAGGGGAGCAGCACTGGTGAATCGGGGAAGGGGAACAGACAAGTTGCTGTCCTTTTTGTTCAGTCTAGTTGTGAAGGACGTCCCTTCACTGGCCCATATTGGTATTATCATTGCGCTCTTCCCAGGTGAGGAAGTCGGTCATTGGCCATTGGATGGCTGCTCACGGTGGCTCACGCTGGCTGCAAGCCACTCACGGTAACTTATGGCAGCAGGGGCTGCAGCCTACATCATTGCATGCCACTCACAGCAGCTCAGCTCCAGATGGAACTGTTGTTCACCATCTTAGCTGTAGAGGGTGCAGTGTCACTGGTCCTCACGTGGGATCAGAACCATGGCCCTGCTGCTCAGAGCTGGCATCCCAAGCCAACTCACAACCAATGCGCCACTCGGCTGGCCCCTGTTTCTCATCTTTAAAATGCATCTCTTGAAATAGCATGTAATTCAATTTTTGCTTTTAATTCCCTATTGTCAATCTCCGCCAATTAATTAGTGTTTACTCCATTTACACTTAATGTAATTATTGATATAGTTGAGTTTTAAGCTATTATCTTGTTATTAGTTATCTATTTCTCCCATCAGTTCTTTCCTCATATTTTTTCTTTTCCTTTCTTCATTTGGATAAAGCAGTCCTTTTTACTTATTTATTTTTATCGCCACTATTACCTTGTCTTGTCTCATTTTTTTATTGGCAGTGGTGTTTATTCTTGCATTAGGGATTGCAATATGCATACTTAATTTATCAGAGCCTGTCATAGAGTAATGTTTTGAAAGTCATGTTATACTAATTCCTGTGTAATGTATGATTCTTACAAAGTATACTTCCTTTTACTCGCCTCCCTTTCTTGGTCCATTGTCATAGGTATTACTTCTAGTTATGCTATAACACCCACAATCTACCATTAATAATTTTCTTTAAATAATAAAGCAGCTCTTAAATTAATACAAGAAACAAAAGACATTCTGATATATTTATCCACATATTTGCTATTTCTGGTTGCATTTCCTTTGTGTTTATTCATGTTTCCATCTAGTATCACTACTCTTTAGTGCAACAACAACAAAAAAAAACTTCCTTTGATATTTATTGGGTTGTTGGAAAAGTCATGATGCATGTTTGCAACAGATGGCACTAGTTCATTTTTGGAAGTACTAGAGTCAATTCACATCTATGTTATTGCTATGTCATTTGACAGCTGACAGTTCTAGCTTCATTCTAAAAAATGTTGAGCGATTTGGTGGAGTTTTGTAGATTTTACAACAAGTTGAAGATGGAAGACCAAACTGTGCGCTTTTTCCATATTTTACTGTTTTACTTCCATAAAGGGAAGAACGCACATCAAGCTTGTGAAAAGTTGCATAAAGTTTACGGTGACAATGCTCTACAAGAACGGCAGTGCCAACGATGGTTCATGAAATTCCGTGCTGGTGATTTTGATCTCAATGGCGCTCCATGGTCAGGGAGGCCCACCGAGGTTGATGACAACAAATAAAGGCATTCATCGAGTCAAACCCATGTTACATGACAGGAGAGATTGCAGAAACATTGAACATCCATCATTCAAGTGTTCATGACTACCTGAAGAAGCTGGGATATGTAAGCAAGCTTGATATTTGGGTTCCACATGAACTCAAAGAAGTTCATTTGATGGCACGTATAAACATCTGCAATATACTCATTAAATGTGAGGAAAACAATCCTTTTTTGAAGCGACTGATAACTGGTGATAAGAAGTGGATTTTTGTTTTGTTTTTTAATTTTTTTAAAGATTTTATTGGGGAATTGGGGGAGGGGAACAGCGTTGGGAATCAGGGGAAGGGGAACAGACAAGCTGCTGTCCTTTTGCTCTTCAGTCTAGTTGTAGAGGACGTTGTTGCTTCACTGGCCCATGTTGGTATTATCATTGCACTCTTCCCGGGTGAGGCAGATCAGTAGCCAGTCTCTTACCGGCCATTCATGGCGGCTCTTGGCAGCTCACGCCGGCTGCCAGCCACAAACGATAGCTTATAGCAGCCCACTGCAGCAGGGGCTGCAGCTCACACCATCACCAGTGACTCACGGCATCCCAGCTCCAGGTTGAGCTGTTGTTCACTATCTTAACTGTAGAGGGCAGTGTCACTAGCCCCCATGTGGGATCCGAACCAGGGCCTTGCTACTCAGAGCTGGCGTCCCAAGCCAGCTCTTAACCAACACGCCACTCAGCCAGCCTAAGAAGTGGATTGTTTACAACAATGTGGTGTGCAAATGGTCTTGGTCCTGATGTGATGATTTGCCTCAAACGACATCGAAAGCAGGCATTCATCAGAGGAAGGTTATGTTCTCAGTGTGGTGGGATTTTAAAGGAGTCATGTTTTTTGAGCTCTTATCAAGGAACTAAACAATCAATTTGAATGTGTACTGTCAGCGATTGGACAGTTAGAATGAATCCATCATCCAGAAACATCTAGAGCTTATTAATTGTAAAGGAGTTGTGTTCCATCGCGACAATGCAAGATCACACACAAATTTGGTCACTTGTCAAAAATTACTGGAGCTTGGATGCGATGTGTTGCCATACCCACCATACTCCCCTGACCTTGGGCCATCAGACTTCCACTTGTTTTGCAAAACTCCTCCTTGTGTGGTATAATGTTCAACTTAGATAAGGCTGTAAATCAGCACCTTGTTCAGTTTTTCACAAATAAAGACAGGTCCCTTCTATGAGCAAGGGATTATGAAGCTCACTTAAAGATGGCAAAAGGTTATCGAACAAAATGGGCAATATATCATTGATTGATCTTTGTTCTTTATATAAATAAATGACCTTTGAAAAACATACACACAATACATCATGACTTTTCCGACAACCCAATATTATGTGGTAGCCTGTTTTGATAAAATTTCTCCACTGGTGTTCGCTTGAAAACATTTTTATATGACCCTATTTTTAAAAATAGTATTAGGAAAATAAACTAGGCTTTTAGTATATAGTTAAATAAGAATTGATGTGCAGGAAGAGTTAGAAAGAGTTCTGGAAGTATCCGAGTATGGAAGAGGCACTTCACCCGATCTTTAAGGAGTCAGGAAAAGTTTACGATATAAGAGATCACTCAACTATATGAAAGATGAAAAGAGTTAGGCAGATTCATGAGTGAGAGGAACACAGAGGTCAGTCGAGTTCTTTTCAAGCAAAGGAAAACATCTTAACCAAAATGTATAGTACATTTAAATTGTTTCATTTATTCCTCTCTTTTCTTTTAATTATCTATTTACTATTTGAACAGCAGTATCTTTGAATATTCCATCTGTAGGTACTGTATGATATACTCATAATAGAACTAGGATTAAACATTTAAAGTGAAAAGTCTACACATTTTTAATCTTTTAATAATACTATGTGGTGAAATGGCCCCTAGAATAGTTACATCAATGCATTCCCACCAGCAGCCTATGAGAGTAATAGGCTTTATATTCCTGAAGCTTATAGTGTAATTGTTGAAATCTCAGGTTCCTCATTATCCCTTCCTACTCTGTCATTGTTGGGCCACCTGCAGGTCCCAATTTCCAGGAAAAGTCCAGACCCTAGGTGGAGACTGCCAGGATTACTTCGGTACATCCCTCTTGACTCTGGAATACATAACCTTTCCTGCCTGGCTGACTCCATCATTTGCCTCATACATGCCTCCGCTCTGACTCCCTGTGCTTCCTTGGTCCCTGCTCCAATAAATTACTTGGGATCTCAGTTTCCTACTAAATAAGACCTATAACTTACTGTTAAAATTTTCCCTCCTAGGAACTGAAGATTTGCTTCTCGATCCCATTCCTGTGTCTGGATCCACCCTGGAAACTGGACAAAACCTGCTGATGCCAATTGTGTCTCTATACTTCTCAGTTTCACCCACCCTGAAATCAATGTCACTGTGCTCATAAGAAGGCTCCCTGCAGGCCACCTCCAAATGCTTTGATTACATTCCCACTTAAAAAAAATGTATATTATGAAAATCTTCATAGCAATATCCAAAATTCATTTTTACCACCTCAATCACATCAGAGACATTCATGCATATTGAACACAGAATAAAAATTTGCAAGACAAAATAACCTTAATTTGAACACAGTTTGAAATTCTTTGTTGTTGCAATGAAAAACAGCTTTGCTTACTGCAAGTGAGCTATCAGAAAAAGAAAGCCTCTTTCACTGAAATTTTTGAATTTACATTTTACAAAAACCTGAACTATCTAATCCACATTAAAAAAAAAAATCCTTCAATGGAGCCAGATTCAAAAGAAGTTATATTTTGTATATTTTGCTTGGTTGTACATATTTTGTGAATAAAAGCATATATTTGCATTTTATTTTTTTTATTTTAATGGCACAACATTTATAATGTTACATCATAAATCAATGGAGACTTGTGCCTTTATTGGGCCTGCCCATCAACAAAATTTTGTGTGGAATACAGCTACATACATGGTATATGTTTCATTAATCCTAAGTCCACAGAGAAGATAAGCTGTATGTACCTACATAGATATTAGCTAACTCTATGCAGCATTCTTATCTTAGGGTTTGAATACCTTCTTGTGACACGCAGACACTAATCCCCATTTGCTTTTATTCCCATACCTTTTCCCAGAGCACTATGGAAGATCTGAAAAAGTCAGTAAAAAAATAATGGAAAAACACAATATATTTTATGTTTTAGTATCATTACCACCACACACACACACACACACACACACACACACACGCACACACACACACACCCTAGAATCAGGGTCATTAATTTGCTCTTATCGTAGGCAACAGGCATTCACAAGATGGACACATGTGGCACCCCCCTACCACTGTCTAGTGACCCTCTTTAGCCAGATATGGAGCAGAAACTGGTGGTGGGAATGTAAACTGGCACAGCCACTATGGAAAACATTGTGGAAGTTTCTCAAAAAGTTAAGAATAGAATTACCATATGACCCAGCAATCCCTCTTCTGGGTATCTACCAAAAAAATCTGAAAACATTTATCCATAAAGATATATGTACTCTGAGGTTCACTGCAGCATTATTCACAGTGGCCAAGACACGGAAACAACCAAACTTGTCTTCAACAGATGATTGGATAAAGAAGATGTGGTATACATACACAATGGAATATTACTCAGCCATAAGAAAAGATGAAACACTGCTATCTGTGACAACATGGATGGATCTTGAGAATATCATACTAAGTGAAATAAATCAGACAGAAAAAGTTGAGAACCATGTGATTTTACTCATATATGGGATACAAAACTGAAGGCAAGAAGGAACAAGACAAACAAAGAAATAAAAACTCATCTACACAGATAACTGTTTAGTGGTTCCCAGAGGGTAAGCGGGGAGGGGGGTGGTCGATGAGGGTAAAGGGGGTCAAATATATTGTGATGGAAGGAGAACTGACTCTGGGTGGTGAACAGACAATGCACTATACAGATGATGTATTATAGAAATGTACCCTTGAAACCTATATAATTTTACTAACCAATGTCACCCAAATAAATTTAAAAATAAAGAAATCTCAAGTTATGAGTTTCTTGTGTGCCTGCCACCAGTGGACCCCTATACAGACCTCTCTGACCAGGGAGCATGAAAATTCACCCTGCTTATGTTATTCCCTCAACTTCTGCCACATATCCTAGCCATTCTTTGAAGTCCCATCTCTAATGCTACTTTCTTCATAAAAACATCTTCTGATCTCTCAGAGCAAATAGGAGGATTCTCAGTCTTCCTGCTACTTGTTTTCTCTCTGAAGGTGCTTTCATAAACTGAAATGCAAAATGAGAGTTAGCATGGCGGACTCAGGACGACATGGGCTTGGACAGGAGGGGCACATCACCCAGAGGGAGTCTGGGAAGGCTCACAGTGTAAGTGGTATCTTAACTATTATCTCAAAAATGAGAAAGGCTACACATCATTTACCTTAATTTCTTAATTGAGTACCGACTGCATACCCAACACCGTGCCAAGTACTTACAATGCTTTTCCATGTTTTCTCTGCTTTACAATTATCTTTTGCCCAGGATAAAAGCTATCCAACTGTGCTTGATGTGTGTCTTCTCTCATACCCCACTTAGTCATCAGAGACACTTGTTGACTCTTCTGTTGAAATAAACCCAGATTCCAGCTCTTCCCATGACCTCTGCTGCTACCATCCCAGCTCCAGCCACCATTTTTCCTCGGTTGAATCGCTGCAATCGTCTCCTGATCCTTTTCCCTCTTTCACCATTGCTTATACTCCTGCTTCTCCCTATATTTGTTATTGGACTTCACACTTAAGTCAGATTATGTCACTTCTCTGTGAAACTCTATAATGCCATACTTCCCTCAGAATAAAGCCAAAATCCTTACTGTGGCTCAAAGATCCTACGCAACCTGAGTTTTCTATCCCATTGCCTAGCTGATCTTAGTTCCTGAAACTCTCCCCATCACTTATTCTGCCCCAGTTATACGGACCTTCTTACTCTCCCTTCAACACATCGGGCTTTGTATTCACTGTTCTTTGTCACTGAATTGCTCTTTCCAGGACATATACTGGCAATCTTCTCACTTCCTTTGTTCAAATGAAGTGTTCTCTATGAAGCCTACCCTGATGGCCATATGTAAAAGTGTAGCCCCTTCCCCAGTCCCTATTCCCAGATTCCCTCTATGCTCATCTACTTTTTGTTATCCCCATATCATTTAGCAACTTATCACATACAATACAATTCATTTCTTTTTTTTATTTTCTAAGATTTTATTGGGGAATTGGGGGAGGGAAACAGTGCTGGGGAATTGGGGGAAGGGGAACAGACAAGTTGCTGTCCTTTTGCTCTTCAGTCCAGTTGTGGAGGACATCGCTTCACTGGCCCATGTTGGTATTATCATTACACTCTTCCCGGGTGAGGCAGATCAGTCACTGACCTCTAGATGGCCGGCTGCTCACGGTGGCTCTTGGCAGCTCACACCAGCTGCCAGCTGCTCACACTAGCTGCTGGCCACACACGGTAGCTTATGGCAGCCCACTGCAGCGGGGGCTGCAGCCTATGCCGTCACCGGCGACTCACGGCATCCCAGCTCCAGGTTGAGCTTTTGTTCACCATCTTAGCTCTAGAAGGCAGTGTCACTGGCCCTCATGTGGGATCCGAACCAGGGTCCTGATGCACAGAGCTGGTGTGCCAAGCCAGCTCTTAACCAACGCGCCACTTGGCTGGCCCTACAATTAATTTCTTTGTTACATGTATTGTTAAGTGCCAATCTCTTTGCCCTGGAAATTGAGTCATATAAGGGCAGATATCTTTGTCTATTTTGTCCACCAATATATACCAAGCACCAACTAAAGTGTTTAGCATACAGTAGGCACTCAACAAATATTTGTCCAATAAATGAATTAAAGTATTTAATCATTTCCATAAGCCTTTGAGGTAGGCATTCTCTTACACTAGTCTAAGAGGATAATTAACTATGTTATCAACTCACAGCCAGTTATAGAAAGATTCAAATACTCTCCAGAGGTCAGACCCTTAGTCCTGACTCCAGTCTATTTTGCATCCTCATATGATCCTGTGATCTCCTTGAGGATAGAAATGGTGTGTGTTCCACATGTCCTGATATTGCCTCAGTGATGCACACAGTTATTTTGCACATGGTAAGTGCAGTAAACATTTATGTAATTGTGTTTGGCCAGCTTTTCCCAAGCAACAGACCTTGTTTGCTACAGTGGTCTTCCTATGTTGGCTTTTATAACACTTGCCCTAAGAAAATATCATGGTAACCTGGAAGTCACAGAGATGATCAGAGTAACCCAGTCCAGACAGGTTACACAACTAATTAGAGAAAAAGGCAAGACTAGAACCTAAATCTTCAGACTCTGCAGTCATTTTTTTCTTTTGTGCTTTTAATGTTTAAATGTAGGCATGTAATACCATTTAAGTGTAAGTTAATGAAGGCAGGAATTGTGTTTGTCTCTTCTGTGTGACATACAGAGGATGTATCTGAGGTAGCTACAGCAAGGATATTCAATAAATATTTGTTTACTTCCAACAAGGCCCCAGCTGGACTGGTACAATAATAGAACTAACCCAATTTACCTGGATGGTCAAGCAAAGATAATAACGGGAAGTAAGAAATGAAACAGTCTCATCAAAATAGCTAATAAGCAATCAATTTCATCTTTAAAAGTGATCACAGTTTCTGAGACAGAGTTGGAAATTAAATAGAATTTGGAAGATTTTCAATCAATAGTCTCCATGGTTTTCATTTTAATTTAAGGGGAAAAAAAAACAACAAGGCCTTGAGCAAGACTGATAGACTGCTACTTGATCAATTCTTTCCTTGTCCCAGTCATAAAAACAAAACCATAAATTATACTAATTCTTATTTTGGCTAAATGGTTTTCAGCAGCATGGGTAGATGGTGACAGCACAAGTAGTCATGGATTTATCATTGCACAAAGCCTAGAATCATAGGATTCGGGCTGTTCTCCCTTCTAGGGCATTGTCAACAAACTTTAGCCCTCCCAGAGTAAAACTGAAAACCTATTAAATAATTTACATTTTTCATTTGTGTTCACATAACTTTTCCTCCATCTCTAAGAGCAGCATGAGAATAATAATATCAATTCTCATGCTTGATAAGACATGGCCCAATACTATATAACCTGTAGCTTAATTTTTCTTTCTAACGGATAACTTTTGACTTCTGCAAAGCTAGGAAATTTGCTTTGGGCGTATGCTAATCTCAAAGGCCTTTCTGACAATGCCTGTAACTTTAGTCAAACACGCCTTGTCTAATATGAAAATGCTACATGATTCTGTAGCATGAGCAAGAAAACAAAATTAAATCTAAAAAGAAGGAACTTAGAAAAAAGGCATTAAAAGTGACATTGACAGAAATCTGGTCCGCATCTCAGCCCTGCCGTTCCTTTGAACAGGCATACCTTTTCAAGAGGGCATTATTTTTCATGAATGGAAACCATGGCTGACCTTCAAATTCCAAGGACTTCTATGTGTGATTGGAACTAATGAAAGACTGGGTTTGCATCATACAGATGTCCCATCGGCTTCTTCGTTCCCTCACTGAAATCTCTGTCTCTGTCTCCCGCTCTCTCTCTCAGAGATATTTTAAGGAACTGGCTCACATGATTTATGAGGACAGGCAAGACCAAAATCCACAGGGAGAGCTGGAAAGTCCTGGGCAGGAGGTCATGTCTTAAGGTAAAATTTCTCCTTCTCATGGAAGTATTAGTTTTGCTCTTCAAGCCTTTCAACTGGTTGTATGAGGCCCACTCACATTATTAAGGGTAATCTCCTTTACTTAAAGTCAACTGATTGTAGATGCACAGCACATCCACAAAGTACCTTCAGAGCAACATTAGACTAGTGGGGATCACAAAAGGCTTTCCTGCAGAAGTAACCTGCAAGCAGAGACCCTGGAAATGACCAGGAGCTGGCCAGGCCAGAAGCAGAGGAATCGCATTTCAGGTATTTTGCACGTGCTTATACAAAAGCCCGAAGGTGACAGTGAGCCCTGCACATTTGGGAAAAGGAAAAGGAGTCAGGGCAGCTGGAGCCTAATAAGCTTGTACCCAAATGTCCTTAGTGGACAAAGCAGAGTTACTGGGCAGTACTGAAAGCTTTGGCTTCTACTGAATCCAGGTACCTGGCCTAGACATATTTAAGATATCTTTGGGGGAAATATATATTTTTTCTTATTCTATTGATGCCATGATTAAAATCTCATGGTCCTATTATATGTATAATAAAATCTTTGTCTTCCGAAACTTTTTCAGATCTGGTGCTGCTTTGCTGACTTGATAGCACCTCCTACCACTTTCCTTTGCAACTACCATTCTCCCACCATATCTTTAGTCCTGGCCAGCACTAGTCCTGTCTCAGGGCCTTTGAACTTATTCTTTCTTCTACTCTCAACACCATCCCCCAAGTTTTCACACAGCAGGATCATTCTCAGCTTTCAGATCTCAGCCCAAAATCCTACCCCCTCTTCCCATTTTCATTATCACTGTCTGACCCCCAATCTTATTTGTTTCTTTCCTTATTTTCTATCTCCACTCACTAGCATGGAAAGTCCATGAGTAGAGACTTTGATAGTAAGCATTTAAAACATATTTTTTGAAAACATGGATTTAATACTTTTGGTGAATAATCTTTGAACTTAACTTTATTCACCTCTAGAATGAGACTAATAATGCATACTTTATCTATCAACAGGACCACCAGGCTATGTGATGGAACATAGGTTGAACACACTTGTCAATTGTAGAAGGCTGAAAAAATGATTCTCTTATGTTCCACTGGAGACTAAACTTTTTCCAGTTGACTTTGAATTTTTTTTTTTGCATGGCTTCTTGGTCAACAAATTCATTCTTCTTAAAAAAAAAAAAAAGCTAGAAAAGGACATGATGTAAACAATGTCCCAGGTAAGCTATCACAAGGTAATGAGACATAAAGAAAAACTGTTATAGACTGATTGCATAATAGCAGAACCATTCTAGAATTATGGCCATTTTTTTAGCTGAAGAGAAATGTTACAAGCGTATAATATGGTGGATGAGTAAAAAGAACAAACATTTTAGAGTATGATGAATGTGATCCAAATCTTAGCTACTTGTTCAATTTTTGTAAAATGGTGGATAAAGATACTTAGCAAAAAAGGTTGTCATGAAGATTAACTGGGATATATAAAAGGATATATCACTAAGCCTGGCATATAGTAGGTGCTAAGAAATTATTATTATTGTTCATAACATTCAAAGGGTGAGCATAGCATATTACACCATGGCATCCATATCGACAGCCTAAGGATAATACATGTAGGTTACACCAGAGGAGGTCTGGGAAGCAACCACTGAGTTAGTTGTAGGCACCTACATAATGAGATGAAAGTCAAGTGGCAATTTTTAGTCACTAAATAAAAGCATTTCAGATGCCCCAGCCTCAGTAGCTTTGGTAAATATGTCCAGAAGTCAAGATTCTTCCATATTTCTTGATGTTGTTTTCATCCCAGTTGAGAAGGCAGTAGCAAGGACAAATGTGGAACCTGAGCTGAGAGTTTTCCAGCCAAGAATGATAATATCTACTAGCTTTACGAAGGAAACAATTCTTCCTATTTCTCGTAGATATCAGAGCCCTTCTCATAGGTGTCCCTTTGGCTTCTATAACACATGGCATGGCACTTACATGACATTTTTGTTGGTTCTCTCCTCCTTATTGATTACTTTTCTGTACTCCTTTTGGAATCTGCCTCTTAAAAATTCTTCTCTATATGTAAGACCAGAGAACCAAGATACTTAAAAAGAGATAGGAGTGCGGGCCTGGCTCTGACTCCCTCACCTTCCTGAGAGCCTCGCTTTGGTGTTCCCTCTGGGAGGTCAGCTCAACCCCCTTCTACCTACTCTTAGAATTGTTGTCCAGTTAAAAGTAGAGAAACCACTGTTTTGTAATTCTGCAACAACTCCTTTGTTTGTGTGGTTGGTTAGCTATTCATATATCAAAAATTTAAGTGTTTATTTAAAAAAATAAGGCAGTGTTCTTTTTAGTAGAAAGCTATGGCATGTTAGTCAATGCTTGAAGTTATTGGGAAGGCCTGCTGAATTCAGCTGATTGTTTTCTACACATTGGAACTGTTGTAGGAGCTGGGGATACAACAAAACATAAGACATAGCTCCCACTCTTAGAAAATGTTGCCTTTTAGGGATGACAGACCATAAAACAACCAATTTCTTGACAATGCAAGTGGTTAGCACATTGAGTGATGGGGGGAAAATGGAGGACACCTAACCTAGATCATAGGCTGAGGAGGGGAGGGCTATGGATGGCTTCTTGGAGGAATGAGGAAGTCCAACATAGGATACAGAAACCCTGCTTCACATACAATGTCTGAGGGCAAATGGAAATAAGACAAGGAGCCAGAGACAAGAATGTAGAGCCATCTGAATCACGTGGTCACGTGAAAAAAATTGGAGCTTAAATTAAACCAAGTTCACTTGGATAAGAGATGATTTCTCATTGGTTTTTCCGTCTCTGTTTTGATTTTGAGGAAAGCATGATCAAAAGAGGGGACTGATAGGAAGACAGTACGAGTCAAGTCACACTACCTGAGACGGCAGCAGTAGCACTTATATGAGACCCAGTGCCTGTGGGAACAGATGGAGGGACTTCAGTACCGACATCAGCAGAATCGCTAAAAACCTGGAACAAAACCATGTTTCCAAGACTCAGTCAGAGAATGTGCTCAAGGCCATGTGCCACCAACGCTTCAAGTACCTGCGGAGGCCCTTTAATCATGGTTTGTGTCTGACTCAGAAGGTATCAAAAAAGGGAAGACTTTTACAAGACTTTATTTAAAAGAAAATTGAATAGCAGAAAGTTATCTTGGATATATTGCTAGGTTGAATATTCCTTCTTTCTCAGTTTAAATTAGTACTTGATTATGTAGTGTACGATTTCCTTTACCAGAATATGCTTACTAGTGTTTACCAGCTGGTTTCAATGAAATACTCGTATATTTTATTTAGAGAAGTAAAAGTGGGCTGGGGAAGATGTCCATTGGATCCACGTAAGGAGACCAGTCCTCTTGGAGGCTCAGGAAATTCCTGACCAGTCCTGGGACCATCCAGTGTTAATTACTCTGATCTACAGAGTTAAGGTCACCTGGTGCTTTTAAGACTGTGAGGATAAACTAATTTCATGATAACAAATGCCACTAGGACTCTTTGGTCTAGAGAATAAAAGAATATCATAAAATGTAGTGAAAGAATATATATATATATATATATATAATATATATATATAACATATATTATATACATATAATATATTATATATATATATATCCCCACACATATACATATGTATACAAATACACATGTGTTTGCTCGTGTGGGTACACTATACAATTTTATGTATCAGCTTGATTATATTCTCTGCAAAACTTTCAGCAAGATGGACATAGAACATGCTTCTGTGTAAGTCTCCCTTTAAAAAAAAATAGACAACTTTGATCTATGGGAATAGTAATCAGTCAAGAACTAAAATTCTCAAAATGTCCCAATTTATTATTGCTTTCTTTACTCTGAGTCTCTTGACTGATTATGAAGAAACCCTGGATTCAGTTCTAGCCCAGACAACTCCTTCTTCGGAAGTACAAAAATCAATCAAGTTGGATTTTCCCCCCAAGCTTCTTGTTGTTGAATTGTGTGGTGATGGTATTTGGGAGCAGGGAAAAGAGCTCTGATAATTAGATGGCTGCAATAGCCCGGTCTGCCATCTGACACAAAAGTAATCACACCATCCTCAGCCTTTCTTCTAGACTTGTTAGAAAATAGAGACTTACATCTGTCATGTAATTGTCCATAAAATTTAAAGGAGTTAAAAATAAAAAGATTTAACTACAAAAGGTCTTACTTTCTTCTTAGTTCCACCTGGTTGATAAGTTATACTTTGTCTTACTTCTCACATGTTTACCACATGTATTCTTATGAGCCTCTTAATAACACAGTTTAATGTTCAACAATTGAATACAATATAACTTGAGCAGGAATTGCTATGAACATCCACTATTCATTTACAGAGTCTGTTTTCCATTGTCTTCTATACCCTCATGTACAGAATTGATAGTGTGGTACAAAATCTGTAATTACAAGTGCCCATAGTGAATACTACATTCGAAACTAAATAGGATAGAACTGGAGAAATTTGCACAGGGCAATCTGGCCTACCAAGGCTTCTAATTGTCTTAAAAGTGCACAGAGAATATAATTTTTAACACCTGATTTTACATTTTTGAGATATATCCCTGCACCTTTCCCTCACACTTTTTTTTAGAAACTGCTTTGTGGAAGGCAAGAGGGTAATTGTATTCCAAGGGAAGTAGCTCATTACAAAATCTTACAAACACAGAGCATCATGGGTTCATCCACGTAGAGGTGAGAACAGGTCTTTGAGCGCCATCCCAATTAAATAACATATCCCTAATTAGAGCTAAAATACTTAAAATTCTAAAAAAAGGGATCTAACCTAGTCAATGGGCAGAAGAAAACTTTTTTAATGGTGTTCAACATTTGGTTTAAAAGTGCTTCTTTCCACTAGAAGGAATCTGAACGAAGGTAAGTTTTGAATCAAGGGAGAGAAGGAAACCACCTAGTAAAAATAAAGTTTGATCTACTTTCTGTGCCATTGAGAGCTACCCACTGGCTAAGCCACTGTTTCAAGCATTACTCTCTATTGAAGGACTGGAGAAGCAGCCAAATGAATCACTGTCTCCTATAAAATTTGCAGTTATCAAGAAATGTCAGACAGCTACCAGGCCGAAATTATCATGGGAGATAAGCCACTTCTATGGGGATTTCCCCGCAAAAAAAGAAACAGTGACCTCACATATCTTAAAAACTCTGCCTTTTTCATTATTTAAGAATTTGTACTCTGTGCTAGGCTTAGTGGGAAACAGAAGAATGAATCCATGGTTTCGTCCTGGGTCCATGATTCCCACTGCTACAGAGCTTACCTACCACATTAAATATACTTTACTTTTACTTTTATCTTTTTTTATTTTCAACTAGTTTTTTTATCATTTTCAAGTGTACAAAACAATGTAATAGTTAGACATTTATACCCCTCAAAAGTAATAACCCCCCCAAATCTATTACCCCTCTGACATCATATATAACTATTAAAATTCCATGCTTTACTTTTAGAATAAACTTGAAAAACTTGATAGATCCAGTATACATGCACATACAAACTACACACACTCACACACACTCAAACACAAATCTAATCTCTGTCATCTGTCCCTCACTTCAGGGACAATCACTCCATATAAAATACTCTTTCAGCTTCTTCTGAGGAACAAAAAACAGGCTTGAGATATAGATTTTCACACTTGAATGCTTTCAGCATAAAACAGTGACCAAAAGAAACTGAGGCCTTGTTACGCAGATCATAAGATGATAAACTCTCAGAGTTAGAGAGAATTTAGGAGCTACTTAAAAATTGCATATCCAAATGAAATAGAAGGTACGCCTTAACCAAAATTAATCAGATCATCAGGACATTCAGAACTCCTACTTCTAAGCAACTATAACAAAATATATTCATCAGCTACTAGTTAATTAAATGGAAATCAAATGAAAAAATACTTTGCTGCCAGAGGCTGGAATTCTTGGCAGTGATTAACTGTATTGATCAAGGTACTTTTCATTAGATCTTCCTGGGAAGGGATGGTTGGAAATAGTTGATGGAGGCAAAATGCACGGAGGTGGGTGGATGCTTGTGGTGGGGAGAAAAGCAGGTGCCAACGTGCCTTCCCGTCACGTAGGCCAGTCTGTGCAAGACGCAAAGTACACGTCGCAAAGTACACGTAAGTTCCTTTGGGTTTCTGTTGCTCAAACTTCCTATTTCCAATGGTTTCTGAATAGTGACCTTTTACCTCCTCTGCAACCTCCGTCAGTTTTGTTTTCACCACGATCCTCCCACTTTGCCCCACACCAAAAAACACCAACATTCCTTCCTTCTTCCAAAATAAACACTATCCCAGTATCCT
Organism: Hipposideros armiger; assembly: GCF_001890085.2. Classification (NCBI taxonomy): domain Eukaryota; kingdom Metazoa; phylum Chordata; class Mammalia; order Chiroptera; family Hipposideridae; genus Hipposideros; species Hipposideros armiger. Next base: position 47,909 of record NW_017732983.1, on the reverse strand, counting down.
GAGTGTCGCAACATTTTGGTTCAAGTTGGGGTTTAACAGAAAGAAGTTGAAGCCAGGCACAGTGATGGCAACTGTAAGTTTGAATATTGAACTTCACTCCCCTAAAGTTTTGTTTCTATCCATTTCTATCATGGAGAAACTTCTGGTTTGTGTTGCCCTTTGGGAGGATCCTGCTTCCTACCAAGTTTCTCAAGCTCCTCTTCAAATTCCAACCTCTCTCCTCTTCTCCATCCTTTCCAAGCCCTCATGTGCCCCCCTCCACCCTCAACAGAGCTGCTGTAACAACACACTTCCTGGGAACTGGTTATGCAGAGCATGACTTTCAGACCATACCCAAGACTACACACCTTCCACTATAAAACCACCATTATGAACATTTGTGCTAACAAAAGAAATGTCATCCTTACTAATAGGAATTTGCCTTCCTTCAAGGTCAAAAGACCTACATAGCTGCCTTCTTTTCAAAATAGTATATTTTCTCCCCTCTTGTTCATTCATTCATTCTTCCAATAAATACATATTCAGTACCTACTATGTAAGCCATTATGCTAGGCTTTGGGGGAAAAAATGAAATTTTTGTAAATAAATAATTCAATCAAATATTATCAGATCAAATTCTTTATGAAATTTTTTAATTTCTACATTGGTTATGAATATCCCAATGTATGGCTCAATTAATTTAGAGAATTCTTATTTTGGATAATGACTAATTGGAGACTGGTTATTTTAATTTAACTAGTTCATTTTCAAAGTAAGGAATCCTTTGCTTTCAACTAGTTGTTCTGAAATCTCTTGAAATGCAAGTACAACTTTAAGAAACCTGAAAAATATTATCCCATCATAATGTATGCTCACGCCTACATGACAACACAAACCTATTCCTTAGGTTTCGTGCTGTCAGCACAATAAAGCTTTCTGGCCTCGTTCTTCTGTTTTATGGAGAACTTTATTAGTCTCAATTCAAATGATTGAATTTTCCAATGTTTTGACACCAATTCCAAATGCCCTTTACTAAGTAGGAACATGGCAAGAAATCTGAAGAACCAATATAATGGGTTGCTCCGAAAGAATTACATATGCAATAGTTAACAAGTAATTCTACTTGAGGCTTCTGTTTGTTTGTTTGGTTAATTGTGTCATGCTAAATGTACCCTTTATGAAGGTAACAACCTTAGTCCCTTCTTTGGAGGAACAGCATAATAACTCTCTTGAGTCAGTGCTTGTGTTAGTCATGACCCAATGAAGAAAATGTGATAGGTTTTGTGTGAGCTGAGTCAGAGCGAACACCACAGCCTGGGAAAATTATACTTTGTCATAATGATATCTGAACTGAAATTTCCAGGTGTCCACGCTAAGTGGAGTGAGTCATTGCTTGGGCAGAGCATTCAGGAGTTCCTAAATACCCATTCTTTAGTGCAGTATAAAACCTACCTGCTTTCCAGAAGTGGTCAGGTTTTGTGTCTGTTATCTTCCTTTTCTTTCTAGCACATGTCAGGTTAATCTCCTCAGAGAAGGTGCTCTCCTTCCTGGAACAGATTTCATATATTGTTGTTCCAAGGAGAGTGGGAGAAAAAAAAAAAAGCATTTGAATGGAAAGTCTGCTTTGAAAATGATTGCAGGGGGCGGGGGTGGAGGGGGAAATGGTATGAACAGCAAAAAGAAAGCTTTGGCTCAGGCCCCTTAGAGCAAAAACTTTCAGGCTCCTTTTACCTGATTGGCCTTCTCTCAAAACGAAACAAGGGTGTCGCATATCTAAGCTTAGCGACCTCCAAGTGTCAATGTTTCATGGGGATTTTTTGGAGCAGAGCTGGTCTTTGCAAATTGTGATGCAGGTAAAGTCTGGTTTGATTTGGGTTCATGTCCCTGCTCCCAGTTTCCTCGACATCCTTTCCTCCTAAAATGCCATTTCCTAGAAGCCTTTAAGAGCTAAAAGAAATCTAATGATTGATTTGTCAGAAAACCTGACATTTTAGATTATGGGCTTTCCAAGGACCAGATAAATCATGTCCTATAAAATAGAATTGTAACTTCACAAAGGGCAGTCACCTTTGGGAGGACCACATGTTTTCACACCATTTTTTTTTTCAATTTCTTCGCTCCATCTTTTCACAATTGATATTTCCTTTATTAATGAACATTTAACTTAAACAGGGTGATCCAACTTTTTCAGTGAGTACCTACTATGTGCCAGGCAGAATGTTTTCTACACGCAGTATCACATTTAATCTTCGCAACAGCCCCACCAGGTAGGTATTATCATGCCTATGTTACAAATAAGGAAAATGAAGTTCAGAGAGATGAAGTCAAGGAAACAAGGAGTTAGGCAGTGTTGGTCCTGACTGGAAGCCAAAGTTATGTTCTTTCCAGTATATCGCTTCACCTCCCATCTAGCTCTGGAGATTACACAGGACAGACAAGAAGAAACTGTAAGGCCTCATGTCACTGTGAGCTTCTCCAGAACTCAGATCATTTTCTCTTCATATCCACTTAAAATACTTACATCAAAATTCAGTATTTCTTATACCACACAACTCATTTTAATGTCATCAATTCCTTTTGTATCCATAAACTTCTGCAATTCTTTTTTAAACTCACACCTTCAAGTCTTGTCTCCTCAAAATTGATTTCACTATAGAGAAAGGTGCTATGAGCAGAAATCAAAACAAATATCCTAATGTTTCATTCTGTGGAAAATTCCCATGGAAGTACTCATGATAGGCTATGATAGCAAACATATACTCCATTACTATAAAAATACATATCCCCCTTCCCCCCTGCCCCCTCAAAACAAGAGAAATGTGGCCTGTTGAGGCGGAAAAAAGAAAAAGAATAAAGACTGGGCTTTTGAGCTACACAGACTTAAGTCTGGAACCAAATGTGCTTCCTCTGTCTGATCAGGACTTTGAACCTATTACTCAAGCTTTCTAAACCACTGCCATGCACAGTCCTTTCTGATCTAACCGTACCAAAATAAGGTTAGAACCCCTTCATTTATAAGGGGCATTAAATGAAATAATGTACATTCAATATCTAGTTACACAGGCCTCCAATGCCCCCTCCTCTTCTACTCTGCCACCCCTCTCTACTGAAATTTACATTCCCTCTGCCTGCACACGTCTATCTCCTAAATTACCATGGATCTTGACACATGGGAAAGCGTCTTGTGTCTTCTCTCCATGAAGAGATGAAACGGTAGCCATGATATGCTGCCATTTCACGCACTCATCATTCAATTATTTGGAAATACACTATTTTGCTCCTTGAAGAGACCATCTCAGAAGGACTATAGGTGCAATATTCTAGCTGAAGTTCACCATAAGTCAGAAACCATTAATCTAACATGACTCCTCTTCCCTCCACCTCACTCTCTGCTTTACATCTTGATTAAGAGGAGAAAGGACAGTCTATTGTATTTGTACAACAAAACAGAATCATGACAAATGCTGCTGAGGTAAAAAGTTCCCAGCAGATCACATCAAGCTGAACATGAAAAATGAGATACAGAAACTGCTGTCGGTTCAGGCCTTGAGATCAACTTCATTTGCAGCACTTCGTCATCTCTGGTCACCTGCTGTGCTATTTACAAGGTCTGCAGCATTATGATAAATTTGGCAACCCTATTAAATTGACCAAAACTCTAGCAAAAACTAAAGTGTAACATCTACCTACCCTAATAGGTGTGATATTTTTCAAAACCCGGTTTAGAATACTATTTCAGTGAAATAAAATGTGTCTGGGCTTTGAATCACGATTAAGATATTTAACTCCTGTGGGAATTTCCTATTTTATGAACTCTGTATGAGTTTTCAGGCATAAAAACCCTCCAAAATAGAAGAAAAATCCAAAACCAAAAGGTTTGAGAGCAGGCAAGAGCTGCGAAATTGTCTTCGATTATTGCATGGATTTGAAATAATCTTACTGGACAGCATTGCCATTTCAATTTCTTTTGAAATAAATAAAGCACTTGCTGTTTTGGTATCAGAGACTCAAACATCAACCACTCTGACCCTTATAAGCAGTTTGGGGTACAAAGAGTCAAATTTCACTTTTTAATAAAAGGTATTTCCAAAGTTAACTATCCCATCTCTATACGGCCAGATGAATGAAGAGTCAGTACCTTTCATTGAGGTTCCTTTCTCCCCTGAACTTTCTTAAATTAAGGGCTGCTTGGATTAAAGAGGCCTGCCCTACTTAACAATGCCTTTACTGAGGGAGACCTGGGTGATATGATGAGTCCACTAAAGGGCCTAATTTTCCACTGACTTGCGTTGCTTTGCTATTGTTTGGCTACTCAAAATCTGCATTGCCTGGTGCTGTCCCTCCCCACTGTTATGATGAGGCCTGGCAGTGGCAACGTTAGGCTTCCTGGGGAAAGAAAAGAAAAGTGTGTTTCACTCAGTGTTAAGCTCAGTCAGGGCCAGCACATCTCCAGCCAGAACACCTGATGTTCATTAAATTTCTTTACCCCTGTTGCTACTGCAGATCCCCGTATGGCCTCCTGAGATTTCTTGGAAAAAGACAATCCCATTCCTTCAGCACTCTTAAGCTCAGCCAAGGGTGTTCAACACTTGCTCCTCCCCAAGTCAAGGGTTTGAGTTACATTCATGCACTCAGTCATTTTTCATGGAGCATTGTCTTAGCTAGGACTGCTATACAAGATACTATAGGCTGGATGGCTTGTCAACAACAGAAATCGATTTCTCACAGTTCTGGAGGCTAGCAGTCCAAGATCAGGAAGCCAGCAAGGTTGGACTCTGGTGTGCAAGCCCTCTTCCAGGTTGTAAACTGCCAAATTCTCCCTATATTCTTACTCGTACATGATGTAAAAAGGTCAAGAGAATTCCCTGGGCACTAATTCCATTCATAAGGGCTCCACCTTCATGACCTAATTACTTTCCAAAGGCTGCACCTCCTAACATCACATTGGGGGTTAGAATTTCAACATGTACATTTGGGGGCTTGGAGGCACACACACGTTGAGTCAATCGCAAGCACCAATCATAAGGAAAACTTAGTTCCAGCTGTTGAGAATCCAGTCATGAGCAAGATACATCCATTGTGCCCTCCTGGAGTTTATGTTATTCCTGTTAAAGCATGCCATTCATCCCAGAGTGACTGTGTTGGAAGGACATTCATCTTCATTCATATGCCAATCTAGAAAACGTTCTGTGTGTCCAAGTCATAGGATGGACAGACGATAATTAATTTTTATATGTGAGTTGATTAGATTTAGCCTTTGAAACACATGCAGTTAACACCGAAGGTGTAGGTGAGAGATGAAAAGTTAAAGTACATAAAATATGTTTTTTTAATAGTCTGGCTTTTAAATAAAGACCAATCAATATTAAACCCAATCCCTTTTTTATAGTGAGCTCATAGAGCAATGCTTACAGGATGGGCTCTGGAGTCAGATCCATCACCTGTTAGGTGTATAAACTTAACTCATTGTCTCAGTTTTCTCATCCGTAAAATTAAGATAAATGTAAGTATTTCATAGGACCTTGTGTGCATTACTGAATTAATGTACATCCAGAAACAATATCTGAAATATGGTCAGCACTCTCAAATGTTAGCCAGGATTTTAAACTAAATAGTCCCCAACCATTTGGTTTGAAAACCAAGTATTTAGGCACATCAGTTTGCCATGTTCTTCTGTTACTGGGATTTTGACTTATAAACTCAAATTATGTATGTATTTCTTTCACTTCCACTCCATTTTAAATTTAAAAGGAAGTCCGGTGTTTCACAAGTGCCAGTTTTACTTAATTAAAACAAAAACACTATGCTTTTGTAAAACAAGTCAGTGACTTCAGATAGTGCTCAAAGTGGATTAATAGACAATTTTATACCAACATAGTTTCCTTGTTAGAGAGCATTAGTGCATCACCCTATGTTCTATTAAGTATTGAGGGAAGATTATGCCAAGATGGTCAACACAAGAATATTCCCCAAAGCTGCATGTTCTCTAAAGTTAGACTGATAAGATTCTTAACTTCTTGGAAACATAAAACTTACCTGTATGCACTAAATAAATATGTGATAATGTGTAGGTAGCTGACAGTGTGTTCACAGAGCTACAAGATTACCAAGCAGATCTTCAAAATATTTAGTCCTTGGGATAGTACAAGCTTTTCTCACTTATACATGGACTCTAAAGAACAAAATAAATGAACAAACAAAACAGAAGCAGGCTCATAGATACAAAGAACAAACAGATGGTTGCTAGAGGGGTGGGGGGTTGGGGAGTTAGATGAAAAAGGTGAAGGAATTAGTAAATGCAAATTGATAATTACAAAATAGTCACAGGGATGTAAAGTAAAACACAGGAAATATAGTCAATAATATGGTAATAACTATGTATAATGTCAGGTGGATACTAGTCAGGAGGATCACTTCTTAAATTATATAAATTTCTAACCAATATGCTATACACCTGAAACTAATATAAAATAATACTGACTGTCAACTGTAACTGAAAAAATAAACGTATTTCTTTAACTTTAAAAAAAATAAAATTGTTCTGGGTACCTACAAATTAGAAAAAAATAAAAGACTTACTAGTACCTACTAGTTAAATGCTAGCCTCTCTGTTCATAGAGCAAACCACTCTATTCAAATTTGAACTCAACTATTCTGAATGGTGTCTGACTTATGCTAAATTATGGAAAATTTACCCATAAATGCATGACCTGGGATGTGATTAGGACGGGCATGCATTTCCCAGGAGAAGGGATTTTGACAAGAAATATCATAAATGGCCACCATGATGCAGTTTATTAAATTCCAAATATGAAGTCTGAGATGATGACTTTGCATGGTTTGGGGAGGGCCAAGGAGCGCATTTCCAGATAGACACATTCATCTGCATTTGAGATACTATAAAACATGCAACTCAGTTGAAATTTAGTAATCAGAGTCTACCACAGACAGAGAATCACTGACTCTGCTATCACGGTGAAGAATTCCTTGTTCTGTGTGGGACAGGTGACCCGGAAGCAGTAGTATTGTGCTACTGCCGCGGGAAGCAAGGTCTACTTGGGACTCTGCCTGTTAATTATCAGTTATCCAATATGGCCCTGCTTCTTCTCACGTTGACACGTGTATTGTCCACACAGAAAGACCTCATCAATGACTTAGGTCTAGGATGACCTCAAGTTATTTATGAGTTTATGCTAATATTTATGTGTGTGCTAATGGGCCGAACATAAAGGCAACATTTCAACCTTAATTCAACTGTTGCCAAATTTCCAGCTGCAATTCAGTGGAAAGGACTTCCCTGGGCTGGGAAAGTATAGCATAATGGAGACTGCAGTTGTTACAAAACGACTGCAGGAGAAGCGAGGTAAAATTTAGATCTGGATTTTGAAAATATTCGAGGCCATCTCCTCTCACATTCCATTGTCAAGGAGTACTGTTGCCCATAATGGACCCTCGTTATATTTAGCACTACGCACATTTTATGAATCAGAGATTATGTACTCCTTGCCTGAGCAGGTAGCTCATCCACATATGTTAGAGCTAAGCTCAGAACTAGAATTTCTAATCTTTGGTCTTGTGGCATACATAATATTTATCTGATCTCCATAAAATTGTTCTTATAAAGAAGCTGCTTGTTTCAAAGTCATGAGTATCAGTTTGCAGAAAGTCATTCCTGAGGGGAAAAAAAATCAAAGCCTTGCCCCCAGGCTGCAGGAAATATCATCAGGGTTCTGAATGATCTGGCAAAACCCAGAGGAAATTGGAAACATTTGCTATCCATTCTGACCAAGCAGCCTCAAAACGCATCCTCATATTATATCGCAGAGTTTCAGGGTCCTAGCATTTCTTATTTGTTCACATTAGAATTTAAAATCCATGGAGACAGAACTTTGCCTCTCTTGATCATTGATGTTATCTCAGTTCTTGAACTAGGATCTGAAATATAATAAATGCTCAATAAACACTGAACCTTACTCTGTACCAGGTACTTTTAAGGGCAATCGACATGCACAAACTCATTTTATCTTTCAACAACTCAGTAAGTCGACAGTGGTCTTATTGTCATTTTATGGACAGGAAAACCAAAGCACAGACCATTTCTGTAAGGTCTCCAACATAGTGCAGCTAGAAAGTAAAGAAAGCCAAGATTTCAATCCAGTCATGTGAGCCCCAGAGCTTTCCCTCTAACCACTGCATTCTGATTGGATAAAGCAGAGAGAAAGGGTTCATTGAAACACATGGGCATTTAAAATAATTCTATTTAGAATCTGGACAAATAACCTAAGCTGTTTCAACCCTCTCTACAAAATAGAAGAAGCAGAGCAGAGATCATCAAGGTTTATCAAGTTATCACGGGAATCACCTCAGTGCTCTAACAGCACATCTAGTCCTGACAGCAAGCTAAATACTTAATCCCCTACTGTCTGGCATTGCTTCTAATGGGTTCTTAGTCACATGCTACAGAGGAGAAATGATGCTGAACCCAGGAACAAGAAGATGTCAATAACTACTATTTATCAATTCCTGCCCTAGGCTAGGCACTCTTCCTACACTATCTAATTTAATTTCTCCAACAACTCTATGGCATATGTATTTTTTGCCCTGTTCAAAGGTGAATGAGGTAAAGGAATTGCATCACATGGTAGAAAAAGGATTTGGGGCCGGTCTACCTAACTTACAGGCCATGGTCTCTCAGTGGGTTTTTGAGTTCAAGTCCCACCTCTGCCTTTCTCTAGCAGAGTGATTTTGATCAAGCCCCTTAGCAGTTTTCTGAACTATCCTTGGTCATCTATTAACATGGTGATGGTGATGGTGATGATGATGATGATGATGATAATGATGATGACGATGATGATGACAATTTATTATCTAACTTCTACAGCCTTTCTCAAGGTTGTTATAAGAAAATATATGGAAAGTAACCAGATTAGTCACTTTAAAATGTCTCCCCCACTCCACTGCTGCTCATCCTATGTATTTTACAAAATAGAACCTACACAAACTACAAAACCAAAAACTTAAATAAAACCTGCAATTAAAATAGACTTGTTGATTTTTTTTTATTGTAAAATTATGGGTAAATGTGCTGAAGCTGGATTGTGCCCATTTTCTCGGGCATACCCTTGCTGATGCTCTGAGTGCAGGCTGTTTTTCTACTGGATAATCCCGCACTTGGAGATGGCGTTACAAAACTGTGAAATGCTCCGTCAAGATGAGAGACCATCTCTGGTGCTGTTGTTCGTATTACTGTACATCTAGTTGCTTTCCACCTCGCTCAAGAGCTCACCACTCTGCATCCTTCTAGGTCCATGCAAAGCCAATGCTTACATGCCCAGGGAAGCTTTCCCTGATTTGCCGAGACTGAGCTCTGTGCCTCTCCTTTATGCTCCTACAGCAGCCTGTGCTTATCCCCACCGTAGCCCATCTAAGGCTAGATATATGAAATATAGAGCAATAGAAGGGAAGGCTAGCCCCCAGCTAACCCACACCAGTGTTTGACAAATTTGATCAGATTCAGTATTCTGGAACCCGGAATAGGAAAAAAAAATTACGGTCAACAACCCCTCTGTGCATTCCTCTTGCCTCTATCTCAGTGGTCAGTCAGGTCTGCTGTGAACATGACCTTCATAGGAGTTTGTGAACATCCCCTCCAGGGAGTGCATTCAAAAAAAGGAACTCAGTGAGCAGTGTTTGTTGAACTGCCTGGTTATCCAGAATTCACGTAGAAATCAATAGCAGGCAGGCTAGCCTTAGCACATCTTAATGAGGTGAAATCTCACTAAAAAGCCTACATGAGAAAGAGACAATTGAATTTTCAGGGTAGCGACCAGGCTGAGAAGGAACACAAGCAAGAAAAATCTCCTGACATGCTCTAAGACAGAAGTGGACTAGATGGAGATCTATTGTTTTCAAACCACCATAAAAACGGAGAGGAAAAATCATTAGCAAGACCTGCCAATGACCCCATTCGATGCTGAGTCCTGGCCAGAGGCTGAATTTGAAATTCTAGTGAGGGAAAGAGAAAAGATAGAAGGTCATGTTTACGTAAACCCCTTTTCCTAGAAGCTTTCCTAATGCAGAGTGGGAAGGGGGGTAAGAGGCACGTGAAAGAGAAAAGAAGTCACGGCAACTGGGGTACAGAAACTGCTGAGGTCTTCGTTGACTTGTCAGGCAGTGAGAATGTAAAAGCTTCAGGGTCTTTGGAGTATGAAGGGGGAGGGGAGCACAGGGAGAAGGAAGAAAATGGCGAAGCCTTTGAACATTTATGAAATATGAGTTCTAAGAACGTGTTATTCTAATCAATGCATCATTCTAAGAGTCAAAGAGTTAGGGACTAGGTTTTTTAAAAAGCAGCTCCGGTGTCCTGTCCCTCCGTCCTTTCGCTTCCTAATCTCCACAGTCATCACATTCAACTCTTTAGTTGATTCTTCTGCTATTTACCACCTAATTTCAACAGTAGATATCACTTTTGCTATTTCTGCATTTTACAGGTACAGGCATTATCTTAGCTTCCTCCTTCTAAGAAAGACAAGGGTTTGTTTGCTCGAGTGTTTTCTGTGATCCATCACTGTTGCTTCCTCATACTCTGTCAAGAGCTGCCAGACATTTTCAACAAGGTCGAACACATCAAACACATCGATACTTTATCGCCGTTTTCCCCTGGGGACATCTCTCATGGAGCTCAGGTGTGGGCTGGGTCCACCTTGGCCAGCTGCACAGCAGGCAAAATGGGCCTTCTCTTCTTCATCCCCTCTCTCTACTCTCCGCAACCCCGTTTCCTTCACCTCAGGCTTTCTCATTTATTCTCTTCTCTGCCCCCCAGGCCCTGAATGAGAGGCCAAGGGCAATCTGTGGACATCTTGCATGTCTGAAAATGTTATTTCCCCCTTAGGCTTGATTTATAGTTTGGTTGAGGATGTAATTCCAGTTAAAATTCATTTTCCTTGAGACTGTGAAGCATTTCTCAGTTGTCTTCTAGCTGCCAGTACGGCAATTAAGAAGCTTGATGCCATTATAATTCCTGATCATTTGTGACCTGCTATTTTTTTTCCTGTCTGGAAGCTTTTAGAATTCTCTCTTTAATGATAGTGTTTTGCATTTTCGTGATGCTAGGCCTTGGTGTGGGTCTTTTTCTTCATTCTGCTGAGCATGAAGTATGTATGCCCTGTTAGTTAATCTGGAAACATAGGGCCTTCAATAAAGGGAAATTATTTGTTCTATGGGATATTGAATGGATAATGTTAAAAATTCCAGAGTCCAATGACCATCTTTTGGAACCTAATCTCAGGAGTGACATTCCATTTTTGGCCATATTCCATTTGTCAGAGGCCGGTCAGCAAATTCAAGGGGAGGGGATTACAGGTGAAAACGAGGAGGGGTCATTGGGAGCCATATTGGAGGCTTCCTACCACATCTTGCTTAAAAACAGACAAGAGCTGTAATCTCTTCACTTCATCTGCTTCTCAGGAGAGAGAAGCTCAGGGCCTCAATTCTGATTGAGAGCATTTTCCTGAGGTCTCCTAAAGGCAGGAAGAATTTTGTTAGAGAAAATACTTGATTTTCTTTTCTACTTATAAAAGTTAACCATACTTTTTTTGGCAGGGAATGAAGAGTCAAAAAACGCATGAGTAAAGATTGTGAAAATACAGAGTTTGTATTGCTATGGAAGACTTTGTTTTCCCCAAAAAAGCAACTACAATAATTCTCAGAGATGACCTCATTGTGCTAAGAGCATTAACAAGAAAAGTCACTAGTGGAAAAATTAAGGTAATGATTAGGGTAATTAATCATTCAATTAATTTGAACAAAATAATCATTTGTCTTAATAATTATGGTATAAAAGATAAAAGATAATTTCTTCAGAATTATATCAATGAATCAAAATATCCCTTCACTTTACCAACAGAGACATTCATTACAAAAGTGATTATTCAAACTCAAATATAGTTATCTAGTTTCTCAAAGAAAAGCCTCAAAACCCAGAGAACTAAAACTGGAGTTTTTGAGGCTATTTCCATAACTTCATCACTTCTAGTGGGAAGAAAAAGCCGGTAAATTATTATGCATTGAACATAATCTAGTTGGTGAAATTAGTTTTTTCTCACTTCTTGAATTGATTCTTGCAACTGCCGTACAACTAGCTTTCTTCTCACTGTTTACTATATGGTAAGCTAATTATTAAAGTTTCCCACACTCTGAGAAGAATGTATTTTGAGTGCTCTGGACTGAATGAATACACAACTATTTTGACCTCTATATGTGTGTATGTGTGTGTGTGTGTGTGTGTATATGTGTGTGGTGTGCATATGTTATAAATGTGCAGTATTTTATATTAATCTTCTCACAAAAAGACATTGTAAGTAGGCATTGATTGTTAAGTGCAATACATGAGCTATTTTGAGCTCAGTAAAAAGTTAGCAAATGTGACATTTTATTTAAGTGAGTTAGAAATTGGTTGGCCATTGTGTGACACCTTTTCTCTCAGTGCCAATAACCAGGTTCCTATTATCAAATTGCAAACTCCAAACGACAGAAATTGACCTGGAAGCAGTTACATGGTGCAAAACATGTTGACTATGCTATTAAATTCTACTTTCTTTATGTTCTGATAGAGTATCTTATCATTTCCTGGTATATTTTCCACTCCATGCTGAAATATTATTCTAAGATACATGTGAGTTAAAGATATATGTGGAGTTACTTAAAAGAATAACATTTGCGTGTTTGAAAAAACAGGCACTTTTTAAGCTCCTATTATGTGTCTATCATTGTCCTAGGCATAATGGGAGAGAGAAGGGTGGTAGAAGTTATAATCCAAAAATTCATTGGTGAAACACAGCACATCCCAGAGAACTTCACAACAAGGTAAGCTATTGAGTGTCTATTCCCCAAACACATATTCCTTGAGACTATGAAACTCCGGAAGCACAATTCATGTTCTAGTCAATATATCACCAGTGCCTAACACTGTAATTGGAACATAATAGATGCTTAAGAGATGGCTAATGGATGATGAATAAATTATTAGGTAAATTAATAAATAAATCTGTAATTGAACCAGATGCATGATAGAGAGTGCTATGGCAGCTAAATGAAGGAATCTATTACTGTAGGCTAGAGGTAAGAAAACTATATTTGGAAGAGATGAAGTGCTACAGGCTAAATCTTTACATCCCCGAGCATTCATATGTTGAGATCCAACCTCCAATGTGATGATGTTTGGAGGCAGGGACTTTGGAAAAGTATCAGGTCATGAGGACAGAGCTGTCATGAATGGGATTAGTGCCCTTTTAAAAGAGACCCCAGAGAACTCCCTTCCCCCTTCCACCACGTGAGGACAGAGGGTGGTGTGAACCGGAAAGTGGGACTTCACCCGATAAAAAAACCTGCTCGCACCTTGATCTTGAATTTCTCAGACTCCCAAACTGTTAGGAATATTTATTGTTTATAAACCACCCAGTCTATGATATCTTTGTTATAACAGCTAGAATGCACTAAGACACAGGGCTTATTCAAGTCTTGGAAAATTAGGAATACTTTGATTGGGTAGAAAGAAGGAAGGAATGCTACTCGCTGAGTTGTTTTCCTGAAAAAATACCCTACACCGTCTTTTCCAAACAATCCTGAAGTCTGAACACTCTTTCACTATTTCATGATCTTACCGCTTCCTTTATACACATGAAGAGATGGTCTACTATAATGGATACTTAGGGCTGGATTGAAGCCCTGATTTCTCATTTCCTAGCTGCGTAAGTGTGGCACACTTTTAATGTCTCTATCACAATTTGTCGCCTATATTCTAGGAATGCTAACACAATTTAATGAGTTGTTGTGAGGATTAAAGGGCATATGATAGAAAGGGCTTATGGTACGAAAGCACACAGTGAGTACTAAATAGGTGTTAGCTATTTGGGCAGAGACGACCAATTCTCTAGCAAAAGCTGCTCACCCCTTCCCTTACTATAATGTGGACTACACTACATACTATATATACTATAGTGCAGTTGTAACCGGCAAGGGGCTGTGCAGTCAGACATACCTCGGCTTCCCACAGGTAGGCATGACCAAGTGTCGAGTCCTCACCCATGGAATACGAGAAGTGATATAAGTCATATAGGCATTAATATCATATCCAGGACGGGGCATTAAAAAAGCACATATGTGTTCTCTAGGCTGCCTTTTGTTCCTTCTCTCAGATGACTGAGCCCAGCCATACAACAATACGTTAAAATATTTGCTATGCCACGAAGCTTAAAATAATTTATCACTGATGACAATTAGTGAAAACACACCTTGCCATTTTAATTGGAGAAACTTTTTCGGTTTTCCTCAGGATTTCCTTCAGCTGGAAACAGCCAATGGAATACAGCTTAGGTATCTTTTGGCTTTGCTTTCTTCCAAAGCAACACAGGACACGAAAGCCACAGTATTGATCTGTGTGCCAGGGTAAGTCTTAAAGTCAACACAATTAGAGAAACATATTCAGTGATCATCATGTCAAAACAGCAGGAATTGAAGCTATTTTTCATGAGAAAGAGGCTTGCTTTGAAAGACTGTAACTTTACCAAAATTGGATTCACCTTAACCAAAACACCTAATTTTGAAGCATCCTCCAAGAATGCTTATCACATAGCCAAGTAGAAAGACCCTCACAGGATGGTAAGATCTTAGAAAATCCATATGTATTGGTTTGCTAGGGCTGCCATAATAAAGTATCATGTACTGGTACTTAAACAACAGAAATTTATTTTCTCACAATTCTGGTGCGTAGAAGTCCAAGGTCAAGGTGATGGCAGGGCTGGTTTCCTTCTGAAGGTCATCTTGACTTGTGGATGGCCATCTTCTTTGCGTGTGTTTACATGGTGTTCTCTCTCTCTCTCTCTGTCTGTCTGTGTGTGTGTGTGTGTGTGTGTGTATATATATATATACACACACACACATTCTTATTTCTTCTTATAAAGACACCAGTCATAGTGCATTAGGACTCACCCACCTCATTTTAACTTAATTATCTCCTTAAAGACCCTATCACTAAAGACAGTCACATTCTGAGGTATTAGGGGTCAGGACTTCAAAATACAAATTTTAGGGGCACACAATTAAGCCTATAATAGCATGTGACCTAGAAATGGCCAAATTCAAAAAAATTGAAGTACTTCCTCTATCAATAATATTATCTTCTCCAAAATAAGTTTCAGATAGCAATGCACCTTATTCTCTTTTAACATTAACTAGATGCAACTACCACTCTCTCTCAATAATGCCAGTATCTAAACTTATTTTCACTAATATGTCTATGAAAAATGCCTTTTTATGTTTTTACTACTTTTTATCTTTTTTAATTTCATTAAATTTCTTAGGGTGACATTTGTTAATAAAAGTATATAGGTTTCGGGCCGGCCGAGTGGCGCGATGGTTAAGAACTCGCTTGGGATGCCAGAGGGCCCCGGTTCGGATCCCACATATGAGGGCCAGTGACACTGCCCTCCACAGCTAAGATGCTGAACAACAGCTCAACCTGGAGCTGGGCTGCCGTGAGTCGCTGGCGACGGCGTAGGCTGCAGTCCCTGTGGCACTGGGTTGCCATGGGCTACCGTGCGTAGGCAGCAGCCAGCGTGAGTGGCCAGCCGCCGCAGTGAGTGGCCGTCCAGAAGCCGGCGACTGATCTGCCTCTCCAGGGAAGAGCGCAATGATGGTGCCAACTTGGGCCAGTGAAGCAACGTCCTCCACAATTAGATTGAAGAACAAAACGACAGCAACTTGTCTGTTCCCCTTCCCCAATCCCCCAGCCCTGTTCCCATCCCCCCAATTCCCCAATAAAAATCTTTAAAAAAAAAGTATATAGGTTTCATCTGCACAGTTCTATAATGCATTATCTATATATTGCACTGTGTGTGTTTACCACTCAAAGCAAGTCTCCTTCTATCACCATATAGTTGACCCCCTTTACCTTTTTCTACCTCCCCCTCACCTCCTTTTTCCATCTGGTAACCACTATACTATTGTCTGTGTCTATGACTTTTTGTTTGTCTTTTTTGTTTGATGCTTTCAGTTTTATGTCCCACATATGAGTGAAATCATATGGTTCTCGACTTTTTCCATCTGACTTATTAGCTTGTCATGAAATTCTCAAGATCCATCCATGTTGTCTAAAATGGCACTATTTCATCTTTTCTTAGAGCTAAGTATCCCACTGCACATATATACCACATCTTCTTTATCCAATCTTCTATTGAAAGATACTTCAGTTGTTTCCATGTCTTGGCCACCATGAATAATGTTGCAATGAACAAATGGATACATATATCTTTACGAACACTTTCATATTTTTCAGGTAGATAGCCAGACGAGGGATTGCTGGGTCACATGGAAATTTTATTCTTAATTTTTTGAGGAACCTCCATACTGTTTTCCATAGTGGCTGTACCAATTTACATTCCAACCAGCAGTATATGATGTTTTCTTCTCCCCCACAGCCTTTCCAACACTTATTGTCTTGTTGATAATAGCCATTCTAACAGGTGTGAGGTGATAGCACATTGTGGATTTGATTTTGCATTTCCCTAGTAGCTAGTGATGTTGAGCATTTTTTCATGTATCTGTTGGCCATTTGTATACTTTCTTGAAAGAAGTGTCTGTTCGGGTCCTCTATTCATTTTTTACTTGGATTGTTTCTCTTTTGTTGTTGTTGTTGTGTAAGTTCTTTATATATTTTGGATATTAGCCCCTCATCGGAAGTGTTGTTTGCAAATATCTTCCCCCATTTGATTACTTGCTTCTTTGTTTGTTGATGGTTTCTTTTGCTGTGCAGAAGCTTTTTAGTTTGATATAGTCTCATGCATTAATTTTTGCTGTTACTTCCTTTTGTCTTTGAGGCCAAATACATAAAATTCTCTCCAAGACCAAGGTCCATACACATTTAGTATCTATCTTTTCTTCTTTGTATTGTTTCAGGTCTTATATTTAGGTCTTTGATGCATTTTGTGTTTGTTTTGTATACAGTGACAAATAGTCTACTTTCATCTGTTTGCATGTGGCTTTCCAATTTTCCCAGCACCATTTATTAAGGAGGCTTTCTTTTCTCCATTGTATATTTTGGCTTCTTTGTGGGAAATTATTTTCTCATGTATATGTGGATTTATTTCTGGGATCTCATTTCTATTCCATTGGTCTGTGTGTATATTTTTCTGCCAAAACCATGCTGTTTTGATTATTGTTGCTCTGTATACAAGTTGAAGTCAGGGAGTGTGATACTTCTGACTTTGTTCTTTTTTTCTCAGGATTGCTTTGGTTGCTCGGGGTCTTTTGTGGCTCCATAAACATTTGATGATTTTTCTTGTTCTATTTCTTTAAAAAATGCCATTGGGATTTTGATGGGGATTGCCTTTTCAAAGAAGTTTTTGGAAACTGTGGGTACAACACACTCAAAAGAGTAAAGAGTTTATTTGCCAACATGACCTTGGCACACAAATTCTTGGTGCTCTCTACAGATGTGTCACCTGTCACA
Organism: Hipposideros armiger; assembly: GCF_001890085.2. Classification (NCBI taxonomy): domain Eukaryota; kingdom Metazoa; phylum Chordata; class Mammalia; order Chiroptera; family Hipposideridae; genus Hipposideros; species Hipposideros armiger. The sequence continues at coordinate 30,424 of NW_017732983.1, read as the reverse complement.
TATGACAACATTAACTTTTCTTCCTACTTTAATGAAGAAAGAAGTTGTATAAGTCGTGGGGTTTCTTTGCTTTGTTCTGAAATCACAGACAGCCTACCGTCCTAGGAGTGTTGTCTACTGCCCTAAAAATGGTCTCTTTCCTCTGAGCTAGGTTTTGAATCCCAGCCTCTTCATGTGGTTTTGGTCAGGAGTTGGCTGAATATAAAGATGTCTTCTGCACAGATGTTCCCTGGCTTACAATTAGATGAATCTTAAAGGGTTGGTTGAAAATTAGGCAGAACTTGGATGTTTTTATGAGAAAAGTAAATCATATTTCCAGAACAGCCAGAAGGAGTGGAGTTCATTTAGGTCTTGGCTCAGCTGGCAGCTAACTGGGCACTTAGGGATGAGGTAAATCATTTAATTGGAGATGTGCAGTCACCTTTATGGATGTGGCTGCTGGACAACTTTGGATGCCACTGGCCAACTTGCCACATTGGAAAAAGAGATTGGAATCAGAAATTTGTGAAAACTTTCCAATACTGGAATCCTCATTTCAGCAGGCTGAAGTTAAAAATGATAAAATCTAGTGAATTTGTCAGAAGTCTGCAGACTCACAGAAATGCTACAAAAGTTCTACCAAAAATTACTTCTATTGAGATGGGAAAAGGATTCATAATTCTTTTCTTGCAAACATACATAGCATCAATAATGAAACTTCTAGAAAGATACCCTCATTGATTTGGGGACAAAGGAAATTAAATCATGAATTTAACCCCAAACGGAAGAATCTTGGTACGATCTAGTATTTCATAAGACAAACTACCCTTACATACCAAAGAGCATAATGAAACATAATGAAAATGAATACTGTTTGCCTTTTACTCCTTTGTAAGTCAGGGTTTTCAGCATGTATTCCTATGAAAATAAAATTAGAATCTAATAGCGATCACAGATGCCTGCATATTGCTACTTTGACAAGCTCTCTCTACAATCTTACCATCTCATTGAAACCAAAGAAAACAAAACTAATGTTAGTGCAATTTAGATCTCTTTCAATTTTTTTCAGAAAGCAGGTATAACTTTTTTTTTTAAAGGAGAGTGAAAAATTATATTTCTTAAAAAAGATTATTGCTAGTCTTCATTGTGAAATAAATTCCCAGTCAATTGCTTCCATTGCACTAGTATCAGTTTTGTTTTAAGGAGCAGAAAAGGCCCTGATGAAATAGGTGGCATGTGTCCACTGGATCTTAGAGTGCATACAGAGCAGTGACTGCTATGTGTCTCCCATCTCCCCCTTTAAGAATTAGATTTATAGCAATTATCCTATCCATATACCAGCATTGTACATTGAGCGTGTGAAGGCAGAAAACTAGCCCTTAGTTCCAAGATTATCAGATTAAGAGGAACTGTGACCAAGGAAACAAATCCATATCGAAACCGAATTTGGATGACAAGATCCTTCACTTGGAGCCTGAGCTTCATGCTTTAATGGACAAGACTTTGGGGGTGGTTTGGGAAGGAGTGGGAATATTTTACAAGTGAAGGAATAAAAATAATCTGTTGCTAATGGACAACATCGGGTGGTTTATAAAACACGCCAGAATTTCTTCTCATAGAGGTAAACCATGCCTGGTTCTTGTGGACCTTCACTCTGGGGAAAGCCAGGTACCATGTAAGAAGTCTTATTTCCTTAGGACTGACCATAAAGGCCAAAGGTAGGCATTCTGGAGGGCAGCCTACCTGAGCTCTCAGCCAACAGACAGCTGCAATGACCAGTCATATGAATGAGTCACCTTGGAAGTCCGACCCTGTTAAGCATTTTGCTGTCTGATATCTGACTACAACTGCATAAAAGACTCCAAGTAAAAATGGCCCTGCTGAGCCCCTCCCAAATCCTAACCCATAAAATCATAAATACAATAAAATGACTATTTTAAGCCACTTAGTTTTGGGGTAATTTTAAACAAAGCAGTAGAATCTAAAACAGAAAACAACAGAAAATACTTGGACTAATTTCAAAAGGAAACTATGTTTACTGGAAAAATAAATGTGGCTCATAGAGTCAAATGGGCAGAAGCCAGGGCATATCCTTGGACACAGGTCTCAGAAACTACTTAACAGTTTCATCCGAGTCCTTCAACTGCAATGAATGTGTCTTAGCTTGGGCTGCTGTAGCAACCTACCATACACTGGGTGACTTAAACAACCAACACTCCTCACAGCTCTGGAGGCTGGAAGTCCAAGGTCAGGATGCCAACATGGTTGGGATCTAGTGAGATCCTGCTTCCTGACTTACAGATGGTCCCTTCTGATTGTGTCCTCACATGGGGGGAGAGCAGAGAGAGAAACAAGCTCTTGGGTCTCTTCCAATAAGGGCACTCGTCTCATCATGAAGGCTCTATCCTCATGACCTAATTACCCCTCAAAGGCCCCATCTCCAAATACCACCAGATTGGAGATTACAATTTCAACATATGAATTGGGGGAGGGACAGAAACAGGCAATTTGTAAGAGTGGTCACCAAAAAAAAATTTTTTTTTCATTTTTCCCCCTTCAACTCAAGATTTAAAAGCCCCCAATCGGCCTAGCATTTGGCCATTGTCAACAATTCTGACAGAATAAAGGGACAGTGTTTTCATTAGCGATTCCACTGTTCCAATTAGTTACCTACTGCCATTATAATGCTGAGTAGTAATAATAATAGACAATATGAAACCCTGGTGGCATACAGCAATAAGAATGTATTATTCATGCATTGAAGGTTAGCTCAGGGTCAGTTAGGAAGCTCTTCTAATCTTAGCTAAAGTTGCTGACCTGTCTACACATCAACTGGTTGTTGGATGAATTATGACGGCCTCAGCTTTACATGTCTCTGCTCTACCTGTCTTTCATCTCCCATCAGGCTAGTTCAATCCGGTTCGCATGGCAAAGACAGAGGCACAAGAAAAAGGGCTGAAATACTCAAGGTCTCCTTAGGCCAAGGCCCAGAACTGGCTCACCTTCACCCCCACCACTACTGGAGGGCAAACTGGCAGGGGAGGGGGAGGAGGGTAAAATACCGGAACCATCAAAGCAATCTGCCACCCTCACTAAGACTACACATGATGGGAAAGGAACTTACCAAAAGGAATCCAAATTACCAAAGGGAGGTTTAGGTTCATTCTGAAGCCAATTATAACAATACACTTTATACAAAACTTTGCAGGCATACTTGAGTGAATTTATATTTTTTTAATTAAAAAATCTCAAGTCTTCCTCAAATTCTCATATCAGTTTTAGATTCCAAAGAATAACATACACAGAATCAGAACACACCATGGCAGTTCAATCCCAAACACTTTATCTATAAAAGCTTTGGCACAGCTCTGCATTATCTGAGCCTCCAATTTCTTGTCTGCATGCGAAGGTGTTGCTTAGATACTCAGCATTTATTGAGTGAGACTTTCCATTAGTTCTCCATTCTAAAGAGCCTCTGTGGACATATAATTTATTGAGATATTAGTTTGTGTCTAGTTCTCATACATATAAAAAGTCAACATAGGAAGATTAAAAGGCCCAACTCTGAAACCAGACAATAAACCAGGTAACTATAACCTGCCTTGGCCATTTCATTTACTAGCTGTGTGAACTTGGTGATCTACTTAATCTCTCTGGGCCACAGTTTCCTCATCTATAGAATGGGAACAATAATAGTACAGTCTACGTCCTCAGAGCTGTTGTTAGGAGAAATGAAAAGCGGAAATCAGGAGCTACTGCTGGAACTTTGTGTTCTAGCAACATGCCATGGCTACAGTGCAGAGATGAGAGCTGGGACTGCCATGTGCCACACGCTCCCTCTCATCATTCCCCCAGTGATGGTGGCTCTCTGTCAGATCTCGGCTGTGGGAAGGACAGTACCACGGTCATGTCTGATGACAGAAAATGGCAGCCATGGAAAGATGGCCTCTGCCTCACTCCACTTTCCAAATCTCAAGAATCTCAAGTGAGTGCATGATATTGGTGAAAATCAATGATATGCAGAATCCCAGCTACAAAGGAGCCTAGGAAATGCAGCATTCTTCTTTTACCTTCCCAACCTCTGCAGTAGACCAAGGCATGCAACCCTCCACAGGCACCACACTCATTACAGTAGGTTTTCCCCAGGGAAAGGAGGGAGTGAAGTCTTATTTTTGTAGATCCCACATAGCAACAATAATAATAACACCTTGGAAAAAAGAGAACACTCATTTAGGTCCCACTTCGCCTCTGAGAAACTTTAAGGATATTTAACCTCAGTAAAATATTAGTAGTATTATCCTCAAAATTAACAAGATGATAGATATAAAAACAATTATTGCAATAATGACAAAGCTGTCCAATTCCATTGAGGATCAATCTGAATTTCCAAGGGCAGAGAGCATGCCCTGTTCTTTGTTATTCCTGGGCATGGTGCCTGGCCCAGAATTAGATGTCAACACATGTCCACAGATTATACGAACCAGAAGGTATAATCCTACGTAAAGGACAATGTACAGAAAACTGAGGATTTAGGAATGGAAGAAAAGGACAGAGAATGACTTTTTTTTTTTTTTTATAAAACTCAGAGGAGACATCCACTTTGCCTCTGTGGAGAGGGAGACTTCATCTTAACTAGAGGAAGATTTCTAAGTATTCAGTAATCCTTCCAAGGAAGAGTTCTAAGGAGACAGGATATTAGCTTTTAAGACAAAATCATGATTCAAAGTTCTTAGGCTCCTTATTCTGTCTACTTATGCATTCACTCATTTCTCAAGTCTCTGAATCTCATCTTCATAAATGATAACTACAGTGACCTTCAGAACTGACAGGGTAGGTGTGTTGCCATTGAATTGTTTGTTGCTCTAAAAGCTGTTATTTTATCTACATCTGAAAGATATCAAGGAATGTATGAGCCAAGATAATTTCCCTATTGTTATGTGTTGTTTTCCCAAGAATGAAACAATGTGCCAAGTACTGCGCAGTAAATGAAAAAAGAAAAAATCTCCTGAACTTCTACTGTGCCATGCACTCTACTGGGCGTTATAAATAAACATCTCTAAAGAGACAGAGCCTCCGTATCAACTGACTTGTGTTAGGACCACACTGTCACAGTGACGGTTGTCATGCATCCCTCTGAACCGCAGTGTTCTCACCTCTAAAACAGTAAAGCCCCGGAACTATTCTGTAGGGCTACTGAGATAATATCTACAAGGGCAAATGCAAAAAGTATAAAGCACTTACTCCATTGAGAGATTACTAATACTGATCAATTTATGGAGTTTTAATTATTAGAATACTCAGTCTATTCACGTTATTAGCCAAATTTTTGGATATACAAATTTGAAAATGACTTTCCATTTGATGAATTTTCAAAATTTAACATGAGAACTATCAAGGAAATCTCAGATAATACAAAAGAAAAGCAAATTAGTGTGATACAAAAGCAAAATCAAGAATTAGAAACATTTCTAAAATTTATACTTGAGTATGTCCATTACCCATCCTACAAGCATCTTTTAAAATTAGTATCAGTTCATGGCAGTCTCTTAAAAAGTAAAGGATTCTTCACAATAGGAATTTTTACCTTGCTTATGCTGATAAAGACTCATGTCATATAGATAATATATCTCTAAAGAAAGACAATCAAATTACATGCATTATAAACTTCAGACTGGGCAGATGGCAAAATCAAATTTGGCTTGCCTACAAAAATTATAAATCATGGAGCTGAATTTTGAATTACCAAAGTTTTCACTTTAGTGTCTCTCTTTTTTTTTTTTAAAGATTTTATTGGGGAATTGGGGGAGGGGAACAGCGCTGGGGAATTGGGGGAAGGGGAACAGACAAGTTGCTGTTGTTTTGTTCTTTAGTCTAGTTGTGGAGGACGTTGCTTCACTGGCCCAAGTTGGCACCATCATTGCGCTCTTCCCGGGCGAGGCAGATCAGTTGCCGGCCTCTGGACGGCCGCTCACAGCGGCTGCTGGCCGCTCACACTGGCTGCCGGCTACACACGGTAGCCCATGGCAACCCACTGCAGCAGGGCCTGCAGTCTACGCCATCGCTGGCATCTCACGGCAGCCCAGCTCCAGGTTGAGCTGTTGTTCAGCATCTTAGCTGTAGAGGGCAGTGTCACTGGCCCTCATATGTGGGATCTGAACCAGGGTCCTCTGTCATCCCAAGCCAGCTCTTAACCAATGTGCCACTCCGCCGGCCCTTTACTGTCTCTTTAAACCCCTGCACCCCCCTCCCGAAGAAAACCACCTCAACAGTTATTCACAACAAGTGATTTTGCAAAACATGACTTGTCAATCTCTAAATGCCAGACTCCATGTTGGTTATATCCAGAAAATCTTAGGTTATGATGCTCGCAGAGGAGATATTATTTACATTGTCCAGGGTAGGTGTCATTTTAGATTCAAAAGCAATAACTTTAACATGGGAGAGACAAAGAATTGTGCTTATTATAACTCTAAGAACAAATGGTGATGGAAGAACAAATGATTTCAGTGATAATCCCCAACCACAGTCTAGGACATCAGAAAGGAAAAGAACTTGAGAACAAATGCTATTAAAGGTTTACTGCTTCACCGTTATTTTATTTTTATTTTGTTATAACTAAAAATACCACATGATTGGTTATTCGCTGTCCTCTTAAAATCTTTCTCTGCCAATTCAATCATGTAGGGGTTTTCTCCTCCAAGAAAGTAAAGAATGTAGTCTGCCTTGCTCTCCCTTTGTTTAAAGAATCTACCACCACAAGGCAAATAAAAATAAACATGGGGAGTGTATAAAGCTCAAAAATCTAACCAAGTTCTCAAAAACAGTCTTTTTTCTAAGACCTGATTCCATGCACACAGTACCTGACCCTCATAATTCCTTCCTTTCCTTTGATTCTTGAGATAGGAATTCGCCAACTTCATTCTTCTTTCAACCTTTGTGAGGTTTATAGATCTTTCGTTTGCTTTCACATCTATCCCCCATGTTTACCCTGCTGTGCTCTGAATTACATGGGGGCAACCCCCTGCCAACCGTATTCCAAGACCCCTTGCATCTGCCTTTGGGTGGAAAGCACAGAAGGAAACTGAAGGACAGGGGTAAGAAAACCAGTGCATTCCTCCTCTCTGTCTTTGCTTCAGGCATCGTCTCCTCAGAGGTTGCACCCCTCTGGCCAGAGCTCTGTGGTCCCAGTTCCCACCAAGCAGGGTCACAGGATTCCTGCTTCCAATGGTGGCCCCAGCTCCTCTCTTCATCTCTCAACTCGAGGGCTGGTAGCAGCTTCCCACAGTTGCAACTCTTAAGGTTCCCTCACCTTCTGGTTGCTCTTCCTAATACTTTTGTAAATTTACATAATAGAATCCTTGTATTGAATTCACTAGCATGACTTCTGCTGGCAGGCAGAATCCTTTCTGATAAAAGAAGATATGTTGATGATTCTCTTTTCATGAAAGGCCTCAAACAGGGTCTTGAACTACGTGACATAACATTTTTCATAACCTCACTTCTGGTACAAGAGCCATTGCAATCATAAAACAAACAAAAACTAAGAAAGTCAGTGAGGGTGTTACTTCCAGGAAGATCAGAAGACCCATTGTTGGAGCTTGGATTTCCCTCTGGGGAGTTTTGGTGTCAAAGAATGGCTTGGTTAACCAAACTCTCCAATATCATCTTGTTCTGCATTGTGTACAATTTAATTCTCTGAATTTGATATCATATAATAGGCAAAAGTCGTTCCAAACTTTGCCCCATCCCTAATCTGGGAAAGTCCTGTCCCTAAATTCTTCCTATGTAGCAATTTTAAAGACCCCGTCACATTTGGATGGTGAACAACACAACTATGTCACTGCTTAGATAGCTTTAGATGCATCATCTGCCCCAAATCTGCTTTCCTGAAGCTTCCCTGTCAAAGTCAATAGCAATTCAATTCTATTAGATAGTTCCTTGGTCCCAAATTCCTAATGTCATCCTTAATACTCTCTTTCTATCACACTCTAAACCTAACCCATCATCAGGTCTTGCTCATAAGACTTCTCACCACCCCTTCTGTCCCAGCACAGTGCAAGCCACCATCATCTCCTGCCTGGACAACTGCAATAGACTCCAGAGAGATCTCTGCTTTTATTCTTGAACTCCTCTAATCTCTTCTAAGCACGGCAGCTAGAGAGACCCTTCAAATATATCAGCTTCATTATATTATTCTTCTACTTAAAACCCTCAAGTACCTCCCCAGCATACTCAGGGGAAACCCAAAGGCTTTATTATAAGAAACACAGTGTCTTCCATAATCTTGCCTCCCCTTCTCCGTTCTGCCGTTATCTCCTAACTTTCCCTCTTTCTAATTCCATTATAGCAATATGGCATCTTCA
>NW_017732983.1:4285-20827 GCF_001890085.2 Hipposideros armiger | reverse complement strand
CTCTCACGCTCATAAAGGCTGCAATAGTTTTTGTTGAATTGGGTAAATATTATAAAGTCTGAGTTCCCCCAACCCTTATTTAAGAAAGAAATACTCTTGAACATAAAACATGAACCCTGATGTGGGACACTTAATGAAACCTCAGAAGAGAAAGCAGAACTAAATTTTGTCACAGTTGTGGCACACAGACCGAGTTCAGTTCCACACTCCTTCCAAATGCTTCAGACTCAAGTAACTAAACCACATTGTACTATATCTCAGAGGAGAAGATTAGAGGGTCAGATTAGGAAAAAGGGTGTCATGGAGAACTCACTATACTATTTATCAGAGCACTGAGAAGCCTGGATAGAATCACATTAGCATAAGCAGGTATAGAAAGAAAGAAAAGAAAGAAAGGAAAGAAGGAAGAAGGCAAGGAAGGGAAGGAAAAGAGAGAGAAAAGAGAGGGAGGGAAGAAATAAAAAAGAAATGATGCAGGGGGAAAGACTGAGGATGAAATACACAGCAAACATTTGAGACCTACCTTTTTGTGCCATGACCCTTGGAAGGCTATAGACCATTTCTTAGGATAATATTTTAAATGTATAAAAAGACATATATAAGATTATAAAAGAATTTATTTATATCATAAATACAGTTACAAAATATTAAGACAACAAATTTTTTATACAAAAATATATATGCTTCTTTATGTTTCCATTAAATAACAATATACTCGTATAATGGTTGGTCTGATAATAACCATAGTTTCTAAGTAGTGAAGGACATACTATTTCAAGACATCAGCAAACACTGTAATGGAATGTGAAGGTATGTGTGATTTCTGTTGATGACAAGGTCACAGTACAGTTAATATTACTGAACAATGTTGCCTAAATTTATAATGAAAGACCTGTTAAAGTTTAGAGATTAATGACATGAAAGCTGCAGTCTTTCCCATCCAAATTCATAGAACCTCAAGATAGAACCCTTGTAAATTATATATGGGTGTTTATACACACACACACACACACACACACACACACACACACACAATGGAACAAAAGACAATTTCCTAAGAGTGCCTCATTTTGAGACCAACTAGAAAGAATGCCTATGAAGACTGTTGCTCAGCATTTCCTTTACATCACTGCATCCATGAAAACAGTGCAATATTCAAAACTTCACTCTTCATAAATCAAAAAGAAAGTATGTTCAGCTACTTTCAGTTCAGCTACTTTGAGAATTGCTACTACAAGGCTAAGTCACTGGTGTCATCACACAGCATTTAATTATTGGTTTGACTAGTGTTGGTTTGGGTTTGGCTTCCTGTTGTTTGCTTGCAATACTCTATAGAAAGGGAAAAATATGCCTACCTCATGGGGTTGTTGTTGCTCCTGACACAGTTTAACTGAATTCTCAACAAAAGTCAGGTCCCTTCCCTTTGCATTCCTTGAACACCAGTGAGATCTCTGGACCAGCCAAGTTTCTAACAAAACATACGTCTCTAGTCACAGGGGATGAAAATGTAAGAACTGATTGAAGTCATTCCATCCTCAGGACACATATAAATTAAAGCATAAGATTTTATCAATCTCTGATACCAATGGACATTTAATTTCCAAATGCTGACATTTTATTTTTTTGGAGAAGTGAATTCCTATAGGGTTCATCTTTTTCTGAATAGAAAATTGTGTTTGGATTTTTAATATGAATTAATCATATTCAAAGGGATCTTTAAAAATGCTGACGAGATTCTAGAAACACTTAAATTCTAATGCTGAATCAGTTCCAGCATTCATTAAAATAATGGTAGAGGGAGATGGGCTAAAATGATTATTTTCTTCTGTCTGGAATTGTGTACAAGTCTTTTAAAGTCAGGTCAGGGGATCAACTCAGGGGCTGAAAAATTAGTCTCAATTTGGCAAGGGAGGGGGCTTCCTTGAGGCAGGAGACAGTAGCTCAGTGTATTAACAGATTCATGAAAGTAGCTACATCATCATGGATTAGAGACTGATTTTAAAATTTAGCAAAATGTGTAATAAATTTTTTTTGGCTCTAGGTACCTCTTCAAATCCCTACTCTGCATACACATACACATACATACACACACACACACACACACACACACTTTCTTTTGTTGAAGGCCTGTTGTACCTCTTTACACATATATTGTTTCTTTGCTTGTTCAAATTAAAGTTCATTCTTCCAAATATTTTCAAGTGTGTCTTATATATCAGACACTGATCGGAGCTTTGAATACAAAGTGGAATAGGAGATGGCCTTTTCCATCAATAGACTTAATAAGGCAGATAGCCCACAAGAAAATGAATTGCAATAGATCAACGAATGTATCAAAAAGATATCTGTACTCCCATGTTTATTGCAGTATTATTCACAATAGCCAGAATATAGAAACAACCTAAGTATCTGTCAACAGAAGAATGGATAAAGAAGATGTGATTAGGGGTGAGTGTGTGAGTGTGTTTGTGTGTGTGTGTGTGTGTGTGTGTGTGCGCATGTGCATGTGTGCATGTGTGCATGTATGATTCAGCCTTGAGACATTGGTGACAACATGAATGGACTCTGAGGTCATTATGCTAAGTGAGATAATCAAACACTGTATGATCTAATTTACACATGAGATCTTAAAACGCTGATCTCATAAAAGCAGAGAATAGAATGGTGGTTACCAGCGGCTGGGGTTGGGGAAATTGGGAGAGGTTGTTTAAGGGTATAAACTTGCAACTAGTGGATAAATAAATCCTAGTGATCTAAGGTATAGCTTAGTGCTTATAGTCAACAACACTGTATCATAACTTCAAAATTGCTAAAAAGACAAGATCTTAATAACTCTCATCATGAAAAAGAAATGATAATTATGTGACATGATAGCGGTGCTAACTAACAAATCAATGCGTTGCACACCTTAAACTAATAGACTGTTATATGTCAATTATATGGCAATAAATAAAAATTAAATATTAACAAAAATGTTTGTCTAAAGAAAGGCGATCCATGGACGGATAAAGTCACAAAGTGGCAAATACTCAAATACCTCATGATTCCACTTACATGAGGCAACCACAGTAGGCGAGCTCATAGAAATGGAAAATAGACCAGGCTGCCAGAGGCTGGGGGAAAAGGGGTGGGGAGTTGTTTGATGGGTGTCAAGTTTCAGTCCTACAGGATGGTGGGGCCATGTTCTGGCCCCACAATGTGTATGTGATTAACAATACTGTACTTGAAAATTTCTGGGAAGGTGAATTTATGTTATGGTGGGGGAGGGGGTTGCTACAACAAAATGTAAGCAGTAATTGCAATAGAGCAGGATAGTGCCATGAGAGGAATACTGAACATTCAGGCTGGAATGTCAGCCCAAAAGAGGGAGCATGAGGCACTACCTGGGAGGTCAGGGAAGGCTTCCTAGAGGAGGAGATAGTTAGGGCTCAATGTGACTGACTAGTAAAAGTTTACCAGGCATGAAGATGGAAGGGAAAGGACCCAGGCAAAAATCAAAGAGGCATGACGGACCCAGCGGGGGCCTTGGGGGCCCTGTAAGGAGTTCTAGAGGGCTGGTGCAGAGCCAGGATCAGGGGCCACCTAGGACAAGATGACTGGGCTGGAGAGGAGGCAGGTATGGGCCGTGCGCACTGAGCTGAGAACTTCTCATTAGAAACACTATGAGTGACAGCTCAAACCCTGGTGCCTTAGTCAGCTGGGGCTGCCATATTAAAATACCACAGACATGGTGGCTTAAACAACTGACATTAATTTCTCATAGATCCGAAGGCTTGAAGTCCAAGATCAAGGTACCCACAAATTTGGATCGCTCCTGTGAGAGCCCTCTTCCTGGCTTGTAGGTGGCACCTTACTATGTCCTCGCATTGCAAAGAGAGAGCTCTACTCTCTTCCTCTTCTCGTAAGGACACTAATCCCATCCTGGGGCCCCCAACTCCACGGCTTTATCTAAACCTAACTACCTCCCAAAGGCTCCACCTCCACAGACTATCCCAATGGGGATTTAGGCTTCAACATATGAATTTGGGGGGATACATTCAGTCCTTAACACTTGGCTTTGTGGACAGTAGGCACCCGATGCACTAAATCTACCAAAAATTCTATTAACCACAAACTCCAGGAAAAAAAAATCAGAGCATTACTCGCAGGTCAGTGCAACAAATAATGCAGTACTGAAAGGTTATCCTGCACCGCTAGTGTTGCAAGGCAGGTGCGAACCTGTGCTCTAGATTCTGATTGAGGTGGGCTCCAATCCTGGCTCTGCTAGCTCTTGGTAGCTGCGTGGCCGTAAGAAATTTATTCATTGGTTCTGACCCTAAAGTTCCTCAGCTATGAGATGGGGATGATAATAAAACCTATTTCATAAGGAAGCTTTGAAGACAGAAATAAAAAATGCTCAGTACAGTGCCTGGCAGAGAAGAAGCACTCAGTAAACATTATTCTGGTTGTTTTTATTATTATCTGTCTGAGAAGTTGCAAGTCACTCAAGGAAAAGCAGAATTCAAGCTTTTCAGGGTAGGGGCAGGTAGAAGAGGGTAAAAGGGATCATATACGTGATGACAAAAGGAGACTTGACCCTGGGTGGTAAACACAGAATGCAATATACAGATGATGTGTTATAGAACTGTACACTTGAAACCTATATAATATTATTAACCAATGACTCCCCCAATAAACACAATAAGATTTTTAAAAGGTTACATCACAAATGACATTGCAAGTATGAAATTTGGTACCAATCATGTTTTCAAACTATTAATGAAGAAAACCTAGACATGGTATTAGACAACACACACACATAAAACAAACTTTTCAGTAGCCAAACGAAACTGCCTTAAAATGCTTATTTGCATAAAGTTTCACATATTTATATTAACATTTTATTGGATATCTTCTTCATTATTTCTGTTAGGACAAAACAAAATGTTATAATTATTTAGATCTTTTAAATATTTAGTAGCTTCAGTTCATCATGTTTATTTTGATTTGCTTTTTAATTTGGCACAATCTTATTTTTCTCTCTTTACATAAAACATATCCAAGAAATGCATTACCCAAAATAATTTCATTACTGAAAGAATATTCATTAACATGTTTGTGAAGTGCTGTGGTTTTATGTAATTTTTACCGCATTCAGGACTAAAACATCTCCAATTTCATAATAGTAAACACTTTGAAACCCTTTCTCCACCCGTGCTTCCTAGAGATGAGTTGTACTTTTCCATGGGTGAGAGGTCCATCTTAATTCCCAACTCAACCTCAGGTCCAGACAAGTTGGACTCATTAAAAACAAATACACTGGAAGCTGCTCCCGACACTGACTTCTTAAGGAAAGCTGCGTCTCTCCCCCACTCCCTACAGTCTGCTGTAGGAAGGAGATACCAGAGCTGAAAGACGCTTTACAAATCCCTTTGATGACAGAGTGGGGAAATTAGGGTGCAGCCAGTGGAGGAGTGACTGCCCAAAAGCACGCAACTTCTGGAATGGCCAGGACAAATCCCAGAGACCTGCTCTCTCTACTGTATGATCCTGTATCACCAACACCGTTTCCCCACCAATAAAGCAAAACACATGTATTGATGTATCATTCACATGGCTTCCGTACAGAAAAACACGAAGGGGCAGGGCTGTTCCTTCCAAGATCAAAGGATAGCCTTATACCAAGTTGGAAATAAACTTGGACAGTAGAGGGAGTAGCTCTGACCTGTCAAGGGTGGCCGGCATTAGGGGGCAGGATTTGGGAATGGTCGAGAACCCAAGCTCCACAGCCTATCATCCAACACCAATTTCTTAACTTCCGACCTAGTCACCTCATTCTTAAAAGGAAGAAAGTGCTACTAGCATCCTAATAGCAATGCTGTAAGCTTTTGATGTGATATTGTATGTAAGACACTTATCACAAGTGCTAACATGAGCATTATCACCTATACCCAATGAATGGTTGCTGGTAGCATAGTTGCTTTAATTAGTGGCAGTGGGGACAGTCCTAGTGGTGGGGACAGCAGCAGTAGTTACACTGGCAGCAGAATGGTAATAGAAACGGGGCCACAGCAGTAATAGTAGCCGCTGCAGCCGTGGCAGCAGTCATAGCTGGAACAGTAGTACTGTATTGTTATTCTCAATTTTGATGGTGTTATTAGCCTAATAATTAAAATCACTGACTTTCGAGCCAGTGTCCCCAGATGTAATACCTACTTCTGCCACTGGCTACATCATTTTTGGCACATTAATTGGCTTCCCTAGTTTCTTCATCTGTAAAATGGTAATAATTAAAGTACAGCATCTTTTTAAATGGCAACGAATTATTTGACACTCCTATCAATAGCCGAAGTCTATATTCCCTCCCTTCAGGTCTGGGTGCACTGATGACGGCTTCCACCAATAGGGTATCATAGAAGTGACACCATGTGTCTTCCCAGATGAGCTCATACAGGGCTATGAAGGTTTGTTACGCAGCATTATTAAGAGGGACAAATAGAATCCACTATTATTAGCTGGGTGAAATGTGCTAAAACACTTAGGCTTCTCCTCCCCCAAAACTGGCTGTGGAGTCTGACAGTACCTCTTTACTGTCACCCCAATTTCTGTCTCAAAGCAAGGGCATGAGTCTTTCTGACTGGGAGTTTTATTGCTAGTCACTATGAGAGATAATGCAAAGGAAAACCAAAATAACAAATGTGATAAAGGTACAATGCTTTCTATATTTCACAAAGATTTGGAAGCTATTGTCTTATCTTGAGACTTGGCCCCCCTTCCAATACTATCACTATGAGTTTGGTCCACTTGAGGTCCTCTGTCTTTATTCCTAAAGTAAATTCAACACATCTCTCATCTGCATCCCCTGACCTCAGGAAAAGAACATGGTGCCCTGTTCCTCACAGAAGGTCTTCTTGCCAGCACTTCCTGAAGGATAGGTAGCTGGTGGAATCAGGAGGCAGATAATTGAATCAGTCTCTCTGAGAATTCTTAAAGAAGTGTGATACTGACCTCAAAGGATTTCTAAGAATGGAATAGTCATCTTCCAGCCTTTCTTCAAGCCTTTATTCTTTGCTCAATTTAATTTTACTCCTTGTTTCTCTTTTAAACAGTACAATGCCTTCTAAGACTTCCATCTTCTCCCCCTTTAATTCTCCTTAATGTGAGTACAGTCCAGTCTATCCTGCTCTAGAAAGGAGTCACGTAATCTCATTTTCTCCATTAAAAACAAACTCAGAAAAGAAGCAAAATCAAGATTTGCCTTTGGGGGCCAGGGGGCTTATTCAGACAGGATGGATGGAGTAGGTGAAATCCGAGGAAGACCAGATGGCCTCCGTCATTTAAGAGCATTTCTGAGAAAGAGAAGCGTACAGCTCAGTCAAGGAAAAGAGGAGAACATTAACCCCCGGAAAGGAGACCATGAGTCACCTCAGGCTAGTTATTAGGGAGCACTTTTGCTCAGCGTTGTTAAGTGCCATTTCTACATGAAGGGAAGGGAGTGAAGTGGTTCCCTCTGCTGCTTCTGACAATATGGGCGAGTCCATCCTTGAAACTCCATTCCTTGGTCTTCCACAGCATTCCCTCCCTGCTGTCTCCCACCTCCCACTCGTTCTTCCTTATTTGTGGTTGTTTTGCCCACCCACCAAAGGCTGAGGCTTCAGAGCTTTATTCTCATCCTGCTCCTCTTACCATACATCCCTTCTACTTCATACCATTCCTTTCATAGTTTTAAATTCCTATTATAGAAGACTCCCAAATCTCAATCTTTAACTGAAAACCTCATCATCACATCACACTAGCAGACGAAACTGTGTGTACCATGTCCATATCCAGCACATCTGATCCGAGGTAGATGGTCTACTGCCAAGTAAAATACCCCTCCAGCTATCCTTGTACTTACCCGTAGGTATAAATACATGTCCATAGAAAACGAACTTTACAGAATGAACTGCAAATTTCACAAATGAGTTGTATAAAAACATGTGTACATACGTAATTAGACTCTATATACGGATATATTTAGACAATGCATGCTTATAAAGCATAAAGTTAAGAACACAATTCTAGAGCCAGAATTTTTGTCTCTGCCCAGCTCTTCCATTAACCATGACACTGCAAGCAAATCTGTGAAACTTTCTCAGTTTTCTCAAAAAATGTCGACGATAATTGTGGTTTTCTCCAAGAATTTTTATGAATATCAAAAGACTGAATATATATAAAGTTCTATAAAAAGTCTCTAGCACCTAGTAAGCATCTACTAGGTTGTTACTATTATCATTAGTGATTATTTTTACAATAAGTCAATTATTACTGTTATTTATTATTTTACAATAAATACTACTTCAATTTTTTTTTCTCTTGCTATTCCCCCAACTACTATATATATCTTTTGGAAAAGAATACTCTTTGACCCATCTTTTTATTCTTCAGGAACTAGGTCAGAAATAGGCCTCATTGTAGATGTTCACTAATATTTAATGAACACTTATGCCAGACAAAACAGACTCTAAAACAAAGGCTATAACAAGAGACAAAGAAGGATCCAGCAATCTCACTTCTGGGTATTTAGCCAAAGAAATCCAAAATACTAATTTGAAAGTACATGAGTTTATTGCAGCATTATTTACAATAGCCAAGATATGGAGGCAACCTGGGTGTCTCTGAATAGATGCATAGACAAAGAGTAGAGAGTACATATATTCAGTGGAATATTATTCAGCCATAAAAAAGAATGAAATCTTGCCTTCTGCAACAACATGGATGGACCTAGAGGGTATTGTGCTGAGTGGAGTAAATCAGAGAAAGACAAATGCCGTTTGATCTCACTTCTATCTGGAATCTAAAGAACAAAATAAACAAACAAAACAATAGATACAGAGAACATTTTGAGGTTGCCAGCTGGGAAGGGGTTTGGGAGAATGGGTGAAAAAGGGGTAGTGATTAAAAAGCACAAACTGGTTGTTATGCAGTAGTCACGGGAGTATAAGGTATAGCAGAAGGCATATAGTTGATAATATTTTAATAACTACGTGTGGTGTCAGATGGGTGTTATCAGGGTGACCACTTCGCAAGTTATATAAATGTCTAATCATATGTTGTACACCTGAAACTAATATTGTATGTCAGCTGTAATTAAAAAAAATACAATTATTAAAAAATAAAAGGATACTCTTTGATCCATCTTTTTATTCTTCAGCAACAAGGCCAGAAGACACAGGCCTCATTCAATAATATTGAATGAATGAATGAATGAATGAATGAATGAATGAATGAATGAACAGGTGAAGAACAAACTAAAAGGGCTGGGAGGCTGAAGTGGATAACCGAGAATAGGTGGAAGGGGAGAAGGAGAAGGAAGAACAAGATTTGGGTTAAGAAAAATGAGTTTAATAGGCCAACGCATTCTGACAGGAAGATAATATCGATGAAAAATTACTAGAAGAGAATCATGCTTCAGAATTATTGTGGCCTGTGGCATTGTGTTTGATGAGTAATTCCTTTTTGCATTTTCATCTCCAAAGAAATTCCATCCAGCCCTCATTAATCAGTTTCAAAGTCAGGCTGAACCTTGAGGTCTGGCTGTTGCCACAGGGCCGAGACCTGCCTTTCCCCACCAACAGGAGAGAATGTGGTCTTTTCCTCTTGGCCTCATAAGAAAACCTCAGTATCCGGCTTGTCAGAGGAACCTTTGGGGATGCTTGCTTGAGGTTAGAGTGAGTCTCTGCAAAAGATGAAGCTTTTGACACATACTCCCTCCACCCGCTAAATGGACAGTGAGGAGTGATCTGAGGGCAAATGCGATCATTCCAGTGAAACTGTCCTGGGAGCTTTGTGAGGAAGATCTCTTTTTATGAAATCTTGTTTTTGTTCCTTATTAAAATGTTTTTCTCTTCAAGGTTCTTTTCTGCTGCTTGAGGCTTAAAATGAATACACACTAATGAGAAAGAACACAAAATAAACCCTTTCTCAGGGGAATATGGAAGAAGCTAAAAAATGATTTAATTAAGTTAAAAAGCTGGCACCCCAAAATGACCTATTTATAACATCTCCTCTCTTCAAGTTATGGAGAGAGTCACCATGTCATCATCTGCACTTTTACAGCCAGAATGGTGTGCTTTTTTTTTTTCTAAATTTGAAACCTGAGTGTGTTACTTCTGTGTTTGAACACTTCATTGCTTGTCCCTTTGACTTCATCCTGACAGCAGGAGGCAATTTGGCCCAACCTGCTTGGTCTAGCAACCTACTTCTCCCTCAACACTCTGGTCTCCAACACTGGGCTCCATGTTCACCCCACCATGTGCCATCCCCTGAAGAACATCCCTCCTGATTTGCTAGGTTTAGGAAATAAAAAAATACAGGATGCCCAGTGAAAACTGTATTTCAGACAAACAACAAATACCTTTTTAGTATAAGCATGCCCTATGCAATAGTTGGGACATACGTATACTAAAAAAAAAAAAAAAAAAAAAGAGCTCAAATTTAACTGGTTATCCTGTATTTCTTCTGGCAGCCTTAGCCCATCCTACCCTACAGCTTAAGAGCACAGCTTAAGTAAACACATCTTCCTTTCTCCTGCAATCACTCAAGACTAGGCTACGTGGCTTCTCCAATGGGCTTACTCGTCCCCCTATGTTTACCCTTTTTAAAGAAGTTACTCCACTATTTAAAATTATCTGTTTACTTCTAAAGCACAAGTATTAGATTATAAATTCTACAAGGTGAGGGCTTATGTCTCATTCATCATTGTATCACCAAAGCTTAGAAAGGTGCTCACAGTGTAACAGTTGTTCAATGTTTACTTATGAAATGAATGAATAGAAATTCAGTCTGTACAAAGCACTTTCACAAAGAAGCAAATTATCTATTTCCATAGTATATAAACGGAAAATTGCCTTATGTCCCAGAGCAATCCAAGGGGATTTTTTAAAGTAGTCATCAGAGCACTATATGCTCCTGACTAAAATCTTCCAATGGCTTGTCACCATAATTAAAACAAACCCCAAGTCTTCTCATGCTCTACAAATCCTGTGTGATCTGACACCTGACTATAACTTCAGTCTTATTTTGTAGCCCTTTTCTCCTTGCTCAGGGCTCGCTAAGCACTGGCAACCTTGCTGTCCGTGATGGTTCCAATCAATGTTCTATCTCAGGGCCTTTGCACGTGCACTTCCCTCTGCCTGGAAAGTATACACAGGTATATGCAGGGTTCTCTGCCTCACTTTGTTCAGGCTAGAGAGTCTCCAACTGAGAAAAGACTTCCTTGTTAATTCTCTCTAAAAGAAGTCCCTTGTCAACTCTCCAGGCCTTCACCCCACGTTGTTTTCTTCAAAGTACTCATCACCATTAATATTTTCTTATATATTTATTCATTGGTTTGCTTACACTGGTTTCCCAGTAGGATACAAGTTCTATGAGGAAAGAGACTTTGTCTTTTCCCCTTGTCTTTTCAGCACCTAGAACAAAGCCTGGGATGTGTAGATGCTTAACAAGTATCTGTGGGAGGAAGGGAGAGAGGAATACATGTACACACACCTTGGAACCCGAAACTCTCCTTCATCAGGCAAAGTTTTCTTCCCATGTGAGACAAAGGCTTAAAACATATGTGTTCCATGGAAAAGGATAGAGCGCCTTACATTTACTCTAAGGTACATGAGTGAAATTAGTAAAATATTCAGAGATGGTGGAGGAGTCACCTGTTCAGGATTGAGTTGAGGGACGGTACAGAAGGAATAAGGGCCACAAATGAAAGAGAATGTTGAAGGAGTAGGTGACTAGAAAAGAGATAGACCATTGTTCCTGTAAAAGATAGCTCACTTTCAACCTTGTCTTTTTGCCCCCAATGACACCCACAACCTTCATCGCCAACATTGTGACATTTTTAAATGCCTACCCAACATCCATTCCCATTTCTTCCTTGCTAAAACACCCATGTTTATTTGGAAAAACGATTTCAGCCTTAGTCTATGGATCCTTACTTGTTCTAAGCCTGGTGTTGGTAAACTTTTTTTGAAGGACCAGATGATAACCATATTAGGATTTGCAGGCCATATGGTTGCTATCACAACCACTCAATTCTGTTGCTAGAGTGCGAATGCAGCCATAGGAAATATGTAAATGAACGGGTGGCTGTGTTCCCATAAAACTTTATTTACAACAACAGGGAATGGGCAGATTTGGCCTATGATGCATAATTTGCCAATCTGAATCTATGCAATTCTGTTCCCCACATTTCTAGTCTCTCATTTACAACTAGAAACAGGTGATCCTTTGCCAAACATGAGACAGGTGGGTCTAATGGCTGGTGGGGGCGGGGGGGAAAGGCACAGAACGGTTTCAGGAAAAGCTTTTGCTCTCCTGAAAAGAGGGGAGGATGACAGCTTCCCTAATTCCTGGATTACCAGCAGTATGGCTGGAGCTGTCACATCCGTTGTGAGACCGTAATGGGAAGGACAGGAGCCGAGTCAGCCCTGCCCCCACTGAATCCTTGAATCAACATCAGCAACCACCTACCCCCAGGGTTCTTGAAATATGAGAAAAGTAAGCCCTTATTTATTAAATCTACCCTAGTTTGGTTTTCTATTACTTTC
Organism: Hipposideros armiger; assembly: GCF_001890085.2. Classification (NCBI taxonomy): domain Eukaryota; kingdom Metazoa; phylum Chordata; class Mammalia; order Chiroptera; family Hipposideridae; genus Hipposideros; species Hipposideros armiger. The sequence goes on along the minus strand of NW_017732983.1, from coordinate 8,264 downwards.
AGACAGGGGCATTTCCAATTTACACAAAATACGCGTGCACGCGCGCGCACACACACAAGCACACACTGACACACAAAACAGACTCTGAAGTATATTCACCAAAGTGCTAACAGTGACCACCTCATGCTCCAGTGTTCAGTGGTCTCTTCCTTATACGTTCCTATTCTGCCTTGATACTGTTATAATAAATAAATATATATGTACATATGTCTTCGTTTTCAGAGGAGAACAAATGTTAATTGTTTGGATTCTATTTGCTGATATGTTCACAAGAATGTATTCCATAGAAATCTCATGCCTGTATAGGAAGAAACTTTTCCGGGCACATTCAAAGATCTGGCACTGAAGAAGAGGGCCAGGCAGAAAGGCCCATCACATGGACACTGAATTGACACAGTAATAGCAGTTCTCTTAGGAAGCTCCTCACTCAGACTTCTTATAAGCAAAAGTCAGCACCCCTTCACACTTTATCTCCATCCCTATGGCTTTGATAGAAGACATCTGAAGATTATTTTAAGTGCTGATTTTTGCATACTAGTATCCGTTGTTAGTGTAAGCATGCTCACTCCTCCTCTCCCCCCAAAAAACATATATTCAAAATATATGCTCCCGTATTTCATAATGTAACCTTATTTGGAAATAGAGTCACTGTGAACATATTATTTAAGATAAGGTCATGTGGAGTAGGTAGGATGGCCCCCAATCCAATAAGACTAGTGTCCTTATAAGAAGAAAGCCATGTGAGGACACAAAGACACATGGGGAACGCCATGTTGATGATGAAGGAAGAGGCTGAAGTGATGTACCTGCCAGCCAAGGTTGCCCACAAACCATCAGAAGCTACGAAGAGGCCAAGAAGAAATTCTCTACAGATTTCAGAGGGAGCACAGCCCTGCCCACCTTTTCATTTCAGAGTTCTGGCCTCCAGAACTATCAGGCAATAGATTTTGGTTGCTTAAAGCCACCTGGTTTGGGGGACTTTGCTGTGGCAGCCCTAGGAAATGAATTCACTGCCTTTCATTTTGTTTCTTTCCTCGAGGATAAAAACAATGGCTAAGCAACTTTTCAAAACACTTAAATACCCAGAAATTTATTTCATTCCCTAACCAACATTGTGCAATAGGTTAAACATATGTCTTATATATGTATATAATTTTTTAATGAGAAAATTAAACTACTAAATCTCCCTTGATAGCCTCAACTATCTCCTCTATTACCCCGTGTGTTCATGTATCTACATCACAGCACTATTGGGATTCATCTTTTATGTGTTGACAAAAATCTGTCTCCTATAGGTTCAATAGGAGGAAAAGACTGCATCAGCCTGTTCATTGCTGGCCTTCAGTTCTTCCAACAGGGTCTACCCCATGGCCCTCAACACACATTTATCCAATAAACGACTGAAATGATTTGCCCAAGAATGAAGGGAATTGAGCAAGCTCACCCCTAGTAAACACTTATTCTGTATGAAGCTGTTTCGTTTTTTTACTTCTTACATTCGATCCTTCTACTGTGCAAGAAAGGAATGTTACCAATAATTTGCATATGGAGAATCAGCACTCCAAGAGTACGCATGGTGTGGCAATAATCACGTGGCCAAGAAATAGCAAAAGAATTCAGTCCTCATTAAAAGCCGAGCACTCTCAAAAACTGTTGGTGGGATGGCAACAGGCAGAACCACCACGGAGAGGGGATTTGGCAACATCTGCCAAAATTATTGGCACACTTACTCTTTGGCCCAGCAACCCAGTTCCTATAAATATATCATAAATATGCACAAGCAAATACAAACAGAGGCAGACATAAGACTCATTGCAGTACTATTTGTAATAACAACCCAGGTGTCCGGCGAAAGGGGACAGGTTGAATCAATGCATTATGCATAATTGATAGGATACTATGTAGCTATAAAAAGGAATGAGAAAGATCTCTATATACTGCCATTGAACAATCTCTAGGATACGTTAAGTTATAAAGCAAGGTAAATGGTATGCTAAAAAGATTAATTTTTACTTAGAGAAAACTATGAATATATGCATATACACATATATGTATATATACACTTATATGTATCTGTTCACATGTTCTTAAAGTTTGATGGATCTAAAACTAGGAAGTAATAAAAAGGTTACCCATGGAGGAAAGACAGTGAAGGCAAAGGACACAAGCAGCTATAACTCTCAAAATGCCCCTTGTTCACTTTTTCTTTTAAACTCTGGGATTATGCAAATATTTACACATCTCAAGCCAAAATTAAAACAAAGACCAAAAAACCACAACCCACCACAAATATGAAAAACAACAAAAATAAATTAACTATGAAATTGTTATAACCAATTTCACATATAACCAACTCCACAAATTCATAATAATACAAAAGGGGAAAAAAAAACTCACCAAAACCCTAACTGGTTTCCTTAAATCATAGCAAGACCACCATCTCAGTATTCTGCAAAGTAATTTTGAAAACCAAGCATTTATCCTGATTTTCATACACAAACATTTTTCAAGGAAACTCAATTATTGGTAAAACAAGTTTCTTTTCTAGAGAAAATGCCAGCTAATAAATGCAGAGGAAATGATAGAAGAATCACCATTTTGTAACCACTAATGACAACAGATCTAAAAACAATCAATAGCTACTGAAACCATTAGGTGAAAAATCACTGAGAACTTTATATTCGATGCATCAGGCTGACACACGTGCAGGCACTTGTATTATTATTAGTCCACTACAGGCATACTTCGTTTAATTGCTCCATGCTTCACAGACGTTGCGTTTTTTACAAACTAAAGGCAAGACAAAAAGAATACCACTTGCCTTATTGCAGTGGCTGAGAACTGAACCTGCAATATCGCCGAGGTATGCCTGTAGTGCTGTTGTAACAAATACCACAGATTTAGCAACTTAAAATCACACAAATTCATTGGCTCACCGTTCTGTAGGTGAGAAGTCCAGGTTAGCTCTACGGTTCCTCTGTTGCCGATTTCAGAAGGCCAGAACAAAGGTGTCAGCCGGCCTGGGCTGTAATTGGGAGTCTCTGGGAGGAATCCGCTTCCAAGTTCCTTCAGGCTGTTGGCTGAATAAAGTTCCTTGGAGTGGAAGAACCAAGTCCAGTTACCTTGCTGGCTGTCATCTGGGTACTTCCCTCAGCGCCTAGAAGGCCTCGCTCAGGAGCCCCACGCCTCACAGCCAACAACAGCACATGAAACCTTTCTCGCGCTTGCAATATCTCTGACTTCCAGCCTCCCTCTTCCCAAACTGCTCTGTGAGTCTTCTGACTTCTGCTGGGAAAGGTTCTCTGCCTTTAAGGGCTCATGTGAGTCAACTGAACCCACCTGGACGATCCTGGCTAGCTGAAGGCCTCTAACCTTAATTCCATCCACTAAGTCCCTTTTGCCACATAGCATAACAAATTTACAGGTTCTGGGATTAGGGTGTGAACATCTTTGGAGAGGGGACCATTATTTAGCCTACCACACCAATGATCAATTTTAACCTCACAAATGTGGGCAGATATTCCCCGATGCTGCAAAAGAATTTCAATCTAAAATGAAACCGGAGGATACGAAATGGAGAATCTAACGCATGTGTCTTCAGGAAAACGCAATTTAGCCCATTAGCCATTAACCAATGAAATTCCACCAAGAACCTCTCCCCATCCTCCAGCCAATGAAGTTGCTGCTTGGATTCTCGCTAAGCTGCCCCCTCCTTGCGCTCCTTGCCTGTAAAAACAGCTCGCCCCAGACTCTCAAGGACTCTCCTGTAGCTTGCCACAGCTTGTGTCCTGAATAGTAATTCCTCTGTTATTCCCAAATAAACTCAGTTTCTGGTAATTCAGGCTTGCCTCAGTTTATTTGCCTGACTTTATTCAGGTTGACAATGCAATGATACGTAGTACATGGCACCACCCAGGAATTATTCTGACCCCTTCCCTGCCAAAAAAGAATATAGTCAAATCTCTGGAGGATGGAGAAA
>NW_017732983.1:0-2791 GCF_001890085.2 Hipposideros armiger | reverse complement strand
AAGCGTGTCTCTCCATTTTACTTTTTATCCAATCCCAGAGATTTCCCCGCTTTGCTTTCTCCCACCCCCTTAATCTACAACCAATGACTTTCATGTAACCTTCTTCCTTTGATTCTAATGTATAAAATAAGTTACAAAACGGCCATTTTCTGGAGCATTTTCTCAATCCGTTGAGATTTTGCTTCCCAGCAATTGTCGTCAGTTTGGCTCAAATAAACTCTTATAAATTGTCTCTTAGGTTGGATATTTTTCGTCGACAGGTTCCACTCCACAGATTCAGCCTGTTTGCCATGCGAGCCCGTCTTGGCCTTAGCTATTCTCAAACCCTATAAAATAACTTCTGCTATCTCTGTGTATTAAATTCTCCAGGGCATTGTTTTTTGGAATAAGTCCCCCAAAATCAACGTAAAAGCCAAACCAAAACCATAGTAGGTGGTCAAATAAATCTTGGAAATGCTGCACATTTAAGAATCCTCATAGAAATTCATAATATTTGTGTGCATATTTAAAATTCATAATATATCTGCTCTAAAAGAATGTTTTAACTTAATTTAACATAATGCTTCCTTTTGTGGGCCTTGTTTAGATAACATCAGATAACAGTAAAGGATTACCGTTCATTTTATTAGTCATAACAGTGTCTGTAGTGGGTGCTGTGATGAGCAGCCCCGATCCCCTGTGGAAATCAAAGATTAGCCCCTATGCCTCTGGGAGTACTGCCAGCTATAGCTGTGTGCCTTCTCCAGAAATTGCCTCCAGGTTGCCATTGGCTAAAGAGAGACACCTACTCCAAAGTCATACGCACTTCCATGGGATTGCCTGGTCACTATGGGAGTATTACTGCAGTACAAGGCCCAACTCTCTCCCCCAGTTCTGGACAACTAAGAAGTGCTCAGATTTGTACCTTTCCATGGGGGTCAGCCAAGTCATTTAGAGACAATGCCTAGCAGCCCAATTTGCTTCCTTTCCTTCCCTCCTACAGACACTAATCCTGCAACTTCCTTAATAAGCTTTCTGCCAGCTACTCCTCATCTCAGAGTTTACTTTCCAGGGAACCCAACCTCATGGGGGGGGGGGGGGATAGGGGGAGGTGCATGGGGTGTGGTAGGGGGGTTCAATTTACTGGAGATACACCTGAAGAATTTAAGAATGAGAGAATATGAGGGCTTAGAGCTTCAAAGAAAAAAATAAGGGGAGGAAAAAAATGAAAAAAGATTGGCAAAATGTTAATAATTGTAGCGACTCATTGCACCATTATTATTGTGTGTGTGTTTGAAAATTATTTATTATAAAGTCTTTTGAAAATAGTATTTCCTAAGCTTCCAGAGAATTCTCTTCTCAAGCAATACTAGTATGATCTTGGGACAAATTTGATGCTCCTTTGGGTCTGAACTAGAGCCTAAATAAGCCAGGGAAGTTTTCCAATCCTTCCTATGGCACAGAATAACTCCATTCACTCTNACACTAGCATGAAGTGGTGTTGCCACTGGCCTGTGACATTTACCAAGGACTTTCTTCCCAGTCATTTGTCCTTCACAACAAACTTCCAAGGAAAATTATTACTCTCATTGTACAGATGAAGAGACTGGAGTTGAGAGACAAAGGACTTAATGTTGGAAGTCATCTGGGGGACATGACTTCTGGTTGACCCTCAAGCTGGACCTGGGCAATCGGAGGTGCCAATTCCCCCTCCTCTCTCCTTGGAATGTACGTCCCACCCACCATTCCCACACAAGGAGGCATTTCAAGGACGCAGCCTTGAAAGTCTACCGTGTTGTTGAGGCCACCTAGACTGAATAGTGACTGAATGCCGTTAGGGTCTCTATAAAAACTCTTAAGATTCTGGAGGGTACATGCAGAGGTCTACTGGCCCACGATAAGCCGTGCATGTCAGTCCCCTTGCTTATTAAACCTGCCACCTACCTACCAATTTGGAGTAGTCTTTTCTTCCATCTCTACTTGCTCTCCATCTATGGAGGCCAGCTTTGAATTTCACCCAGGAAACTCCCAGGTTGCAAACACTTAAACTTAAACGGGCTTTAAGTGACATAGTATTAAGTACAAAGCTCTTTTTCTGCTCAGTGGTCTCTTCTTTTTATGTTATTCCCCTTATTTTCAATGGGACTTAACCTACCCTCCATTCTACCCAATTCTAAGGGCGAAAGGAACATGACCTTGGCCAAGCAAATGAGGATCTGTTATTCTCCTTGTCTACAGTGATTAGCGTGGGGACCCACACTTGGTGAATCTCATAGAAATATGCCCTCTTTCTCTGTGGTCACGAGCTATGGATAAAATTAGTCCAAAGTCCTTTCTAGCAAATTTTCTTGGTCAAATTTGGACAATATCTTCAATATGAGAAGAAGGCCGACCCACAGGAGCAGAGGTAGAGAGAGAGAGACTGGAGTCAATAAATGTCACCTATTTGCTAAAGAAAACTTGAGCTGGACTTCTGGCTAAGGAATCTGGCCAGAGTGGACTTAGACCAGATCCTCCGATAGCCAACTCTTTCTCTTCACTACATCCAATCAGTCCCAGCCCACAAGAATCATACGAGTTCATGTCACAAGCTTTTTGTCACCACAAGTCTTTACCTCTCATACTTTGGTGTCATGAACAGCTGGGTGGAAGGCCTTCTCCCTCACTTACCAGTCCTATGATCTGGGGCAATTTACTCAACCCAAAACTGAAAAGTATCATCACTGTAATGGGAAGAACAACAGGACCTATTTCATCAAGTCATTACTGCCTGCAAACACCTAACAGGCACACAGTAACCACCCAGGAAATT
>NW_017732982.1:134402-134609 GCF_001890085.2 Hipposideros armiger | reverse complement strand
TTCTAGTTTTATAGCATTGTGGTCAGAGAAGAGGCTTGATATGACTTCAATCTTAAATTTTTTGAGACTGCTTTTGTGTCCTCACATGTGGTCTATCTTGGAAAATGTTCCATGTGCAATTGAGAAGAATGTATATTCGGTTGCTTTGGGGTGAAATGCTCTAAAACTATCAATTAAATCCTGCTGTTCTAAAGTGTGATTTAAGGC
>NW_017732982.1:133119-133933 GCF_001890085.2 Hipposideros armiger | reverse complement strand
TTGCTGTTGATCTCTGTCTTTATGTCTGTCAAAATCTGTTTTATATATTTAGGAGCTCCTATTTGGGTGCATAGATGTTTACTAGGGTTATGTCCTCTTGTTGAATTGATCCTTTTATTATTATGTAGTGTCCTTCTTTGTCTTTTATTGTATCTTCATTTTAAAGTCTATTTTGTCTGAAATAACTATTGCTACTCCCACTTTTTTCTCATTTTGAGTTGTGTGAAATATCTTATTCCATCCTTGACTTTCAGTCTGTGTGTGTCTTTTGATCTGAGATGAGTCTCTTGTAAACAGCATAAGCATGGGTCATGTTTTTTTATCCACTCAGCCACTCTACGTCTTTTGATTGGAGCATTTAATCCATTCACATTTAAAGTGATTATTGATAGGTTCATATTTATTGCCATTTTGTTATTTGTATTTCTGATCTTCCTGGGTTAGCTCCTTTTCCCCTTTATTCTGTTTAAAAAAGCTCTTTTAACATTTCCTGCAATGCGGCTTGGTGGTAATGAATTCCTTAAGTTTATTCTTGTCTGAGAAGCTCTTTATCTCTCCTTCTAGTTTAAGTGATAGCCATGCTGGGTAGAGCAATCTTGGTTGTAGGCCTTTATTTTGCGTCACTTTGACTATTTCCTGCCACTCCCTTTGCGCCTGCAGAGTTTGTGTGGAAAAGTCACTTGTTAATCTTATAGGAGTTCCTTTGTATGTAACCTGCTGTCTTTCTCTTGCTGCTTTTAGGATCCTGTCTTTGTCTTTAACCTTTGCCATTTTTACTATGATGTGTCTTGGTGTGGACCTGTTTGGGTTCAGC
>NW_017732982.1:81811-129417 GCF_001890085.2 Hipposideros armiger | reverse complement strand
TCCTCCTTAACTTCCTGAAACATTCTTATCAGTGTTGTAAACTCTGTCTCTGAAAGGTTGGATACCTCTGTTTCATTTAGTTCCATTTCTTGAGGTTTCTTCTGATCTTTTACTTGGGACATGTTTCCTTGTTTCTTCATTCTGGCTGTCTCTGTGATTGCTTCAATATATTAGATCACCTAAAAAGAAAAAAGAAAAAAGAAAGGGAGGGGTTCTCTGCCCACTTTAATCTGCAGACCACTTGCTCAGCAATAGAGAGATTCTGGGCGACTCAGCACCAGCTATTGTGGGGAAGGTCTCAGTGCATCATGCGCCGACCTCCCTCTAGACTTGAAGTTAGCTTCCCACAACTAGTTGCTCTGTGCTCTGGAACTGTGCTCACCACCAAAAATCCTCCCAGCTTGTTGCAGGCTGTCTACTGCTGCAAAAAACCCTCTTTAGCCTGCAGAGGTAGGAGCTAGGGACCAGGGGCTCAGGGTGCCCCTGGCAACCCAGCTCTACATGGGTGGGGCAGGCCCCCAAGGCACCACAGGGTATGGTCAGTGTCCCCCACCAAGTCAGAGCAGCACGCATACCTGCATCAGCAGCCAACCCACACAAACTCGCCTGGAAAGCCCCGGCTGGATCACGCAGGTGCACAGCTCACAGCCCTACACTCCCAGGAAAATGCCCTGTCTCAGCCTGTCCCAATCAGCCACTCAAAGATCAGACCGAGCAGCCTGACAGCCAATTGCCACCGAGACAACTCTGCATGCACAGTGCAGAAATCAGGGACCTAAAGCGAATCATGCACTTCAGGGTCTCAATAAGCATTCTGTTGTATTCGGAGCACACTTGCCCAGCGTTTCCCTGGCTATGCAGCACAAACAGTATGGATCTGGGGATCTAAGGCTGCATGTTCACTCACACACACACACAGTCCTGCACCAATTCCAGCAGACCAATGCAGTCCCAGACCTGAGCCTCTGTGGGAGGGCCCAGCCCTGAAAAAATGGCGGCCTCCTGTGCACTACTCGTGTGCAAGCTCCACACCAGGGGAACAATGGTCCCAAAACCTCCAGCTCCCACACCAAAGGCACTCAGTTCAGTCCTTCCCGGAGGCTCCTGGGCCCCGTTCACAAAGCTACTCCCTCCACCAGGAACTGGGTGAGTGCTCACCAGTGAGCAAGTCGGTTTGCCAGCTCCACTGTTTCTCCAGCCACCGCCAGCCTCACTGAGCCGAGCAAAGAGAGTCCTCACTATTTTCTACTTCTGGCTATCATAGAACTCCTCTTCCTGAGAATGTAACTCTGGGGTGGTGAGTGCGGTGTGATGCCGGAGGGTCTCACCCCCAACTGGAGAAACCTCCCCACTGCTGAGGTGTCCCTCATGGGGTTTGTCCCCTCTCATCTCCACCCCTCCTATCAGACTTGATGTGGCCTCCTCTTTAAGTCCTTCGTTTAGAGGTTCTGTTCATCTAGGGTCCAGGGAACTTCCGAGGTTGAATATCTTATTAATTATTTGTAATTTTGGTGTGATCCTGGGAGGTAGTCAGCACAGTGTCTGTCTATTTCACCATCTTACCGGAAGTTCAGTACCATGCTGTTTTGATTACTATAGCCTTGCAGTATGATTTGATGTCAGGTAGTGTGATACCTCCCACTTTGTTCTTATTTCTCAAGATTCCCATGGCTATTTGGAGTCTTTTATGGTTCCATATAAATTTTAGGATTATGTGTTCTAGTTCTCTGAAAAATGCCCTTGGTATTTTGATAAGAATTGGTTTGAATCTATATATCACCTTTAGGTAATATGGACATTTTAACTTTACTAATTCTTCCTTTACTCAGCTATAAAGAAGAATGAAATCTTACCATTTGTGCTGATATGGATGGACCTAGAGAATATTACGCTAAGTGAAATAAGTCAGACAGAGAAAGACAAATATCATATGATCTCACTTGTGTGTGAAACCTAAAGAACAGAATAAATGAGCAAACTAAAAAGAAATAGTCTCAGAGATATAGAGAAAAAACTGATGGTTGCTGGATGGGAGGGAGTGGGGATGAGAGAGAAAAAAAAGGATTAGAAAGTACAAATTAGTAGTCATAATATTGCCACAGGGATATGAAAGACAGATTGGGAATATAATCAGTAACATGGTGAAGATTTTGTAGGGTGTCAGATGGGCACTTGTCTTATTAGGGAGACCACTTCATGGATTGTGTAGATGTCTGACCACTGCACTTACACCTGAGCTGAAGTTAAATAATATTGAAAGTTAATATATATATATATAATTATATATATATTATGTATACAATTATATACATAATTATATATTATATATAATTAAATTATATATATTATATATTTATGTATATAATTATATATAATATACATAATTAAATTATATATATATATATATATATATATATATAGTCACAAGATGTAGAGTACAGCATAGGGAATAGAGTCAATGAAATTGTAACAGCTTATACCATGTCAGAGGGGTAGTAGATTGGAGGGGGGCTATCACTTTGTGAGGGGTATAAATGTTAAACTATTACATTGCTTTGTACACATGAAATTAAAAACAAACAAAAAAAAACATGGGAAACTGAATAGATAAGAAAACAAAACGCATACATATGCTATCTACAAGAGACCCACCTCAGATTGAAATACACACATAGACTGGAAGTAAAGAGATGGAAAAAGATATTTCACACCAATGAAAATAATTTTTAAAACCTGGGTTAGCAATACCTGTATCAGACAAAATAAACTTTAAAAAAAAGGCTATAATAAGAGGCAAAGAGAGACATTACATAATGATAAAGGGGTCAATCTAACAAGATGATATAACCCTTGTAAACATTTATGCACCCAACATCGGGGCATCTAAATATATAAAGCAAATATTGACTGGCATAAAGTGAGAGATTGACAGTTATACAATTATCCTAAGGGACTTTAACACCCCATTGACACCAATGGACAGATCTTCCAAACAGAAAATCGACAAGGAAACAGTGGCCTTAAATAACACACTAGACCAGATGGATTTAATTGATATTCTTAGAGTCTTTCACCCCAAAGCAGCAGACTATAGATTATTTTCAAGTGCACATAGAGCTTTTTCCCAGATAGACCATATGTTAGGCCACAAAACAAGTATCAATAAATTTAAGAAAACTGACATCATATTCAGCATCTTCTTTGAACAAAATGGTATGAAACTGGAAATCAATTACAAGAAAAAACTAAAAAGCACACAAACACATGGATGCTAAATAACATGTTACTGAATAATGAATGGGCCAAAAATGAGATCAAGGAAGAAACCAAAAGATACCTTGAAATAAACAAAAATGAAAACACAACAACCTCTATGGGAGCAGTCCTAAGTGGAAAAGTAATAGCAATACAGGCTTACCTTAGAAACAAGAAAAATCTCAAAGAAACAGCTTAACCCTACACTTAAGTGAACTAGAAAAAGAATGACAAACGAAGCCCAAAGTGAGTAGAAGACAAGAAATAATAAAGATCAGAGTGGACATAAAGAAAATAGAGTAAAAAAAATTACTAAAGATCAGTGAAACCAGAAACTGGTTCTCTTCAAACATAAACAAAATTGATAAAACTTTAACCAGACTCATTAAGACAAAGAGAGAAGCAAAATAAATAAAATCAAAAGTGAAAGAGGAGAAGTGACAACTAACACCACAGAAATACAAAGGATTATAAGAAAATATTATGAACAATTATATGCCAACAAATTGGACCAACCTGGAAGAAATTAATAAACTCCTAGCAATATACAATCTTCCCAGATTGAATCACACAGGAACAGAAAATCTGAATCAACTGATTACCACTAGTAAAATCAAATTAGCAATCAAAAAACTCCCAACAAACAAAAGTCTTGGACCTGATGGTTTCACAGGTGAATTTTACCAAACATTCAAAGAAGAATTAACACCTATTTTTTTCAAACTACTCTAAAAAATTATGCATAACATCACTAATCATCAGACAAATGCAAATTAAAACTACAATAAGATAGCACCTCATACCTGTCAGGATGGCTATCATCAATAAATCAACAAAAAATAAGTGTTGGCAAGAATGTGGAGAAAAGGGAACACTTGTGAACTGTTGGTGGGATTGCAAATTAGTGTAGCCACTATGAAAAATGGTTTGGAGATTTCTCAAAAAATTAAGAACCTTATGACCTAGTAATTCCACTTCTGGGTATTTATCCCAAGAAATAAAACACTTATTTGAAAAGATATATGCACCACTATGTTCACTGCAGCACTATGTTCACTTACAATAACCAAGATATGGAAGTGACCTTAAGTGCCCGCAATAGAAGATTGGATAAAGCAGATGTTTTACCAACCGAAATGCCCATCAGTAGATGACTGGATTAAGAAACTGTGGTACATTTATACAATGGAGTATTACTCCGTTATAAAGAATGAAATCGTACCATTTGCGATGATATGGATGGACCTAGAGTCTATTATGGTAAGTGAAATAAGTCAGTCGGAGAAACACAAATACCATATGATTTCACTTATATGTGGAATCTAAAAAACTGAATGAACGAGCGAAGTAAACAGAAGTGGTCTCAGAGATATAGAGGAACAACTGATGGCTGCCAGTTGGGAGGGGGTGGGGGTGAAGGAGAAGGGGAAGGGATTAGACAGCATAAATAGCTAACTACAATATTGCACAGGGATATGAAAGACAGTTCAAGGAATATAATTAATAATGTTGTAAATATTTTGTAGGGTGTCAGATGGTCACACGTCTTGCTAGGGACACCGCATCATGGATGGGGTAGAGGCTTGATCACTGCACTGTACAGCTGAAGCTGATGTTGTATAATATTGTATGTCAACTATAAGTGAATATATATATATATAGACATGGGACATGGAGTATAGTGTGGGAGTGGAGTCAAGGGAGTTGTAATAGATATGCATGATATTGGGGGGAGAAGTGGGGCAGCAGATTGGGGGAGGGGGTTGTCACTTCAAGGGGTAAAAAGTATAACTATTGCACTGTGTCGTACATTGAAACTAATTCTAAAATATGTGTATTTCACAATAAATAATAATAATTAAAAAAGAAGATGTTTTACACACACACACACACACAATGGAAAAGAATGAAAAAGCCATAAAAAAGCATAAAATCTTACAACTTGTGACAACATGGATGCACCTAAAGGGTATTATGCTAAGTGAAATAAGTCAGACTTAGAAAGACAAATACCATACACTCTCACTTATATGTGGAAACTAAAGAACAAAATAAATGAACAATCAAAACAGAAACAGATACACAGAACAAACAGATGGTTGTCAGAGGGGAGGGGGATTGGGGAGCTGAGTGTAAAAGGTGAAGGAATTAAGAAATACAAATTGGTAGTTACAAAATAGTCATGGGGATGTGAAGTACAGCATAGGGAATATATTCAATAATGTTGCAACTACTATGTTTAGTGCCAGAGAGTACTAGACTAATTGGGAGGATTACTGTATAAATTATATAAATGTCTAGCCACTTTTTTGTATATCTAAAATTAATGTAAAATAATATTGAATGTCAACTATAACCAAAAAAATAAATTTTTTTTAAAGATTTTTATTGGGGAATTGGGGGATGGGAACAGTGCTGGGGAATTAGGGAACGGGGAACAGACAAGTTGCCGTCGTTTTGTTCCTCAATCCAGTCGTGGAGGACGTTGCTTCACTGGCCCAAGTTGGCACCATCACTGCGCTCTTCTCTGGCGAGGCAGATCAGTCGCCGGCCTCTGGACGGCCGCTCACTGCGGCTGCTGGCCGCTCACGCTGGCTGCTGGCCACACACGGTAGCCCACGGCAACCCACCGCCACAGAGGCTGCAGCCCACGCTGTCGCCGGCGACCCACGGCAGCCCAGCTCCAGGTTGAGCTGCCGTTCTGCATCCTAGCCGTGGAGGGCAGTGTCACTGGCCCTCACATGTGGGATCCGAACCGGGGCCCTCCGGCATCCCAAGCGAGCTCTCAACCATTGCGCCACTCGGCCGGCCCAAAAATAAATAATTTTTAAAAATTAAAAACTTTTGTGTTCAAAGATGACTCTCAGCAGAGTGAAAATCAATCCACATAATCAGAGAAAATATTTGCAAATCACATATCTGATAAGGGATGACATTCAGAATATATAAAGAACTCCCACAATTTAGCAATAGCTGCAGCAACAAAAACAACCCAATTAAAATGTGGGCAAAGGACTTTCATACTCATTTCCTCAAAGATACACAAATGTACTTTGTGAGATTTTCAAATCTTGTTGATGAGAACAGGCACTGTTTCCAGGCCTGTATAAGCATTGGGCACTATTCAATCTAATCCTTTCAGGTAATACTTTCCCTAGCCTCTGGTATTTTCCTTATGCATGAGCTGATCATTACTTTGCTGAATATTTGTTGGGGAACCTCTCATCACCAGAGTTGCCTCTCTCTTTGTATGTGTCTCTCCTCTCTGGTACTCTGTCCTGTAAATTCTAACCACCTTGGTCTCTCTGGATTCTCAGCTCTGTCTGTTCAGTTAGGGCACCCACAAGGCTCCAGCAGTCTTCCCCACTTTTTGTACCATGGCTTAGAAACTCTCTCAAGGCAGTGAATTAGGGAAATAATAAAATTAGTCCCTGATTTGTTTTCTGTCTCTCATGAATTACTCTCCTCCATAGTCTGATGTCCACTGCCTTGAAAATTGTCATGTCATATATTTTGTCTGGTTCTTATTTTCCAGGTGGGAGTATAAATCCAGTCCTTCTTACTCCATCTTGCCCAGAAACAGAATTCTACCTATGAGTTTTTACATTAAGAATAAAAACAGTCTTTCCTGGGGGATAGGGAGTAATTTAGGATGGAGCTTTCCTGCCACTGGTAACAATTCAAAAGAAATGTGTAACAAAGTACGTAACAGGATCTTTTTATGGAGTGACTTTATCTCTGCTTAGTGACCAAGGGAACTATTGAAAAGAAAACTTTACATAAGTTGATGCTGTGGAAACATAATCTCCCCAGGAGTCAGTAAGAGACAGCCCAATATTCAGAATGGTGCCAAAATAACCACCCACACCTGACCCTCTTAGAACCCATGGAAGGAAACTCCTTCCCCTGGGTGGAGAAGTCCAGGCCTTTAGCCATTCATTTTGCTAAGCATCTCTGCACCC
Organism: Hipposideros armiger; assembly: GCF_001890085.2. Taxonomy (NCBI): domain Eukaryota; kingdom Metazoa; phylum Chordata; class Mammalia; order Chiroptera; family Hipposideridae; genus Hipposideros; species Hipposideros armiger. The sequence continues at coordinate 122,200 of NW_017732982.1, read as the reverse complement.
CTGGTGTTGAAGCATAGACATTAATTAATTCTTGGATACAAGTGAATCCAACCCTTTTTCTTTTACATAGGAGGAAACAAAGTGTCACAAAATGTTAGGGTGAACGGAGACTTACACGTCATGAGGTCAAGTGATTCCATGGAGTCCTGGGGCAGAGGGTGTAGTAATGCTGAGAGGATTCTATGGAAGGTGATGTCAGAGGGGACAGATAGAGAGGACTCCAGGACCATTCCTTCATGCATCAATCCAAGTAGCTTGTACCATATATTGAGAAGATTTCATTTGAAAAATTATCAATTTTATCCAATTGCTTTAATTTTCAGATGAAGAAGCAAAACCCCCAAAAGACTTGCCCAGGGTCAGACAGCAAGTTTAACATTCAACTTGGGATTAGAATCAGACCTTCTGTGTCTTATATCAAAGCTACATGTGCTCCACAGATGGATGCTGGTGAGCAGAATAGAGGCTGTAGGGGTAGAGAGAGAAATCATGATTCCTAAGGAAAGAGTATACAAACATCACAGATTTGTGGTAAGAGGCCAAGTAGCAAATGGGTGCAGAATGCTTTGTGAAGAATAAAATGCTAAACAAATGTCAGAAATTTATTATGCCTGTTATTATTGATGTGATTACTGCTGCTCAATTGGGCTGACAATTAAAGATAGGCCATTTCTCAATCTAATGGACATAGCACTCTGAGAGCTCCATTGGTGGCATTTTTTTAACACGGTCTTGACATTATTTCTCTTTATAACAGCGAGACCTGATGATAGCTATGTCTACCACATGACCACAAAGAAGTTGCAGACAATTTGTAAAGTGAGCCTTTCCCGAGGGTGGCCTTGCAAGGGGAATGGGGAAGAGAGAGGGGACAACACAAGGGTTGCATGGGCAGGGAGTCCTGGAGAAAGGTCTGAGGTTCCAAACAACAATTCCAGGAGCATCAAAGCACCTTACTTACTTCTCCAAAGCCAGCCAGAACTTAAATGAAAATTGACTATATTTGAGGCCACAGAGCAAAGTCCAGCAGGTACCAAAGGATGGGTTTCATATACAAACACTTGCTGATCACTCTGGAATTCAGTCAGAAATCAATAGAAGAAAGCAAATGTTTTTTTGGTAAAGACCCTTGTGTGAGTACATCATATTTGTACAATCCAAGGCTCAACTCCAAAGGTTCTGAGTGATCCTTGTCTGAGTGGTGATTGACTGACAAATAGATTCTTGTCTTAGCTTGTTTGTATTTCTTGACATGAAACCTGTGACCTTGTTGTAAATTCTGCTTAGACCAAAAGGAAATTCAGAGATGATCTATTCTTTTCTAATTCATAATCTACACAAACTCTATGTTTTTATAGACTTAAAAAAATAACAGCACATCGAAGTAAAATAAGCCTCAATGTTAGACCCAGCACGAAGCTACCAGACACATAATTCAGTTGTTTGTTCCTCATTTATTAATTCCTTGGACAAACGTTCAGTAAGGATGTTGTGCAGGCCTGGTACTGTACAGCCCCAACCCGGGTAAAGCAGGCCACGTGCTCTGCAACAGGCTGGAGTATTCGTGCACAGCAGCCCCACTTGAGGCTGAGGATTTGGGTGCTGGGCCAGCCACCTTGTGGCACTGACTCACCAGAAGCCTCTCTGCAAGGAGTCTGAAGAGCCTTTTCTGTGTGTGCACTCAAGCTGGGCCAGGTAAGTCTAGGCACACAGATGTGCTGGTTGGAGGCTGTCCTTCCTGAGGATGGAGCATCTGGGCCAGTGGGTACGCCCAGGAACCACACTTCAGCCACCTTGGGGGAAGGGGCTCTCCATTCATTGTGGCAATGCTGGGATGGTCTGGCATGACACCCCCACGAGCAAGTATGAGTCTTATAGAAATCAGTAATGAGGGGACAAAATGGAAAAGATACTTTACTCTAAAGTGTTAGGATGGAATAAGGACATGTTTGAGGTCTTTCTTCCCAGAGTGAAACATAGGAGAGGTGTCTGAAGGAGCTGCAGGCTCCTTCCCAGAGACCACAGGCCAGGTGTAGGGGGCAGTGCCTAGAAGGAGGCAGTATGACACCTGGTGGAAGCCTGGAGCCCAACAGCCAGGACCCAATCCAGAGATGCCCACATGAAACCCCATGGTACTCAGCAGATGTGTGACAGGAAAAAGTAACAGCCCATGTGATTTTACAAGTTCATGAGCAAATGTGAATGACCCTCTGAGACCCACCAGAAATCCTAAAGGGACTTTAAGGGAGCCAACGTCATACAAGAATAAGTGGGGTAAGAACCGGTGGAATTAGAGTTAGCCTTAATGGCAGCTATCCCAACAGGTGGGGGGACTAGTGGGAATGTAACTTAGTGTTATCACATTTTAACTAGCATGTTCTTTGTGGTCAAACACATCTTCAGATTCTGCCTGCAAGTCATGTTGCCTCTATGCATAAGTTTTCAATCTCCCTGAACCCATTTCTCAGTCTGTTGAGTGTCACTAGGTTGGCTACCTCATGGAGGGAGGGGGCTTCTGAGACCTACAGGGAATATATGTCAAGGACATAGCAAAGTATCCAACACAGAGCAGGTGCTTGACAAGTAGCAGCTGGGGTTTTCACCATCAGTTGCAGTGGAATTGTTATCAGAGTAGTATTAATAGCCAAAGATACAGAATGAAGATGTGGCAAAAAGGGGAGTATGTTAGCCACTTAGGTAGGGTCAAAAGAGCCATTCACAGCTAGGCTTTGAAAGCTGAACAGGAGGTCCTCTAAAGCAGATGAGGAGGAAAAAATTACTCCAGACAAAAGGGGGAGGAGTGAAAGTTGAATGGCAGGAAACAGTGTGGAACACAGTGCACTCCCAGCTTCCAGTAGAGGAGATGGAGGGGCAAGAAGGGGTGGGGCTCCTGAGGATGTGAAATGGCCAAGACAGGACTCAGCCCTCAAGCCACACACAGGTAGAGCCATAGCTGGGGAGGGGGGCTCTGATTCCAGAATGCCCAGGGTCATCTCAGGTTTGTAAATAAAAATTTTCCTTTTCAATAAAAACAGCTCACTTAATGTATAGCCCAGATATCAGCTAAAGCCCCAGGTCCCACAAGCTCCTCAAGATTTCTGCCCAACCCCAGAGCTCTATGCAGTTACTTCCAGCTCTACATTCCTACTCCAGGGAGCTAGGCTTTGCTCATTCCTTCTTTTTCTGAGTGTTTGACAAATAAATACTCATGGAGAGCCTGCTATGTATCAGGCACAGTCCCAACAGCACTAATTAAACATAAAAATGTCTGTCCTCACAGAACTTACATTCCAGTTAGGGCAGAGAAGGTGAGGAGAGGATGAGAGACAGACAACAAACAAAGTAATATATATATATTACTTTATATAATGTGACCAATGAGGATAAACAAGCAAAAGATAAAGCTAGAAATCACTCTCTTCCTCCCTCCCTCCCCTCCTCACTTGTCTATCACCTTTATGATGATGCAAAGCCCATATTCTCTCTTCTTTGCTTCATTTGTCTTTCTTTGGTGATAATATCTTACATGTACATCTCTCCATACTTAGTAGAACTGAGTTCAGTTACTCAGGGGAACATCATGGTCTCCCATCAATTAAACCAAAACCAAAAACAAAAAAGGTAGAAAGAAAGAAAAACAACAACAACCTTCTCTATAAATAACACAGGCAATTAAATTGTTTAGAAAAACCTAAGGATTTGCCAAAAACAAACATCATATTGTTCCCACTTTAACTGGAAAGATTATGAACTGACTTCTTTTCTTCAATTTGATTGTTAAAACTTGGTAAATCAGCTTATATTTATTAACAAAATCCCTGGATTCCTCCTGCAATGTGATATTCAACTGAGTAAACAGATTGGAGGCAAAAATTAGAGGCCAGGAGTAACTGGGCTCAAAACAAGTTTCAATTTGCAGACTAAAGTTTTTGATAGTTTTAGAAAATGTGGGCTCATCTGGGAGTGCAAACAAGGGCTTCTGGCTCATAGGAGAATTAATAATAGTGCCATTTGTCAGCACTTCTCATCAGAGCTGTAACACATCAGGTTACTGATAACTTGTATTGTTCAGCCCTCAGGAAACTATTTTTGTTTTGAAGCTTACTAAACTGTTTTTGCTATGTGGGGTAATGTTAATAGAAACAGGCTCTTTTTCCCATCAATATTTTAAAGTTTCCCAAAATAGTCCTCGTGGAAAATTCAGTGGCAACAAACAACAAAATAGCATGACCACCATTCTGCTACCAGTGGGTATAAAAAACAGGGCCTGTTCTCATTGATTGTAATGTGTGTCTGGAACAAAGCTATTGTGTGGATATGCTTTGAACAGGCAGCTCATAAGTAGGCCCTCTATAAATTCTTGGAATGTTAAGGAAAACATTTAAAATATAGAAATAAGGCAAAGAGGTGGGTGGCATGGCATTTAATTATAATACTAGTATGATATTTAGCAAGACCACCCAAGGATTCTTCAATTACCTAGGGGAACAAACCTATGCTAAACAATCTATTATAAATTACATGATCAATTAAAGACCACATATAGTACAGATACACATAATTTCTGTCCTATAGAAAAATAATCCCAAATAATAAAGCTTTATTATCCCGTAGGAAATTAACCTACTAGGGGTGGCCCTAAGTCAGCGAATTTAACTCGGCATGCTTTTTCTGGTGGGCTAGAACCTGGTTCTCTACTTATTTTTGAAACATCTCCACCATCTTACTGATTCCCTTACTATAATGAGCTAAATATAATATTGGACTTGTGTTCATTCTACATTTGTAGGAGCCTCATTTTTAACTCTTTAAAGACTACACTTACAGGAAGGACACATAATAAAGAAGATGCCCATCCATGGGCACTCAAAATGCTAAGCTTTACCTAAGCCCAGGGCTTTCCTGTTAAGAAATGCCCCCACCATTTGTTCCTGGAAATGCTCACTGCAAAGAACCACTCATCCCCACATGACTTAGATAAAACACACAAGATGCCCTTTTCATTTACCTATGACAAGTCCACACACAGACTGTCCAAATTCCCATTCTTTGCCTTATAAATGATTAGTTGAATTGCTTGTCACCACTGACCAACCTAGATAAAAGACATGCTAACTTGAGTTACCCAAACTTTAGTTAAATTTTCCTCTTCATGAAACCAGGCCCCTGAACTTGGGCCCACCTCAGCTTGAACACACATTAGAATGTGGACAATCATCCCCTAATACCCCTCCTTCAGGCCCTCCTGAGAGTTGGCTGAAAGAAAAGATACTTTCTGCTCACTGTTCCCTCCTGTCACCTGCTCATCCCACTCACTCTCCCATACAGGTTCTTCTGGTCTTGCTGTCTCCTTTCTCTCAGAAAAAATTTCTCTGCCTGCCCTTTGAGACACATGCAGACATCACGATCTGACCAGCTCCATATTGCAATGCCCCCATCCCCATTCCTTACTGTGGTAGTCTTTTCCAATGAAATCTTTCCTCACCTATATCTGGATTTGTTTTGATATGACCTCATCTGACAACAAAGTAAGGACCCAGCCTGATGCTCCCTCTGCAGCTTACTCCTCCTATCTTCCTATCTCTCCTAGGGATCCAGATCTGTGGCCACTTGACATCAACACTGCTAGCCATATGTCTGATCCCACAGGGGATGATGGATTTCTTACATATTTAGTGTATCCTCTAGAAACTTATTACCCAAAATGCACATGGACCAAAACATCAAGGATATCCATCAACTTGTCAGAAATTCAGAATCCTGTGCCCTACCCTAGACCTCAGGAATCAGAATCTGCATTGTTAAAAGATCCCCAGACTATTGGTGTGTACGTCCCAGTTTGAGAGGCCCTGCCACAGAGCACAAAGGCCTGGCACAGGCCTCCCCTTCTCCCCCACCTCAGGTCTCCTCTAAGCCTTTGCCACATGGCTCTGCATCCCAAATGGAAGGTCTTCTCAACACAGTTGGAACCTCAGCCAGCTGCTGTTCTTTCTGCTCCTACTGCTTAGATAGGCAAAGCAGAATGATGCACATGCTCTATAATTGCCTTTCATATGCTGATAAAGCTCCTAGGTTAAACAGCCAACTAGTTCTTTATAGGCACATTTCTCATTTTCTTTTTACGAGAGATGTCACTATGTCATCCTTAGATAACTTTTGTTATTCTATGTAACTTCCTTCCCTCCCTCCAGGAGAAGCTTGGATTTATAAAGCATCAAAAATACAGTATTTTTGCCACTGTGGATATTGGGGTAGTAACTGAGGAAAGGGGCAAAAGGGAAACTTCTGGGATTATATCTTGATAGGGGTTTGATTACATAGGTGTATGCATTTGTCAAAATTCATTCAATGTACCTTTAAGGTGTGTGCATCTCATTTAATATGACTTTTATATTAAAAGAGAAAGAACAACAATTGAAGTGTAGTTATGATATGTATGCTTAAGTATTTAGGAAGAAGTATACCATTGTTTCAATTTACTTTGAAATGCATCAAAAAATAAATGAATGGGGCCGGCCGAGTGGCGCAATGGTTAAGAACTGGCTTGGGATGCCAGAGGGCCCCAATTCAGATCCCACATATGAGGGCCAGTGACACTGACCTCTACAGCTAAGATGCTGAACAAGAGCTCAACCTGGAGCTGGGCTGCCATGAGTCGCTGGCACCAGCTAGGCTGCAGCCCTGTGGCAGTGGGTTGCCATGGGCTACCGTGTGTAGCCAGCAGCCAGCGTGAGCAGCCCTCAAGCTGCAGTGAGCGGCCATCCAGAAGCCGGCAACTGATTTGCCTCGGCCAGGAAGAGAGCAATGATGGTGCCAACTTGGACCAGTGAAGCAATGTCCTCCACAACTAGACTGAAGAACAAAAGGACAGCAACTTTTCTGTTCCCCTTCCCCCACTTCCCCAGCACTGTTCCCATTCCCCCAATTCCCCAATAAATAAATAAATAAATAAATGGATGGAGAAAGGGATGGATAGATATGCGATAAATCATGCATAGTAAAATGTTGACAGTAGAATATCAACAATGGGTATATAGTAATCATTGTAAAATTATTTCTACATTCTGTATATATTTTTAATAATTTTTAAAAATAAAATGTTGGCAAAGAGATAAAATGTTAATTGTCGAATCTAGGTGGTGGATTATATGGGTTTTCACTGTACAATTCTTTTAATTTTTCTGTGTATTTGAAATTTTTTACAATAAAATGTTTAAAAAACAAAACAAGCAAACAAAATAAAAAGTAACAAAAAAAGCATGGTCCTATTCCATGATATCAATATACCACAATTCATGTATCCATTTGTGGATGGACATTTAGGTTTGTTCCAGTTTGGGAGTATTATGAATAAAGCTGATGATGAAAAAACAATGCATGGTTCAGCTGCCCTCAACATCAAAGCCATCACCAGATTTGGCAACATGATGCTCTGGCTCTGTGTATTGTTCTTGCAACTGAGAATGACACCCGGGGTCTGGCATCCAGACTTGCCATCCACAAGTGAACAATCCTCACTGGTTCCCAGGCCTCTTTTTATTCATTCAGCTTATTCACTTATCCCCCTGTTTGTTTTGCATTGTCTGTTGGAGAGCTCTGCCTGGGGATGGGTGTCTGTGTGGAGAGGTGGTGGGGAAATGCTCATCAGTACAACACAGTCTTGCTGCCTTGAGATATGTGTCAGGCCCTGAGCTGAGTTATGTGAAAGGGAAGCAGAGTAGGGTGGTGGAGAGAATGGATGGGGCAATAGGCCTGATTTCTGAGTCTAATTCTGCCACTGGCTGGTTGTGTGATGTGATCAGAGTCCTTCAACCTCTGGCCTTCAATTGTCTCAACTGTAAAATGGGGAATCTTCTAGAATCTTCAAATCTTGAGCACTGGAGAGCATGTTATAACCCAAATGGCTGGAACCCACTCCAAGTTTCTGATTCAGCAGGTCTGGATAGAAGCCTGAAATTTATATTTCCAACTATTTTCCAGGGGATGTTGTCACTGAACTCAGGTTCTGTGTCACTTGCCACCCAAAGAGTCCAAAAAAACTAGCATGACAAGGGTTGGTGAGGAGAAAAGTGTCTATTCTAGATGCCAGAAGCTTGGGAAGATGGCAGACTCATGTCTAAAAAAACCACCTTGAACACAAAATGTGGTGATGTATTACAGAATTGTACACCTGAAACCTATGTAACTTTACTAACAATTGTCACCCCAATAAACTTTAATTTTTTTAAAAAAGTAAGGAATTAAGCCAAATAAAGTTTTATCATGGGGGGGGCAAAAAAATAAACACCTTCCTGAGCCAAAATGATTAAGAGGTTTTATAGGCAGGTAAATGGGAAAGAAGAAGGAAAGCAGGCCTCAGGGCTAATAGTTGAGAAGTCGTCTCCTGTCTTCTGAGGCCTCAGGTCTGCATCAATGTTATCTTAAATCTTATTGTCCATAGCCATCTGCGAAAAACTGCTAGGGACTTGTGATCTGGGTTTGACTCTGGTGCCTAAGAATTAAAGAGGCTGCTCTTTAAAGGTTAGGATGTTTGTTAATTAGTGAGGTATGGGTAGCCTTGAAAAAGAGAACAGACTTTTCAGTTAATCAGTGGGAGAAGAAACAAAGAGGAAACAGCTGAATATCAGAATGGATCAAACTGCAAACTAGCTAAGTTTAATTATATTATTGATCTACCAAATTTCACTCTTACAATGTTGATGGTCTGGGACCTCACTTCAAGAACCAGTGTACTAATTCCAGGTTCTCAGCTAGCCTGCTCATTAGAAACCCCGGGAGCTCCTAAAGTAGACCAGTTCCCTGGGCCACCCACAGAGGTTCCCATCTGGCCAAGGAATACGGCCACCCATGTGTCAACATTTTTCAAAAGCTCTGCTAGGTTAAGAAACAGAGTTGAGGAACCCCAGAATGAATGTTATTAATCTCCCACTTAGCTCTCACATTCTGTGACACCACGATCCTGAAGTACAGAATGGCTCCAGCCCTGCCAGAACTGATGTTGGAAACAAGGCTAGAGACCATTGTCAGATGTTGAGATTTCTCTTTCTGAAAACCTGGTGACCGTATGTCCCATCTCTCTTTAGATCTGTGGTTTTCCTGATGGAGAGCAATTTTCCAGCCGCTCCCATGTTCTTGAATCACAAACTGGAATGAGGGCCCTGATGTTGCTCAGATTGGAGTACTCCTGACTGAGAGGAAGAACAATTTTCCTCTAACCAAAACCAAATCCTCCCTTGGGAATACTCAGTGGTGCTCAGACCTCACAGGGAAGCTTTCCTGTCTCCCTCAGAGTGTGTGAACCTGCAACAGGTTTAATCAATTATCTTACAAATCCGACTACCTCAGCTGCTCCCTGGAGAACCTTCTTCCTGAGTGAAGAACCTACTCATTCTCCCTCCTCCCTATCTTTACGCTGCCAAGGGCGGGGTCTCCCAAGGGGGGCCCAGCTGGTACCCAAGATCTCTTTTCATGTCCGGGGTGAACACCCCTTCTGGGGAGCCAGGAAAGGGGGAGAGGGATGGGGGTCGAGTGGAGGGAGTAGCATTCTCAGTGAGTTTGGTTCTTAATTTTTAATTTAATTTGGGAAAGTAGATGTTTTTATAAATATGTTGATTTATTTTTTTTCCTTTTTTAATTTCTCATTTTTCCATATTAGGATTGATAGCCAAAGGGGTCATAAGGGAAGGGTGAACAAATAGAACTGGTGAAGAGGCCCACCCAGCTCTAGTCCTGTCCATCAGGAAGTACATTTAGCAGGGCACCAAACCTGCCCCCCTAAAATCACTTAAGCATTCTCCTTTGCTTGTAAAACCGCAGGTATTCTTTGCTTGTGTAGGCAGTTCCCTGTGGCTTTTGGTATGGAGGCAGTCAAGGATTTGCTTCGCTAGCCTTTTCTCCCTCTTATCACAACCCTTGGGCAGGGCTAGACTCAGTAAATTGAGTAAATGCCACCTTCCCCTGTGACATGTCTTTAAATCTTTTTTCTTTTTTTAACTACTATTTTCAGATTGGAGGGGGAAGAATAAGGAGGGTGCTATTACAAAATATGTTAAATATGGTTTGGGATGGTTGTGTATGTATTTCCCTCAATTTCCCCAGAAATAAGATATCTTTTTTCTCTCATTCTAAAAACAGGGTAGGAAGAGAAAGGAGGTTGCAAAAAGCCAGGTATGTTGGGAAGTAAAATCACCACTGCCCCATCCTTGGCCCTGAACCCTACTATCTGAACACCTCAAACATCCTTGGGATTTCACAAGATTGTCATAGTGGGTAAACCCTCCCTTTAAAGATCCAGGCAGGATTGGGGGCAGGTTGGGGTTGTGATGGGTTGGGGGTTGGAGGCACGGGCCAGGGGCAGTTCTCTCCTCACTTGTAAACTTATAGTTTCACAGAAAAAAAGTTTTAAATAAAGAAATTTGTTTAAAAAATGAAACAGAACCTACTGGCTTTGGAAGTGCCCCTTTAGACCCAAGAATTCAGGATCTTTCCATCTTCTGATCTAAAGCTTCTTGGTCTAGACAAGGAGAAAGCTGCTGGGGGTAGACATTACACAGGGCTCTGAGAGGCTGTGGATGGTTTCTCATCTCCCTGGGGCCTCTAGCTTGGGCTGTCAGTCATGGGTTAGAGGTTGTTAAAACTTAGAAAATTTGTTCATCAGTTTGCTGTTACTTATTAACAGAAACAAAAAGATTCCACCCATGACTAAGAGTTTAAGCCAGTGGTTCCCAGTGTCCAGGCCACACAGTAGGTACTTGTATAGTTTGTAACATTCCCCAGAATCCAAGGAGAGGCCAAGTGGGTATAGGGTGACCTGTGGCCTGCCAGCAGCAGGTTAAAATTCTCATTACATGACCTTGGCAGTACATGTGGTCCATCTTCCTCACTAGCATGGACACAAGTATCTTGCCACCCTACTTAACATCACAGGCCAGCCCTAAAATGATGCTGGGCACATGGCAGGTACTCGATTTATTGGGAAAAAAATGGATGGTTTAAGGCAATAATAATATGTATCCCAAAGTATATCTGAAAGGACAAAATGAGAAAAAGTATGAAAAATACTTGGCATGCTTCCTGGCAAACAGTCGGTGCTCATTAATGTTGACAATTGTCATCAGTCTGTATTTTCATGTACAAGATTTTCTCAGTGTTAAATCCACTTATATCTATAGAGAAAGTCAGTTAAAAACCCAGCTATATCTCATTGATATAAATCTAAAAATCTCACTTACAAAAATATATCCAGGTTTATGCTTCCACAGAATGTAACAAGAAACAGCTGTCAGCTGGGCAGTGGCAGGATGGAGGAAGATGAGGGAATGGACCCCATGATCACTGGTGACCATGGTGAGGTAAGCAGTGACCATGGCCCCCAGGTCCATCTCTCATGTCCATCACCCTGCACTGCACACACTCCATGGGGCCTAGCATCAAGGCTCTGTTCACAGATGGAAACAGCTCCCCTGGGATCACACACACACACACTCCATGGGGCCTGGCATCAGGGCTCTGTCCACAGATGGAAACAGCTCCCCTGGGATCACTGGCTACAATCCAGGGTATGGGGCTTTCAAGTACTGCTGGACAGTGGGATTTCCATGAAAAATGGATATTCAACCTAATAGAGAGTCATAGGAAGCTGTTAAAGTGCCATGGGGTCACCTGCTCATTCTTGATGATGCAGTTGATGGATGTATCTCTTATGGTGGCTCGTCCCCACCCTCAGTGCATGACCCTGGGTTCTCATCATTCCATCAAACTCGATGACTATCTCTCCTAGGAGGCTCTACCCTCTAAGAACAAACATGAAGGGAAATTGACCAAAGCAGACTCCCACTAGGAATGGGGCCTCCTGAAGCCTGGCACCAGAGCTTAGAACCTTGTTGGTCTCCACTCACATGTGGACAAGAAATTTATATATGTGTGTATATATATATATATAATATATATATATATGTATTATATATATATTATATATTTTATATATATATATATACATATATATAATATATATATATATATAAGAAATTTACAAGAAATATAAGAAATATATATAAAACCACTTGTATACATTTTTTTTACCTGGGGTGCCAAAAAATGTATACAACTGGACACTTTGGTCAACATTACTCAGTAGTAAAAAAAGCAGTAGTTTGACGTAATCAGAAGTGCCTGGATGCTGATATTAACCACTTTGAGTACCTCTTATAATTGCAGAAATCAAACATGACTTGTATTCATCTTTTGTTACTGGTATATATTGAGTATTGCAATTTTAATTGTTTTTTTCCTTTCTTAAAATGTGTATACATTTTTTGGCACCGTGTGTGTGTGTGTGTGTGTGTGTAAATATTCAGAACAAATTACTTTCCAATTTGGCACTAGATATTTATTTCCACCTTAAATACATGCCAGAGTAGAGTTGTAATGTGGCATGGGGTGTCCCAATACTTGTCCCAGCCTCACTCAGAAGCAGCACCCCACCCACACACTCCCCCACCAGGCTCAGACCAATCTGTATGAAGAAGATGGGTATTTGGAATCAGACCTATCTCCATTTGATTGTCACCTCTCAAATCTTAGTGGGTATGAATGACACATGAATGTAAAATCCCGTGTTTGATCAATGGGAAATATAATGAGAATTGATGAAGTACTGGGCAAGTTTTCAGGAGGTAGAGCTGGGAAAGAGAAGGGAGCTATGAGGGTCCCAGCCTTGGAGCTTGAAGGAGCAGGGTTCTTGTTGTTAGAGACAAGGCAGACAGGGAGGCAGATCTGATTTAGTATAGGGGATCCCCATTTCACTGCCCTCAGAGACAGCCTTGGTCCTCTCCCCGTGCCTGGGACTGTTTCAGTCACTACCAGTGGTCTCTCCTGCATTTCCCCTCCTTTTTATCATTATCTCCTCCTCTTCCTCTCTCCAATACTTTATGAACATAAATTAGATCATGCTATTCCTTCTCTGAAAACCCTCCAAGGCATCCATCCCATTGAATTTATGATAAAATCCAGACTCTTGTCACTGACCTCTGTTGACTCCAAAAAAATATATCTGCCAAAAAGGACTCCTTGTGGTTAACTAGGTTCAAATTTATAACCAGAGTCTAGCAGCCATTATTTGCAGAGATACCTCACGTAGGCTGCATCTCAAGTAAAAGCCACAGGCTGAGCTGTCAAGATTTCTGCATTCTGCTCCTACTGTCTGAATCCACCCTTATAAGAGAGCTCCGAGGATTGTATTTCAACCAATAGGACTGAGACCTTCCCTGTCCAATTGGAGCCATGCAGCTATATCCTCATTAGCATCTTCACCAACCAATCAGAGCAGTTCCATTCCAAGTAATCAAGACAATGCTTTTTCTACCAATCAAACTGTGAGAATTTAGAGTCTTAATTTGCATAGCAATGAACCAATCAGGAACTGGGGGCTGACACTCTTCTCCACATAAGCCAGCTTCACCTCTATCTAGCACATTATCACCAAAGTTCACCAGTTGGAGCTGCAGTTGCAACTCTGGCTAAGCAGAGTGGAGCTGTCTCACCTGACTGGAGCTGTAATACCTAGGCTGTCTTGCCCAAGCTGCCTCACAGCCATGCTGTATCATAATTAAGCTGTAACACTACTGAGCTGTTCCACAGCCATGTTGTTCCACAATTGAGCTCTTTGTGGCTAATAAAGTCTCTCTCCTCTTTCACCACATCCCAAATCAGAGACTCCTCTTGTCATTGAGTTGGCAATATCAACCTTCATTTGACACTTCCAAGGCGCAGTGTGATGGACACCTGCCTCCCACACACTGATCCCACTGAGGTCATCCTAGCACTGGGCTTTGCACTGGCTGTCAGAAGATGCCCCTCCATATTTTCACATGGTGCACTCCTTCTCAGCTTTCAGAGAGCCTCTTCTTTGGAAAGGCCTTCCAGAGCACACTGTCCAAGTTCTTTCCCTCTCTCTTTCTCCTCCCTCTCTTTCCACCACATCATCTTCCTCTGTGCCTGCACCTATGGGGACTCAGCCTCATGAGGGCTGGGCTCAGAGGAGGGGGCAGAACAAGAATTGACCAAGGGTCTTGGGCATGTTTTCATGACTTCTGTTCCACCCCCTTGCCAGTCCCTGGAGCTAAGCACCCACCACACATTTTCCCTGGCCCCAGCATCCACCAAAAACACTCATGCCATTCTGTGACCCATTCCTGTACTCAGGATGATGAGCTGATTCAAGCTCAGGTGTCAATGAGTGGTCATCAGTAACATTTGAGTTTTCTAGGAGTCTTCAGGATCTTTGCTGAAAAGCATTTCTGAAGGTGGGCATTTCAGGTATTTTTACATTCTCCTCTACAGGGAGTTATGGACAGAGTACTTTCAGTCCTTCTCAATATAGTACCACTAAAGAATCCTACTTTGTGATGTCAGAAGTCAACTTGCTAAACTGACCAGTGATGTCTATGGCTGAGACCCAACCCTGTGCTCATAGTCCAGAGTCTGGTTCCCTTTCCCCCTGGACTTTGCTTAAGGACTCTCAGCTTCCATATTGAGAGCCAGCTACTGATTCTAGGTGCTTGTAATTCCAGAAAGAAGAAATAATAATGAACTTTGCTACAAAGAGAGTTAAGCTCGTAGAACATCATCACCATTGACATCTCACAAAAAGTGCAAGTTATGCCCACTCTAGGGACTGGGTTCTCATTTTCTCTTTCCTTGTTTATTTATTTACTTACTGGTCTAGGACAGTCCATGAAGACTATAATGATGACACTCATACTGAAAGACTGATATCAGTTTGGAATCTGTGCTGTCAGGATAAATAGAAAATCCTTTTGTTATTTGATTATCCAGCAAGAAATTAATGGCTGTCCATAAAATGTCTAACAAAATAATCTGTTTATCCTAGAAGCTGCAAGAACAATCTATTGTTTGCTTTCTCCACCCCTCTGCTTGTTCATTTGGGTGTGAGATGACTAATTAGTTTAACACTGTCATAAAATCACTAGCTATGTGCTATACACTCCTGCCTTCTTTCACATAAGACAGCCCTGCAGAACCACAGCAGCAACAACTCCATGGGGAAAAAATGCCGCAGGGAAAGCTGAATTATCCGCTCTGCATTGCATTGATTTCTCCTCTTTTCCTTCCATGTAGTGACTTACAACCTCTTCTGATGGCAGCTTTGAAAGCCAAAGATATGGCCCATGATATAAGCTTTCTGTGAATGTGAAGATAAATTCATTGTTCCTAAGAACCGTGATCAAACCCAAAGTACAAGCACAGGTGGTAACATCAGCCATTTCAGGTAGGGAGGAGGTAAGGGGTCTTTGAGCTTCCAGCGGACCCTGGCATCTCCTGGGCTTTCTACCTTGAAGCCCCTTAACTGTATCTACTTCATAACTTTAGTTTTTCCCATCTCCATTCCTTGCTTGGCTCCAATGGAGTTTTTTAAATGCCCAGAACAAGTGGTTTTTAGTTGATCATGCATATGTTTTCATCCAATAATAAATGTTATTTCATCCATGTATCTAAAGTAGTATCATTTCAAAGTTTGGTCCATTAGAAATTCTTTAACTATTTTATAGTCTCATGTTTTATGTTATCTTCAAAAGCCAGTGTGTGTTGCACACATACAGCACATCTCGGGACTCACCAGCTACACTGCATGTGCTTAATAGCCACACATGGCTAGTGACTACTGTACTGGCTGGCACAGGTGTAGAAAACAGAAAAGGAGAAAATATTTGCAAAAAGTTTTCAAATTTAAACAATAGAAGGCCAATGGGAAAAGAGTAAATAGCAAACCAATCACTTATGAACATAGAGGCAACAAAATCCCAAGCAAAATATTGGCAAACTGAATTCACTCAAAATACATAAAAAATATAAAAGACCATGTCGACATTATTATATTCCATGAATTTAAGGATGGTTTAACATTAGAAAGTGTATGAATAAACTATCAGAAAAAGAAATCAGGAAATCAATCCCATTTACAATTGCTTCAAAAACTATAAAATACCTAGGAATAAATTTAACCAAAGAAATAAAAGACCTGTACTCAGAAAATTATAAGACACCAAAGAGAGAAATCAAAGAAGGTACAAATAAATGGAAATACATACCATGTTCATAGATAGGAAGAATTAATATAGTAAAAATGTTAATACTACCTAAGGCAATATATACATTCAATGCAATTCCTATTAAACTACCAGTAACATTTTTCTCAGAAATAGAGCATATAATCCTAAAATTGATATGGAACCAAAAAAGACCACAAATAGCCACAGCAATCTTGAGAAATAAGAACAAAGTTGAAGGTTTCATGCTACCCGACATCAAATCATACTACAAGGCTACAGTAATCAAAACAGTATGATACTGGCATAAAAACAGACACATAGATCAATGGAACAGAATAGAGAGCCCATAAATAAATCCATCCATATATGGTCTTTTAATCTATCACATTGGAAGCAAGAAGTTACATTGGAGTAAAGATAGTCTATTTAATAAATGGTGCTGGGGAAATTGGACTGACACGTGCAAAAAAATGAAAATGGACCACCTACTTACACCATATACAAGAACAAATTCAAAATAGATAAAAGACTTAAGTGCAAGATCTGAAACCATAAAACTCCTAGAAGAAAAAATAGGGAGTAAATTTGCAGACATCAGTAATATTTTTACTGAGATATCCCCTCAGGCAAAGGAAGTAACAGAAAAAATTAACATATGGGATTACATCAAACTTAAAAGTTTTTTCACAACAAAGGAAATCATCAAGAAAACAAAAAGGCAGCCTACTGAATGGGAGAAGATATTTGCCAATGATATATCTGATAAGGGGTTAATATCCACAATTTATAAAACACTCATTCAACTCAACACCAATAAATCAAACAACCCAATTAAAAAATGGGCACAGGATATGAAGAGGCATTTCTCTAAAAAGGACATACAGATGGCAAACAAGCATATGAAAAAATGTTCAACCTCACTAATCATTAGGGAAATGCAAATAAAAACCAAAATGAGATACCACTTCACTCCAGTCAGAATGGCTATCATCAATAAATCAACAAACAACAAATGCTGGTGAGGCTGTGGAGAACAGGGAACCCTGGTGCACCATTGGTGGGACTGCAGATTGGTGCAGCCATTATGGAAATCTGTATGGAGGTATCTCAAAAAACTGGAAATGGAACTACCGTATGACCTAGCAATTCCACTCTTGGGTATCTATCCAGAGAAACCCAAGATGCTAATTTGAAAAAAATATATGTACTCTTATATTTATTGCAGCGCTATTCACAATAGCCAAGACTTGGAAAGAACCGAAATGCCCATTGGTAGATGACTGGATTAAGAAACTGTGGTACATTTATACAATGGAATATTACTCTGCTATAAAGAAGAATGAAATTGTAGGGACCCAGGCCCAGACCCTAGGCTAAGCAAGCTCAATTTGGAGAGTACTCCCACCCAGAGGAATTTAAGAAGTCCTGCTTCAGCAAAAACCATAACAAATTGTCTTGTCAAGAAAGTAGAAGAAAATAAGCAAAGTATAT
Source organism: Hipposideros armiger (assembly GCF_001890085.2). NCBI lineage: Eukaryota > Metazoa > Chordata > Mammalia > Chiroptera > Hipposideridae > Hipposideros > Hipposideros armiger. The sequence continues at coordinate 104,639 of NW_017732982.1, read as the reverse complement.
GGCTTGTTAGGAAAAGATAAACAAGTCATGTTTTATAGCCTCTTAAGAAGATAAGCGAGTTATGTATTATGGCTCGTTAAAAATAATAACCTAACTATGTTTTATAGTTTGTTAAAATAAGATAAACTAACCATTTTTCCTTTTACACACTAACCGCTTTTTTTCACTTCTGTATCCAGCTTGAGCTATAAATTCCTCACCCACCAAGACTTAGGGGATGATCTCTTCTCTTGCAGAGAGAGACAGTCACCAGGCCTGGCTAATAAAGTCTCTGGAACGAAAACCTTTTGTTTAAGTTTTGTTAAGGAGCAGTGACCCCAACAAAATTATACCATTTGGGATGATATGGATGGACTTAGAGACTATTCTGTTAAGTGAAATAAGTCAGTCGGAGAAAGACAAATACCATATGCTTTCACTTATATGTGGAATCTAAAAAATTGAATGAATGAGCAAAGTAAACAGAAGTGGTCTCAGAGATATAAAGGAACAACTGATGGCTGCTAGTTGGGAGTGGGTGGGGATGAGGGAGAAGGGGAAGGGATTAGACAGCATAAATATGTAACTATAATATTGCCACAGGGACATGAAAGACAGTTCGAGGAATATGATTGATAATGTTGTAAATATTTTGTAGGGTGTCAGGTGGCCACATGTCTTGCTAGGGAGACCACATCATGGATGGGGTAGAGGCTTGATCACTGCATTGTACACCTGAATTGATGTTGTATAATATTGTATGTCAACTATAATTGAATATATATATATATATATATATATATAGTCATGGGACTTGGAGTATAGTGTGGGAGTGGAGTCAAGGGAATTATAATAGATATGTATGATATTGGGGGGAAGTGGGGTGGCGGATTGGGGAAGGGGTGTTGTCACCTCGAGGGGTAAAAAGTATAAATATTGCACTGTGTTGTACAGCTGAAACTAATTCTAAAAAATGTGTCTTTCACAATACAAAATAATTAAAAAAGAAAAAAATGATGGCAGAATGAGGCCACCAAACAAGGAATGATGGCACCTAGAAGCTGGAGAAGGCAAGGAACAGATTCTCTCCCAGAGCCCCTAGAAGGGAACTTGGCCCTACTGACAACTTGATTTTTAGCCCAGTGAGACACATGCCAGGCTTCTGAACTACAGAACTGGAAGATAACATGTTTCTCTTGTTTTAAGCCACTAAGTTTTAATCACCAATGGAAAACTAACATAGCACTTACACAACCTTTCTAAATCTAATAGGTCAGACTTAGAACTGTAGAAAATCAATGTTCTCTAAAGCATTGGCAGGTCTGATTTGCAAACTTCATCACATTTCTGTGTACTTACCAACTAAACTTGCAAGTCCAAACCAATTTCACATTTAAAATTTAAGCCACATGCTTATATAGCAGGTATGCTGCATTCTTTCATACTTTTCATAATTTTTAAAAACAAACTTGGATTGTCCCGATAGTTATGAGACATTTTCTTAAATTCAGTGAGAGTGTGTCCACTGTGAGTTGGATTTACTCTATGTATTCTCCTGCGAGTCCTGACCCGGCCCCCTGGAGAAGTCTTCTCTGTATTGATAATCCTCTGGCACTCCCAACCTATGTTACACACTTTCCACTCACTCACACCTGTATTCCCATCTACACTGCAAGCTTCTAGAGGTCAGAAATCCTGACTTATACACTTTTCTCCCCTTCCTACCCACATTCTGTCTGAAAGCAGTGCAGGCTTGATGATTATTTACAAGTTGATCAAGTCATTTGTGGAATGAGTGATCATCTCAACCATTCTCTAATTGCTGATCTAGTTATCTTACAAAAGAAAACAACCCAGGCACTGAGGTTGACAGGATGCTCACAGATAGCAGAATTCCACCTCCAGCCCTCCTGATGGAACCCATGTATTCAGGGCTCTACCCCACCCTACCTCAGGGCTAGTTCACATCAGTCAAGTGGAGCTCACTTCCTCTTACATCTTGCATTGGCTCATGCATCTGTGCTTTGACCAATCAATGCATGACATTCCACAGTGGAGGTTTTTATTGATGTAGGCAGATTGTGATTTAAGTGGCCCAATCCAACTGAAAGGAGAGCATGTTATGCAATGATTGAGAGACTGATGCTTTCCCCCACTGGCCATGGAAAAGGGAGTATTATGACCCAAATGCAACTTGTAGCCATCTTCCTCTGGGAGAGGAGCTGGCCCAAGGGCAAAGCTAATAAAGAAGGAAGGGAGAACTAGGATTAACAGAAATATGAAGGTAAACCCTGACCACACAGCAGCCTAACCCACCTCCCCACAAAATAGACACACACACACACACACACACACACACACACACACACACACACACACACACTCCTCCAATGTTTGACAGTATATGTCCTCATTCTTTAAATTAATGGCTCTCAAACTATGGTGTACACATCAAAAACCCCTGCAGGCCTGGTTAAAACCCAGATCTGGGCTCCAGTATCCCACAAAGTCAGAGCCTCTGACTCAGCAGGTCGGTGGCAGTGCCTGAGAATTTTCACTTCTAACAAGTTCCAGGGGATGTGATGCTTCTGATTCAGGACATGCTCTGAGAGCTCCTGGTTTAAGCTTCTCTGCTTATGATGTGCCTACAAAATATTTTATATCATTTTCACGAAACTAATAATGATAAAATTGATAACCTAAAAAAGTAAATTATAATATTTAGGTTATGATTTCCAATGATGTGAACACTCTGGAATTCCTACAGCGAACTTTCTTCTAAGCCTAGCTTAATTTCTATAAGTTGCAATTCCATTGGCCTGCTCATATCCCTAGATAACATACATTTTTTTCATGCAAACTGAGTCAGTTAGGAGAAATCAAATTAAAAAAAAACAAAAACAAAGAAAACTCAGTTGGTGTTTTCAGGTTGGGGGAAGTTTAGGGAATCAGGCAGGTTGAATAATAATTCACATCTTTTTCTTTTCACAAAGCACTGGTACATTTCATTTCTCAGTAGTGTACGCTTGACCCTGACAACAGCCTGTAAGAAAAAGGGGGTCAATGTTGTTATCTTCCTCTTTCACAGGTGAGTAAACAGAGGTTTAAAAAACATATTTGACTCCAAGAAGAACCCTCCCAAAGGACCCACAGAAACAGGGCCCCAGATCTAGAACCTAATTTCCTGTGTCTCCTCTCCCACAAATTGCCTCAAACTTTAGGCTTGAGATAAAGACTGGTATATTTTAAGTTGTATCATATCAAATAAGCAGTGTCCTGAGAGGATGGGTGAGAATGACAGTATGCATTTACTAGAAAAAATTCCAGATATTTCCAAAAGTGTATGACTATGCATCACCCTCAGGAAAAGCTAGGATGCTACTCATTGAAGAAATGCAAAGAAATTAAATTGGAATGCTATCTTTTTAGACTGAAGAAAAAGAACACATTTGTTCAAACTTTAAAATTTATTTTAAAGACATCTTTCATCTTGCACCTGCCCCCTCATTTAGCCATAAGCAGAAAACAAGCCTGAGTCACAATTTTGGATGATTGTATCACTGTGTTTTATGTCAGAGGGGCTTTGCTAAGCACTCCTGGTGGGCAGACCACTCTGATCTTCTCCATGAGATCGATGCTCATGTGAGAGGAAGCCCCAAAGGCATGAGTGAGCCCTGATGTCTGATGATTCATGAGTGCAAGAAGAGCTCCCTTTGCTTTGAAACCCCCAGTCAGTGCCTTTCTGGGAGCTAAGCTGATGCTTAGGAAAAGCCTCATTGGCACAGGCAGAACTCACAGATTCCAGGTCCCAGGCTAGAGGATGGAAGTGCATCCATCCTTGATGACTAGCACTGCCAACTGCATTGAAACCGACTCAAGCATCCAGTTTCTTTTCCTCGAGTCAGGTTGTCCACTCCCCCAAATTGAATGCCCACTTTTCTTTTTCTTTCTTTTTTTAATTAAAGTTTATTGGGATGACAATGTTTAGTAACGTTACATAGGTTTCAAATGTACAATTGTGTAATACATCATCTATATATCACATTGTGTGTTCACCACCCAGAGTCAGTTCTCCTCCCATCACCATATATTTGATCCCATTTACCCTCATTTTCCACCCCCCTCCTCACTTACCCTCTGGTAACCACTAAACTATTGTCTGTGGCTATGAGTTTTTGTTTCTTTATTTGTTTGTCTTGTTCCTTTGTTACTTTCAGTTTTATATCCCACATATCAGTGAAGTCATATGGTTCTCAACTTTTTCTATCTGACTTATTTCACTTAGCATAATAATCTCGAGATCCATCCATACTGTCACAAATGGCACCATTTCATCTTTTCTTATGGCAGAATTCCATTGTGTGTATATACTATATATCCCTTATCCAACCATCTATCGAAGGACACTTTAGTTGTTTCCATGTCTTGGCCACCATTAAAAAAGCTGCAATGAACATTGGAGCACATATATCTTTATGGATAAATGTTTTCAAATGTTTTGGGTGTATACCCAGGAGAGGGATTGCTGGGTCATATTCTAATTCTATTAATTTTTTGAGGAACCTCCACACTGCCTTTCATAGTGGCTGCACATTTCTGCATTCCCACCAACAGTGTATGAGGGTTCCTTTTTCTCCACAGCCTCTCCAACACATGCTATTGTTTGTCTTGATGATAGCCATTCTAACTGCTGTGAGGTGATATCTCATTGTGGTTTTATTTGCATTTCTCTAATGATTAATGATGTTGAGCACATTTTCATATGTCTATTGGCCATCTGGATGTCCTCTTTAGAGAAATGTCTACTCATGTCCTCTGCCCATTTTTTAATTGGATTGTTTGTTTCTTGTGTTTTGTTTTGTTTTTGTTTTAATTTTTTATTGGGGAACATTGTGTTTTTCCAGGACCCATCTGCTCCAACTCAAGTAGTTGTTTCAATCTATTGTAGTTGTGGAGGGCACAACTCAGTGGCCCATGTAGGGACCAATCTGGCAACCCTGGTGCCATGAGCACTGCACTCTCACCAACTAAGCTAACCGGCCACCCCTGGATTGTTTGTCTTTTTGTCGTTGGGTTGTACGAATTCCTTATGTATTTTGGATATTAGTCCCTTATCAAAGGCATTGTTTGCAAAAATCTCTCATTCTGTGGATTGCCTTTGTTTTGTCAATGGTTTCTTTTGCTGTGCAGAAGCTTTTTACTTTGATATAGTCCCATTCATTTATTTTAGCTTTCACTTCCCTTGCCTTTGAGGTCAAATTCATAAAATCCTCTTGAAACCCAGGGTTTATAAGTTTAGTACCTATGCTTTCTTCTATGCAGTTTATTGTTTCAGGTCTTATGTTTAGGTCTTTGATCCATTTTTAATTAATTTTGGTACATGGTGACAGAGAGCAGTCTAGTTTCATTCCTTTGCATGTGGCTTTCTAATTCTCCCAGCACAATTTATTGAAGAGGCTGTCTTTTCTCCATTATATGTTTTTGGCTTCTTTGTGAAAAATTATCTGTCCATATTTATGTAGGCTTATATCTGGATTTTCAGTTCTATTCCATTGGTGTGTATGTCTGTTTTTCTGCCAATACCATATTGTTTTGATGATTGTTGCTCTGTAGTACAAGCTGAAGTCAGGGAGTGTAAGACCTCCAGCATTATTCTTTTTTCTTAGGATTGCTTTGGCTATTTGGAGTCTTTTGTGTTTCCATTCAAATCTGATGATTTTTTGTTCTATTCTTTTTTAAAATGCCACTGGGGCTTTGATGGGGATTGCATTAAATCTGTATATTGCTTTGGGTAATATGGCCATTTTAATTATGTTGATTCTTCCAATCCATGAACACGGAATGTCTTTCCATTTTTTTGTGTCTTCTTCAATTTCTTTTTAAAATGTCTTATAGTTTTCAGTGTATAGGTCTTTCACATCTTTGGTTAAGTTAATTCCTAGGTATTTTATTCTTTTTTTTGCAATTTCAAAAGGGATTTTTTTATTTATTTTTATGAGATTTCAATGTTAGTATATAGGAATGCAATGGATTTTTGTACGTTGATTTTGTAGCGGGCAACTTTACTGCATTTGTTTATGGTTTCAAATACCCACTTTTCCTATTTGTCAGACATTCTCCATTGACCTCCAGCCTCCATTTCCAACTCCCCCAGAAACTACAGAGGTTAAAATGCCCAGATTTATCCCCAGACTGCCTTGCAGTTAGGGGTGGCCAGGAAATGGGGCAGGGGGAAGATCTGCTGGAGCTTTCTGGGAAGGTCTTTTCCTTCCAGAGAGTTCTCTCTGTGTCTGCTTGCCATTGGACATGATGCCTGGGGACACGAGCAGTGGTTGTATTGCAGCCCTGAGGCCAAGCTTGAGGACAGGGCCACCTAAGACAGAGATGACTTGACTCTTTGGCCCACGCAAAAGAAGAACTGCCCACCTGCAGAACTTCCTTTAGGTAAACAGTGAATGTCTTTTAAACTGTGAGAGCTGATTGGTGTTATTTGTATGTAAACAACACAAGGACACACAGTTTTGTCTGAGTGTCTATATCTCTGCACCTTAACACTCTCCCTGGTACTTGGCAGTCCTGACTATGACCCCTATGAGCCTGCTATGCTGGTCTCAGCCTGGAGAACTCGTACAATGCTTAGGGTCTGGAACCTTCCCACGGCCACTTTAAATCACCTCTTGGTCCCCAAATGTCCCAGCTGTACACTCTCATCCCCTGTAAGCCCCACCGGACTGGCTCAGAGCCTTTGCAATACTGAGGTCTGTGGACATTGTATGGCTGAGTCAAAGCTTCTTCAACCTCAAACTGATCTTAGTCCCTCACCCAGACTTAGGGGAGCAAATGGACTCCCTGCAGTGTGATGAAGGGGGTCCACAGCTTCCTAAACTCAGATGTCTTCACTAGGTGTCCTCACTGGGTGTCTTTTTAGATTTTTCTTTTGCTAAAGGAGCTGAGTCCAGTGAAAGTTCTTAATTTTCAAAGATGAAGATCAGAAAGATAATTTTAATTGACTGGTTTTGTTTGAGTTTCAGTGACATTCCATGAGCTTCTAATGTGGGGTAGAAAAACAAAGTGGGTGACCCAGTGATCAGCGAGAGGGTGGAAAATCACCCATCCTGCCCCAGCCACCATGGGAAGAGAGACCTAATGAGGGAAAGAAGCTGCACACCAATGGCCTCTCTCTCCAGACAAACATCTAGACTGACGGCCAAGCTAGGAGCAAGAGAGCATTTGCTTACCTCCCTTTTAGGGCCCCTGGGAAGAGCAGACCATACACCACCCCACTATCACATGTAGTGGCCAGTGCCAACCTTGCGCTTGCCCAGGAGCACCACCTAACCAAGAGGACCCAGAAGGCAGCAACCAGTGGACATGCAGGGGTCAACCTCAGCCACGTCCCATAAGGTCAAATATACTCCTATAATGCCCCCACATTCCTGAAGAGAAATGCAAGGAGAACCTGAGGATAAACTGTCTGTTCCTCCTGAAAGACTGGATGTCTGAAAGTGGCCACATCAGTCTATAGAGATGAGAGCAGCATTGCCAGGATGGGGCTTTCAGGGCCAAGTGACAGCAATGCACATGCCCCACTGTTCTGTAATATGAAACTGGAACACTCACCCACAGAATAAAACACATGTCTGTGAATCCAGGGACCTTGCAGCCAAATGATATATTTTATGGACTTACTTAAGACACCTCAGAATCCTTTATGGAGCAAAGAGAGAGACAAGGAGGGAAGGAGGGCCAGGGAAGGTGAAAGGAGGAGAACAATGAGGAAGGAAAGAGAAAAGAGGTTTCTAGATTAGCTCCCTTCCTCCTCTCTACACCTGCTGTTCCCTAGAGGGCCACATTCGTGGGCAAGTCCAATCATTTTTAATTGAAATAGGGAACATTATTGTCAAATGTAGGTATAGGGTGGCCCATATATGTCCCTCTCCCCTCAGAACAAACCTCTGATACATTGTGAGCCCCAAAGGGACATGATAACTCATTCCATTTTGTAGCAAAGATTTGGTGCCTCATGCCTTGTGCCCTCCTGCTAGACACTGCATTTTCCTCCCTGGTCTCTGCAAGATGTTGAAATGAGTCGCTTGCCCAATGTGCCCGAGGAGCTACTAAATCACTGGGGGCCTTGTGATGCTGAGTTGTTAATTGCACAACCTCTGCACAAGTGGGTCCCCAGCCCTGGGCATCCATCTTCCCCTGACTAGGCAAAGACCAGGCCCCAGCAAACAAGATGTTACATTGCAGGCACAGGCTAAGCTTGACCAAAAAAATCAAGGGTGGCTTCAGGTTTGCTGGGAAGTGCCATTCGTTCTCATTGATTTTGCCTGCTGAAACATGGCAAAAAACAGTGGTTTTATTCTGAAACAGCTCAGTGGCCACCAAACCTTGCCTTCTGCCCTCTGGGCCAGAAACTTTCTCCAGGCATCCATTTCTTCACCCTGAAAATCAGAAGATGAATCTCTCCCTCCTACCAGTCCCAACAGGCTTGGATTCTAGAACCCATGCCAAATTTTGCCAGCAGCTAACATAAATCCTGCAGGGGAATGAGCACAGGGTCAGAGACTGGGTTTTCAACATGGACATCCACATGTGCCAACCTCAGAGATTGAATTCAGATGTCATAGTTAACCACTGGGAAAAAAATGAAAATCAGGTTCAGTAATTTTTCCAGATACTTTTCCACTCAGCAAAAAGTCCAGGATGTGTTTTTCTAAGCCCCTTTCCTCTGAGATGTGTATATTTTGAAGGAAGCATAGCCCATATGTTGCTTATCCATGTTGCATACAAAATGCTCTCAAGGAATATTTACTGGAGGTCTCAAATGACTTTCATTTGTTTATGTTTTTAAAGAAACTCTCTGAACTTAAAAACAGGAAGTCCTCTTTGGCCAAGTAGAGATGTACTTAAGTTTTAAGGTTTTTGACTGTTTGAGAATTCTACCTCCATGATGAGATAGGGTTTTTCAAATTGCTGGAGGGACATTGAACGTCTCAGGCCTGAATGAGTTGATTCAAACAGAGAACAGTTCCATGAAAGTAGTGACCTCCGTTTGCCTATGACAGTTACTTGGGGGAGGGGGGAGAGAGGAAGGGCCAAAGCCCTGTGAAAAATCAACTTTTAACCCATAGACCTGACAAAGGCTTTGCCCCTGCAATGCCCATGCCTTCTACCCTGGCCTTGAGTAAAAAGGAACAGGACATTTTTTGAGATTTTTCTGGCAAGCCTAGGGCAATTCTTCACTGCAGCAAAGAGTAAGAAGATTCTACCTTTGCAAGATGCCACCTCCCACTGCCAAATGGAAGTGGAGCCAGGCAGGTGAGAGGTACAGGATGGCAGCGTGGGACTCGTGGATAGGGTGTGGCAAATGGAGATAGACCTGTGCTTGACCCTCTGTCTCTGCCATTTTCTACCCTGAGGCCTTAAAACCTATGAGGTTCAGTCCTATCACCTGTAAAATGGGAATAATGCACCTGCCTTACAAAAATATGAGGATCAGAAATTCACATCTAAAATTTCCAGCACAGTACTGGGAACCCTTAGCAGACAATACAGGAGACTTTGGAAGTCACCTTCCTTGCTGATGTGACAATGGAGACCACACCAGCCCTGATCCAGTGTGCTGTGGAGTTTCTGGGCTAATTTTCAGAGGATACCTGTTCAGTTGTGGGCTCAGGCAATAAAGAGAAAGTGAAGCTTGCTCCTGATGGCACTCAGCATGGATCAGTGGTCTCCAAAGTGGGCTGCATGACCCCAAGAGTGTACAGGACATTCTTTACATTTATTTCACCTAAATGTGATAAAGACTATCTTCTAATCTTCCCTGAGGGAAGAGTGGAAATTCCCCAGCATGGAGAAGCTGACCAAGCAGCCTCTGTCTGCATGTTGTGCAGTTTCCACACACCCGGACGTGGATTCACGTACATGGAAAAATCTTTACAGTACTTTGGCATGATATAGAGAGTGACAGTGAAAGTGAACCCAAGTGTCTGATGTGCTCAGACAAGCTATTCTAGACATGAGATGGGCAGTTTTCTTTTACAAAAACGTGGGTGCTTCTATGGCTAAACTCTGTGTATAAAGGCGTATCATCAAGTGTAGCCTCACAGTGTTTCTGAAAATGTAAGCACATAAAAAGTATATTTTCAAGCGAAAGATCATGCTTTAACATGACATGGGTGAGAAAGGCACTGCTTTTCACAGAAATCCATCATATGAAGAGAGTGAACAATGTGCAACATTTTCCCTCTTTATGTGATTTGTTACTAGAAGTAATGTAAGCATATCACTTATAAAAACCTTCATATCTACACATTGAAAAAACTTGCAAACAGAATTTTCTGATCTGTTTAAAAAGTGCTTTGTGCATTTTGAAGCTGGTTTTTTAAATGCAAAATGCAATGCCTTGTAAGAAAAACCATTTGGCATAAAAAGGCAAGTGGAAATTTAGCAGCTCCATATTAACACAAGCTTTGCATTATTAGTGAATGGGATTGAAGCAATGAGTGCTGTGATGTAGGCAGCAAGGCTGCTGGATCCTCTTAGAACCTCATGTTTTAAGAGTGGTCCTCTCCAGCCATGGCTGCGTGGTGAACCAAATCCCAAAGCACATCAAACTTAGAAGCTTAAATTGCTGCATTAGAAAGTGCGAACCAAGATTTATAAAACCAATGAAGCACGCTCAATCATGTTGGTAATACTTCCAATACTACTTCAGTATAAAAAAGAAAAAAGATTGTGTCCACAATAAAAAAAATATTTCAAATATTGTTTATTTCATCTTTGTTATATTTCTATCTTTTTCCTATATGTTGGTTATCCAGGTAATATACTACTTTGGTGTAATGAGTATGGAATATATCTCTGTGTATAAAAATATACATAATGTATTAATACATTGGGATGAATTTTTAGGTTTTCAGGGATCCAGTGGCCTAGATGGTCCCACTGAGTGGTGGCTCCAAGGAGCCAGATGTGATACCAGACTCAGGGCTGTCTGATGTCACATCTGGGCTATCTGGACTCAACATCATGTACTTTTTAACCTCTACACTTTTGTGCATGCTGTACCTAAAGGCTGTAATACACTTCCCTCTTCAGATGTCACTTGTACTACAAGTCTTACTTTTGTGTCCCTTCTCTGTGGAAGCCTTCTCTGACTTCCCAAGAGGAGGCCATTTCTCCCTTCCCTAGTGCCTTAGTCAGGGTTTTCCAGAGAAACAGAACCAATGGGAGAGATAGATAGATGACAGATGATAGATAGATAGATAGATAGATAGATAGATAGATATAGATATAGATAGATAGATGATAGATAGAGATAGAGATAGATTAGATATAGATATAGATATTTCTAAAGATATATCTATAAATATAAATATCTATAACTATTGATAAAGCAAGAGAGATTTAGTTCAAGATGTTGGCTCATGTGACTATAGAGGTCAGAAGATCAGTCATCCACAAGCTGGAGGCCAAGGAAAGACAGTATGTGATTCAAAAGTCTGAGAGCCAGAGAGCCAACAGTATAGATTCTAGTCCTGGTCTGAAGACTTAAGAACCAGGAAACTGAAGACAGAAGGAGATTGATGTCCTAGCTCAACAGTCAGGCAGAGAGTGAATTCAACCTTCCTCTGCCCTTCTGTTCTGTCAGACCTTCAATGGATTGGATGAGGCCCATCAACATTGGGAATGGCAACCTGCTCTATTCAGTCCACCGATCCAAATACTAATTTCCTCCAGAAACACCCTCACAGACACATGCAGAAATAATGTCACCAGGTATCAGGAAATACCATTGCCCAGTCAAGCCAACACAAAATTAACCTTCACACCCTTGTTACCATAGCACTTTGCTCCTGATGCCACTAGAGAATTCCTCAGACAATGTGAAGGGGTTCTAGGTCCCAACAATAGACTCTTAGGCCTTTACTGAGGAAGTGAGGGCAGGCTGCTGGTGGTTCTAGAGGCCTTTCAAAATAAAAAGGGTCATTTTCCCAGGACTTGTCTACATATGTTCTAAGCCAAAGAGGAAAGATCGAGGTTCAGCCTAGGAGGAAGATGTGACTGAAAAACCAGAGACTAGATTACCAGACAAAAAAGAGGGAAATAAATGTATCAGTTACAGAGGGCCAGAGAGGTTGGTATGATGGGCAACTGGAAGTGAATAATGAGAAGCAAGGGGTAAAGAGGTGAGGCCAGGCATTCAAGAAGCTTGGCAGAAGCCCCTTACATGAAGAGACCCTGCCTGTGGCCAACTAGGACAGCTTCTTAAAGGAGCCACTCTGGTTGAAGCAATCATGATTTTCATTTATCTTAGAATCTACCTCCTCACTCTTAGCACATGGTACATAAATGTTTATTAATTAATAAATTCACAAGTAAATGAATGACTTCAAGAAAATCACTAGATATTTTTTATAAAAAACAGGTAACTTGTAAACATTTTCATCAACATGTTTGGTAAAACATTATTTTTGGGTGCTTGTGAATACATACCCTCTGCATTCACGTTAGCACTAGCCCTTTTCTCTCTCTCTTGTCCAAAGCTTCCACAAGGCTACAGGAGTGCATATTTATCAGATATCTTTTGATGCATAACAAACCACCCCCAAGCTTTCCTATTGTTGCTGTAACCAATTACCACAAATTTAGTGGCTTAAATCATCACAGATTTATTCTCTTGTAGATCTGGAAGTCAGAAATCCAAAATGAATCATATGGGGCTAAAAATCCAGATGTCAGCAGGTCTGGTTTATTTTGGATGCTATAGGGGAGAATCCATTCCTTGCCTCTTCCAACTTCTAGGGGCTTCTGACATTCCTTAGCTTGTGGCTACATCACTCCAATCATATATCCTTCCCTGCTGTCTGACCTTCCTGTATGCCTCTCATAAGGACCATTGTGATTATATTGTGCCCACCTAGATAATTCAGTATAATGTCCCTATCTCAAGATCTTTAACTTACTCACATTTGCAAAGTTCCTTTTCTCTTTATGTAAGGTAATATATTCAGAGGTTCCAAGGATTAGGATGTGGACATCTATTTTTTAGGAAGAGGGATGGGGGGACGGGGCACGTTGTACATTACTCAGCTACCACAGTGGCTTAGAACAACAGCCACATTCTTCCCACTATCTGGGCCAAGATCTGTTGGGTATTTACCTGATCCCAGCTGGGCTTCCTTGTGTGTCTGTAGTCAGCGATTGCATCAGCTGGGAGCTGGCTTGCCTGGGAAGGCTTGAGCCGGGCAGTTCATCTTTGCTGTAATAGTCTCTTACCTTCCAGCAGGCCAGGACTTCCAGCAGGCCAGGACAGACTTGTTTACATGGCAGCTAGCCGGCATTCCAAGAGAGAAGGGAAAAGCATGCAAGGCCTCTTGAGGTTTCATCTCAGAACTGGCCCAGCGTCACTTCTGCCTGTTCTATTAGCCAAAGCAAGTCAGCTCAGCTTAGGAGGAGAGGAAGTGAGTGGAGCTGCACAGTCATATTGCAAAGGTCTGGATACTGGGAGGGGTGAAGGACTGTAGCACTTTTTGCAAAATGCCACAGTAAATGTCTACTGTACACAGTAACTGCTACAAAAATCTTTAATTTGCTGCATATTTATTGAGCATCTACCATGGACTCTGCTCACAGACAGGCAGACAGTACCAGAAACCAAAATATCAAAGACCCCAAAAGCAGCCCCTTGTCCTCCCTGTAAGAACTCTCTGCCCCTGATCATCACATGTTCCAAGTTTGTTCTACTCCCACTACTCTGTACTTGGCAGATACTTCTGCCTACGAGTTCTTCCCCGTTTCTCTCTTCCTAACCAAATGTACCACCCATCAAAGCCAGAACTATGCCAACATCATGAAGCCTTGTCACAGCCCCCCAAGGACGTCAATCTCTCCCTTCTCTGGAGCACATTGTATTTACATATTTCTTTCCCCCCTGGCAGGGGTCTAAGGCAGTACTGTACTCACAGGGCACAGCAGAATGTTAAGCTCCATCTTCAGCAGCAACACTGTGTGGCAGAAGGAAGAAATAGCAGTATGATATGAGCAGGGGTCTTGGCCCACTTGGGTGTGGAATGAAGACTGACCCTCCCTCTTCTGTTCATAAGCCCCAGGGTGATATAAGCAAGAAGAAGTTGTTATCCCAACTTGAAGGCCATCAAGCAGAAAGAATTCTCTTACTTGAGGAGGATCAGCCTTTTTGTTCTATTCAGGACTTCAACTGACTGATGTGTGCCTCCACATTAGTGAGGGCAATCTTCTTTACTCAATCTACAGATTTAAATGTTAATTTCATCAAAAATACCCTCACAGAAACACCCAAAATAATGTTTGACCAAATATCTGGACACCTAATGGCCCAGTCAGGTTGACACAGAGTAGAACAAAATATTTTTTCTTTAAAAAAAGACTTATTGTACAATTCTGTAATACATCACATATATATCACATTGTATGTTCACCTCCCAGAGTCAGTTCTCCTTCCATCACCATATGTTTGATCCCTTTTACCCTCTTCTACCATCACACTCCCATCTTACCCTCTGGTAACCACTAAACTATTGTCTGTGTCTATGAGTTTTTGTTTCTCTATTTGTTTGTCTTGTTCCTTTCAGTTTTATATCCTACATATCAGTGAAGTCATATGGTTCTTGACTTTTTCTGTCTGACTTATTCTGCTTAGCATAATAGACTCAAGATTCATCCATGTTGTCGCAAATGGCACTATTTCATCTTTTCTTATGGCAGAGTAGTATTCCATTGTGTATATATACATCTTTTTTTTTTTAGCTGAGCCATCCTGCCACCTGTTGGCAGCTCAGCGGCAGCTCAACTCAAGCTGAGAATGGAACCAGTGACCCTGTTACTCAGAGCTCACACTCTTGAGCAAGCTCTTAACCAACTGAGCCACTCGGCTGGCCCTTATACTGCATCTTCTTTATCCCACCTATTGAAAAACACTTTGGTTGTTTCCATGTCTTGGCCACCATAAACCTGCAATGAACATATATATTGGAGCACATGTATTTTTATGGATAAATGTTTTCAGATTTAATACAATACCCATCAAAGACCCAATGGCATTTTTTTTAAAAAATAAAACAAAAAGTCATCATATTTGTATGGAATCACAAAAGACCCCAAATAGCCAAAACAATCCTAAAAAAAAGGAATAATGCTAGAGGTATCACACTCTCTGACTTTAGCTTATACTACAGAGCAACAATAATCAAAACAGCATGGTACTGGCAGAAAATCAGACACACAGACTAATGTGATAGAATTGAAAATCCAGAAATAAACCCACATAAATATGGATAGATAATTTTCAACAAAGGAGCCAAAGACATACAATGGAGAAAAGACAGCCTCTTCAATAAACGGTGCTGGGAGAATTAGAAAGCCACATGCAAAATAATGAAACTAGATTGCTCTCTGTCATCATATACCAAAATTAACTCAAAGTAGATCGAAGACCTAAACATAAGACCTGAAACAATAAACTGCATAGAGGAAAACATAGGTACAAAACTTATGGACCTTGGGTTCAAAGAGGACTTAATGAATTTGACCTCAAATGCAAGGGAAGTAAAAGCTAAAATAAGTGAATGGGACTATATCAAACTAAAAACTTTTGCACAGCAAAAGAAATGATCAACCAAACAAAGAGGCAACCACCTTAATGGGAGAAGATATTTGCAAACAACGCTTCCAATAAGGGGCTAATGTCCAAAATATGTAAGGAATTCATACAACTCAATAACAAAAAACAAACATTCCAATTAAAAATGGGCAGAGGACATGAATAGACAAAATATTTTTCTTGATTAAAACCAACCATCAAATATTTAATGGGCACTAACATGTGCTCAACATTTGTCATATACTTGCAGAATTAAGAGGTCACATAAGACAGTTTTCTTCACCATGGCTTGTTTATAACAGAAACTTGGGAGGTCATATTTAAAGGCCATATTATGATTTGATTCAGGGCTAAATTATGCAGTACAATTAATCAGATCACATACAGTAAGTAGCTAATCATGTGGCTAGTCAATAAATGAATAGAATATAAGTGACTTGAGAACACAACATGACCTTGACCTATCAGAGAAGGTTTCTGTGGGAGGTAGAACTTAAACTGACCTTGGGAAGAAATTCAGAAGGTATTTTCTTAGATGAGTTCCTCCAGAAGCCAACTCTAGATTAAGAATCTAAGTGAAAGTTTATTTGGAAGGTGAGCCCAGAAGCCCAAGTAAAGGAGTGAGAAATTGATTCAAAGGAGTGAGAAATTGATTCAAAGCAGTGAATAAAGTGTATCTCATCAAGTAGATACCATGCGGGCAACTGTGGTGCAATCCTTCTAGGGATCTCTAGGAGACAGTTTACAGCAGACATTTGTTATCACCTTGAGAGATGAGAGAGCTGGGAGTATCTACACACCCACTCCCTTTAACAATGGGTTGAGAGCTGCCCCTGGTTTGTTAATCCCCTGGCACTTCCAGACTACCTGTGGCCAGTAAAGCTGCCCCAGGCTGACAGAGGAAGTCCTCAGGCAAAGAAATGCCATGCAAGCAGTTGGAAGACTGGTGAAGTGTTAATGGTGAGGAGATATGAACAGATCAGCAACAGATTCTGTTACGGTGACATTTATCACATTTGATCCCATGTAACATTAAATCAAGAAGGCCAGTTGAATCACAGCACATACAGTAGGTTGTTAATTATGCATCATTAGAGAAGTGAAAAAGCAATACAGATGAAAGTTATCAGAGTCTCCTGTAAGAATGCATTTAAAACTGACATTTGGAGAAAATTCTAACCACCTAACAATGCTCATCGTCTCAGAAGGTCTCAGGTATTCTTTACTAACCTGGCCAGTCCCAGGTTCTACTGTGCCAGGTAACAGGGATTTCCATTGGCTAAAACACCAGAGAAGCCAGCCTTTGCCAAAAGAGGTTGTTGTAGACACAAGAGAAGAACGTGGCGTTTCTGAGATTGTGGGTCACTGCTGCCTCTCCCAAGCATCCCCCAAAGCTGACCAGTGCACTAAAAAAAAAGGCAAAAGAGCTGTAGGGTCACCACTTCAGAAAGTTATTTCAGAACAATTTGGATGACCACATTCTAAATGCACAGGCCATACAGATCTTTGGAAAGCAGTTCACACATAAAATCCAAGGGGATGAGAAAATACCTATGATGGCTTCCTGCTTGTGCATCTAAGGAGGAAAGAGTATGGTTGAGGACTCAAAATTCCTGTTCATACTGCTACAAGAAGGAAACAACGAGCTCTCCATCATCTTTACTCTTCTAATTGTCACGTATTTGCTGGACACTGGGTTACCTATTGCCCATTTTCTCCTTGCAATGTCATCCCCTTTATTCTTTAAAACAAATCCTGTGAGGTGGGTAGATTTGATAACCCACTCAATGGATGCAGAAATCACAGCTTTGAGAATGTGGGTTCCCTGCCCACAGACACCCAGATGTGGTGGTTAGTCCAGAATTCCAACCCATTGCTATCTGTCCATGAAACTAACACAAGGCATCCTGCAACACAAACAATATCCTGCCTTCCTCTTGCCACATGTGCTCCCCACCTGAAACACTGTCTGGAACCCTGGGGAGAAAATTCATCCACTTCATTTTCCTAAATAAATGTGGCTCAGTTAAGTGATCTGTAGGATAAATTCTGCTAGGAGCCAGTAACTAACTAGTCCTAATAATGGTTCCTTTAGATCCCTGCTCCAAGAGGTCCTCTTGGGAATCAGTTGACCAGGGTGACTCAGAAGACATTCACACAACACACAGTGTGCCAAGTTCTTGCCTCAGATTTTGGGCAAAATTGAAGTTCTGTTTCAATTAATTTTCTTCTAAAAACAATTATTTATCCCCCAAATCAGAGGTGTTTATTGTAAAGATGTAGACATTGTGGGTTAAAACTGGAGTTGATTGTGCTTGCATATCAAGCCTTAATTACACCTGCCTAACTACACCTGCTTATGTGGTTGGCCTGGGCCTAGGGATCCAGTTAGCCTGGGCCAGCGTAGTCCACACTCAGAGCTGCTGGAAGAATACTTTCTTTGTCTTGGGCCCATTTGAATCAAATGTTCTTTCACTTGTAGTGTTAAGTATTCTAATTGACACACTTTCTCATCCTTATATTCCCTCTTGTTTTTTTTCCTATTTTATTGAATCACCTAGGACCCCCTAACATCTGGACAGATGATAATGTGATCATTGCTTTATCAAACTACAACTGCTGCTCCTCCTTTTCCCCTAATTTAAAATAAAAAGAAAAGAAGTAATGACCCAAATCAGGTGTAAATTTAATATTTATACAGAAAATCCAAATGTTATTAATGTAGTTAAAAGGTAAAAATATTCAAATCACATCATGGTGGTGATAGGACATGTAGATAGATAGAAATGAGCAGGAGAAGGAGAGACATAGCCCAGGTTAGAAAGCCCCTTGCTGAAGCTCCTACTTGGGTCAAGACCCCTTGCAGCTGCCCTCACGTAGGGCACCAATGCCTTACTAGCTGGCAGGATTCCAGGCTTACCCATATCCCTAAATCAAAGGGATGTGTTGTTAAAGCCAGAGAAGGAAGGAAGGCATCCCACTTATCAGAATATACATCCTGGGGCTGGCCAAGTGGCTCAGTAGGTTAAGAGCTCGCTTAAGAGTTTGAGCTCTGAGCAATAGCGGTTCGATTCCCGGCCTGAGCTGAGCTGCCTCTGAGCTGCCAACAGGTGGCAGGATGGCTCAGCTAAAAAAAAAAAAAGAATATACATCCTGCTTATTGGGACTATTTTAGTGAGCTTCTCAAGCAAATCATAAAAAGAAAATTGACAAGGAGTGGGAGAAGGAGGAAATGCAGCGGCCACGCATCTCTCAGGGTAAACCCAATATGCACTTCTGGATTACTGAATTCCAATCTTTTATTCAGATTTCTTCAGTGGACAGAGTTACTGGACCCTACAAATTTGGCCATTTCAATTGAAAAAATAAAAAACTTGAGGCAAGTACTGTTAACAATTGAAGATGCATCTGTCCATGACTTGGAGGACCAAATATAAGAAGCTTGGAAGATAAGTCTCTCAACAGAGCATCCAGACAACAGCAAACTGATCCTCACTCCTTTCCAGCCTGCTGCTTTCCTGCCTTTCACAGCGGCCATGGTATTTTTGTCACTGGTGTCAGTAAAAAGTCTAAAGTCCATGATTTTTCCTCAGTTTTCCTTCTATACCTACAAAACAGCATTCAACATCATCAATGGAAATGCAAGTTACAATTGTCATCCATATGAGAGTATATCACTAAGGGCAGGAGTAATTTCTTCAACAACTTATTTTGGATTATGCCCTCATTACTCCAAATAAAGTTTGCACTGAAAAACATTTTTATAATAAAGACCTTGCCTGTCATCATTCTCACCCAAGTCAGTGGAATTAATTTTGGTGCATCCCGAAGTTTTGAGCCCATGGTCATGGACAAGGTCATGGACAAGGAAGGCCGTGCCGTAGGCTATTCCAGAAGAGCCAGGACAAAGGCTGTGAAAGATACAGACAATAATTTAGTGGTTACCAGAGGGTTGGCAGGGAAGAGAGTTGTAGATGAGAGTAAGCAGGACCAAATACATGGTGATGCAAGAACTGACTCTGGGTGGTGAACACACAATGTGATACATAGATAGTGTATTACAGGATTGTACACTTGAAACCTATGTAATTTTACTAACCATTGTCACCCAAAAAAAATTTTAATAAAAAAAAAACAGTTACAGCAATGTCCAGAGTAAGGCTGTTTGTGGCCTCAGCTTTGATTCCTGAAGTCTTCAAATACTTTTTAAAAAGAATGTGGTTATTCCTGCTATCCATGGTCATTATGGACCCTGAAGCTGTCTTGTACTATCCTTATAATGGAACTGCTGGTGCCAGCTTCTTTCAGTATATTCTCACAGTAAGCCTGAAAAGAAAATTCAGTCTGCAAAAGAAGAAACAGAACTCTCCTCTAATAGAGGGGTGTAGGGGTGTTTTAGGTGAATTTATTTTGTTTCTGCTTGAAAACCTTCCTCTCAAGGTTTCAGCTTCAAGAACTCTGCAAGTGGTCTCTTGGAAACCCCAGAGGTATCTGTGCAGACAGGATGGCTTACAGTCACACATGCCAAGACGTTGTCAAGGCTGGTCATGCCTAGGGTTTTTAAGTCTGGAAAGAAATGGAAGGCTGCTGTTTGACCCTCCTCCATGGAGTTGCTGAGGGGTTGAGTGATGTAACATTCAGTTTTTCATTCATTTGTCAGCCTGTGAAATGACACTGTTAAATTACTAATAAGAGGCTTCCAGTAAGATGGCGGAATAGACAGACGCTGTGCAGACTACACCCCAGGATCACAACAAAATTACAAATAATGTATAAGATATTCAACCTCGGAAGTTCCATGGACCCTAGAAGAACACAACCTCTAAACGAAGGACGTAAAGAGGAGGCCACATTGAGTCTGGTAGGAGGGGCAGAGATGAGAGAGGGTCACCGCACCGGTGGGGAGGCTTCTCCGGTTGGGGGCGAGACCCTCCGGCCCCACACCGTGCTCACCACCCCAGAGTTACGTTGCAAGGAAGAGGAGTTCTATGATAGCTGAAAGGAGAATATAGTGAGGACTCTCTTTGCTCGGCTTGGTGAGGCTGGAGGCGTCTGGAGAAACAGTGGAGCCGGCAAACCGAATTGCTTGCTGGTGACCTAATACATCGAAGCAATCAGAGTGACAGCCAAAATGGAGAAACAAAGAAACATGTCCCAAGTAAAAGATCAGAAGAAACCTCAAAATGCAACTAAATGAAACAGAGGTATCCAACATTTCAGAGACAGAGTTTAGAACACTGATGATAAGAATGTTTCAGGAACTTAAGGAGGACATAAAGAAGGATACAGAAACCATAAAAAACAACCAGGTAGAACTAAAGAATACAATAACTGAAATGAAGGACACACTCGAAGGAATCACCAGTAGATTAGATGAAGCAGAGGATCGGATCAGTGATTTAGAAGGCAAAATAGCAGAAATCACCCACTTGGAACAACAAAAAGAAAAAAGAATAAAAGACAATAAAAATAGTTTAAGAGACCTGTGGGACAACATCAAACGCAACAACATTCGCATCATAGGAATACCAGAAGGAGAAGAGAAGAAGCAAGGGATCGAGAATGTATTTGAAGAAATAATGACTGAGAACTTCCCTACCCTGGTGAAGGAAATCGACATACAAGCCCAGGAAGTGCAGAGAGTTCCAAACAAGCTGAACCCAAACAGGTCCACACCAAGACACATCATAGTAAAAATGGCAAAGGTTAAAGACAAAACAGGATCCTGAAAGCAGCAAGAGAAAGACAGCAGGTTACATACAAAGGAACTCCTATAAGATTAACAAGTGACTTTTCCACACAAACTCTGCAGGCGCAAAGGGAGTGGCAGGAAATCTTCAAAGTGATGCAAAATAAAGGCCTACAACCAAGATTGCTCTACCCAGCAGGGCTATCACATAAATTAGAAGGAGAGGTAAAGATCTTCTGAGAAAAGAATAAGCTTAAGGAATTCATTACCACCAAGCCAGCATTGCAGGAAATGTTAAAAGGGCTTTTTTAGGCTGAAGAAAGGGGAAAACAAGCTAAACCAGGAAGGCCAGAAATACAAATAACAAAATGGCAATAAATATGCACCTATCAATAATCACTTTAAATGTGAATGGATTCAATGCTCCAATCAAAAGACGTAGAGTGGCTGAGTGGATAAGAAAACAGGTCCCATGCATATGCTGTTTACAAGAGACTCATCTCAGATCAAAAGACACACAGAGACTGAAAGTAAAGGGATGGAATAAGATATTTCACGCTACCGGAAATGAGAAAAAAGCGGGACTAGCAATACTTATTTCAGATAAAATAGACTTTAAAATGAAGACTACAATAAAAGACAAAGAAGGACACTACATAATAATAAAAGGATCAATTCAACAAGAGGACATAACCCTAGTAAACATCTATGCACCCAACATAGGAGCTCCTAAATATATAAAACAGATTTTGACAGATATAAAGACAGAGATCAACAGTAACACTATCGTAATAGGGGACTTCAACACTCCGTTGTCACCAATGGACAGATCCTCCAGACAGAAAATCAACATGGAAACAGTTGCCTTAAATCACACCTTATAACAACTGGATTTAATTGATATTTTTAGAGCATTTCACCCCAAAGCAACAGAATATACATTCTTCTCAAGTGCACATGGAACATTTTGCAAGGAGACCACATGTTAGGACACAAAACCAGTCTCAATAAATTTAAAAAGATTGAAATCATATCAAACATCTTCTCTGACCACAATGCTAAATAATTAGAAATCAATTATAAAAAGAAACCTGGAAAGCACACAAACACATGGAGGCTGAATAACATACTACTAACTAGCGAGTGGGTCAAAATTGAGATTAAGGAAGAAATCAAAAGCTATCTCAAGACAAACGACAATGAAAATGCAACAACTCAAAATCTATGGGATGCGCGAAGGCTGTCCTAAGAAGAAAATGCATAGCATTACAGGCCTATCTAAAGAAACAAGAACAATCCCATATCAACAGACTATCTTTACACCTAAGGGAACTGGAGAAAGAACAGCAACACAAGCCCAAAGGGAGTACAAGGAAGGAAATAATAAAGACTAGAGCAGAAATAAACGAAATAGAGACCAAAAACACAATACAAAAGATCAATGAAACCAAGAGCTGGTTTTTTTAAAAAGATAAACAAAATCGACAAACCCTTAGCCAGACTCACCAAGA